>NC_045787.1:153424584-153726239 GCF_009873245.2 Balaenoptera musculus | reverse complement strand
CTGTGTGAGCTGTCTTTGTGTGAGGAGTGTGGCTCTTCCGGCCTCCAGCCCAGGGTCCTTGGGCCCCTGCCTGCTCCCTGCCCCAGCGCAGCAGCTGTCCTCAGGCAGGGGCCTGGAAGTCCACAAAACTGCCCCCTGACGTCAGCCTCTGCCACATCCCCATGTCCTGAGGCATGAAGTCCTAACGCTAGATAAGGGGTGCAGGTAACTGGGGCTGGCACGTGCTGCTACCCCTCCAAGGCATCGTCCCAGCTCCAAGCTCATGTGTCTTCTCCCCGAAGGTCTTACTGCCTCTGCATCCCCACTGCTCAGTGGCCCACAAAGGATCTGTCCATGTCTCAGGGACCTTTGGAGCTTCTCCTCTAGCCAGCACCCATGCTGGCCTCCCACTGCACACCCAGGGGCCTCCTGATTCAGAGTGTTGCTTACGGAGAGGGGCATGGGTCCTTCAGCAATGTCTGCACAGACTTGAGCTGGCAGGGACACCTCTGTTGGCTCTGCTCACCCACACCCTTGGTCTCAGGGTTGGAAGCAGTTGCCACCTCTGCTCTCCCACAGCTCACTGGTACACTAGCTCTGAGCACTGTGGAGAGCAGGGCCAAGGCCTGGGGTGGGTCTTCTCAGGGTGCCCACCATGGCCTCACTCATGCTGCACCTAAGTGTGCAGAGGTCGGGGGTCGTGGTCCTTTCTGCTCTGCACCCCTAGGCCTGACCAGTCTGCTCCGGTGTTCTGGTGGCCTCCTTGCCCAGTGCTGCCTGGGCCTCCTGTCAGCCTGGTTCCTGGGCCTCAGCACCCTGCTTTGCTGTTCTCAGGGAGCTGATCAGCGAGGGTGAGACAGGGGCAACTCCTTCAGGGACCGGGGTCCAGAGGCCTCAGGGTAGGGCTGATTCTGCTTTGCACGGGCCCCACCCTTACCAGGGTGGATGCAGCGACTCCCCTCTCCACTAGGCAGGGCAGGGCATGCTGGAGTGTGTGCATGCAGCTACAAAATGTGGTACCCCAGGTTGTCCCCAGGGGAACCTCAACCTGCAGCATTACTGCTGGAGTCTGTTAGAGGGTGGGGTTCTAGAAGGCCCTGCCCACATCCCTTCCCCTGCAGAAAGCTGCAGCTCTCCTTGTCAGCCCAGTGGCCACCGTACCCCTGAGGGGGCTTTGGAAGGACAGCAAGAAAGGGGATGGGGCACGATGTGGGGCTCCAGTATATGTGGACTCCTGATACCCCTAGTTCCTGGGGTTGGCTGAGGGGAGAGGTGGGGGCTAGGGCTTGTTTCTAAAGATGCTCTAGTAGTGGGCTCTGAGCCCCATTCACGTCCAGGTGGGCACCTCTCCCTCCCGAGGGCTGAAGGTCTGGGTGGGGCTGGGCTTGGACATTCCTGGAGCCCAGATGTGCAGTTGTCTGTCTGGGGACACTGAGGCCCGTGGTTCTGAGCACAGAGCAGGCAGAAGGCCAGAGCCAGTCAGTCCCTGGATGGAGCAGGTGGTAAGGAGTTGGGGCAGGCAGGCCAGACAGAGGAAGACGGACCCAGGCCAGGGCCTCGGCTCAGCCAAGAGGAGAGGTGGAGATGCACAAGAACCAGGATCCCACTTCCTGGGTGGCACCTGGGTCCTGGGCTGGGAGGCCCCATCTGGTGCACATATTCCAGGAGACTCCATTGGAACCATGGGGGCCGTCTGCACAGGCTGCAGGAGGACAGGGAGTGAGCCAGGGCCATCCTCAAGGGACCACAGGGCCGTGGGGGGCACCCCTAGCTGGGGATGGCAGACGGTGGGGGTCCTAGAGCGAGCTGGGTAAGCAGACATGGGAGTGGGTCGGGGAGGGTATGGTAGATGTACGTCTCATGTGGCCTGAGGCAACTGTGCCCGCTCCCTGCCTTGGTGGTCTGCCCTTGGCCAATACCCTGGGCTGGGCAGTCTTCCCAGGTGTGTGTGTATGAGTTTCTAGCTGTGTGTTCCTTCCCCTGTCATCAGACCTGGGCAGTGAGGCTGGTGTCAGCTGGGGTGTGACTCCCTGAAGGGACTCGTTGGGGAGGGGTCAGCATCCATGTGGGTACCTGAGGTATGCTCACTGGGCAGCCACTGTGAGAACCCAGGGCATTCAGGGGGCCAGGCAGGGGTCCACAAGCAGTTGGCAGGGCAGGGCGTGAATGGATATGGGGGCAAGCGGGTGTAGAGAGGATGCCTGGTGGGCAAGGGTCCCACGGCCTTCTCACCACCCCTCCCCTGCCAGGTTCTCTGTGGCCTTTCTGTACCTGTCCCTGGGCCTGCTGCCCCTCCTGCGCCCCGGGTGGGCCCACTGGGGCTCCTGTCCAGTTGCCACCATGCTTTCCGGCCGAGCAGGTTCTTCTGCTGCCCCAGCATCTGCAGCCCTCGCCCAGCGCCCACCTTCTGCCTCTGGGGCAGGGCTCACTCTGGCCTCTCTGTGCCCAGGCTGACGGGCAGTGAGCCCCTGACCATCCTCCCGCTGACCCTGGAGCCGGAAGCAGCTGCCCAGGCACACTACAAGGCCTGCGACCGGCTGAAGCTGGAGCGCAAGCAGCGGCGCATGTGCCGCCGGGACCCCGGTGTGGCTGAGACGCTGGTGGAAGCGGTCAGCATGAGTGCTCTCGAGTGCCAGTACCAGTTCCGGTTTGAGCGCTGGAACTGTACCTTGGAGGGTCGCTACCGGGCCAGCCTGCTCAAGCGAGGTGAGTGTGCTGGGACACCGGGCCGGAGCAGGGAGGCAGGACCTCCTAGCCCTGGTGTGCGCCCCTAGTGCATCACCTCAGCTGAGTTCCAGGTGACTGGGCGGTGGGTGGGATCTGACCCCCCTGCTCCCCCCTTCCCCTTCCTCCTGCCCTCTCCCCCATGCCCGGTCCCTTCTCACACCTGCATGGAACAGTTGCTGGTGGCACAAGGCGCATGTGGGCAGCTGTGACAGGGCCTGAGGCGGCTCTGATGGCTCTTGCCACATGGCAGTGGCTGAGGCCCAGTGCCTGGGCACAGGAGCAGGGGTCCAGCTGGTGCCCCAGCCCTGAGCACGGAGCCTCCTCTCTTGTGTCTCCTTCTGCATGAGGGTGCCGAGGGGGACTCTCATCTGAGTCTCTCAACAGCCTTGTTTTAAAAACTAGGGGACACGGGGGAAGGGGAAGCTGGGACGAAGTGAGAGAGTGGCATGGACATATATACACTACCAAATGTAAAATAGATAGCTAGTGGGAAGCAGCTGCATAGCACAGGGAGATCAGCTCGGTGCTTTGTGACCACCTAGAGGGGTGGGATAGGGAGTGTGGGAGGGAGGGAGACGCAAGAGGGAGGAGATATGGGAACATATGTATATGTATAACTGATTCACTTTGTTATAAAGCAGAAACTAACACACCATTGTAAAGCAATTATACTCCAATAAAGATGTTAAAAACAAAATCAAACAAACAAAAAAAACTAGGGACCTGAGGCCCAGGGCATGGCAAGGCTCACAGAGTGCCCTGGCCAGTCTAGTAGGTTGGAGACCCAGATGGATAGGGTCTCTGATTGCTGGGCACACCTGTGGCCCAGTACACTCTGGGTTCTCTCCTGCCCCTGACCAGTCCTATGTCTGGGGCACAAGGGAGCACCTCCTGTCCCCAGGTGCACATGGCAGCCCAGGCAGGTATGCCCCTCCCTGCGTGGAACACACCAGGAAGGATGCTTCCCGCAGACCCTGCTCTATATGGAATGTGTGCCTGGGAAGGCCATGATTTGGCTGCACCCGAGTGAGACGGGGGCCGCTGTGGCCTGCTGACCTGCCCCTGCCCCCACCACCCCAGGCTTCAAGGAGACAGCCTTCCTTTACGCCATCTCCTCTGCTGGCCTGACGCATGCACTGGCCAAGGCGTGCAGTGCAGGCCGCATGGAGCGCTGCACTTGTGATGAGGCCCCTGACTTGGAGAACCGAGAGGCCTGGCAGTGGGGTGGCTGCGGGGACAATCTCAAGTACAGCAGCAAGTTCGTCAAGGAGTTCCTGGGTCGGCGGTCTAGCAAGGATCTGCGAGCCCGTGTGGATTTCCACAACAACCTCGTGGGTGTGAAGGCAAGCGGGGTGGGGTGCGGAGTGGGAAACGGTGCAGGGTGGGGGGCGCACAGGGCACAGGGCAGGGCATGGGGTGGGTGTGGGGTTGCAGGTGGCGTGCGTTGGGGAGCAGGGCGGGAAAGTGCAGAGGGGCGGGCAGGGTGCATATGTGTTTAAGGGCTGGGGTGCAGGGGCTGAGGGAGGGGCATTGGTGGGGGAGAGGGCTGGGAGGAGGTGAAGTCAGCTGCCTCTGGGGCTCTGTTCCAGCCACTGGTGACAGCCAGGGCCTCCAGTCCTTCTGCTTATAAGGCTCATTACTTACCGGATGGGCAGGGATACCAGTTGTCATGGTGCGGAGCTCCATGGAGGGGTGCCCCATGGTCTCCCATGGTTGGGTGGAACCAGAAGGCCTACTTGCTGCTGGCTGGGGAGTAGGCAGGTGGGTCCTGGGTGGTCAAGGCCACAGGGAGGGTCTGCCTGCTGGGCACCATCTAACCAGGAGGACGATGGCCTGGGCCCTACTTGCCAGGGCTGAGGGGTGGGTGGTCCTGTCACCAGGGACCCAGGTGGACAGCAAACGGGTAAGTGTGTAGTCCAGGGGTCCCGGGGAAAAGCTGGGGGTATGGCTGGCTCAAGCTGGGGAGGCTGCTCCTACCTCAGGGGCCCTGTCTGTGGCCAGGACTGTTCCGAGGAAACTTGAAACAAAAGACTCGAGGTGAAAAGCTCTCTTGCTGGGCCCTTCTGGGAGCTGCTGGCTGCAGGCATGGCTGGGCCTGGGGGGACCTGGCTCCGCAGCCGCTCTCTACCCACCCACCAGCCCCTTGGCTCCACGCCACTGGAGGAGGCGTCAGGTCCCGCCCCCTTCACTGTGGACAGAACACCCCACCCTCTGAGTCCCTGCACATCCTGGACAATCAGACGCCTCCCAAGGCTCAGCCTGAGCTGTGGGATAGTCAGGGGCCGGGAGGGGGATCTGCGTGCTTGCTGGGCAGCCCTTGGGATATGGAGCCCCAGCCTGGGGGCTGGAGGGGGGCGTGAGGTAGTTAATGCCAGCCTCACTCTGAGCCCCTCTTTATTGAGAAGCCAGAGTTCTGAGGTGTGGGCTTCTTAAAGGATCAATTTCCCCCTTTTCCACGGGAGCTCTGCCTCTCCTTCCGCCCTCTGGGGAGGGGTGCAGGCTGATTAAGTCCCCCACGGGAGGCCCTTTCTTTTCCTCTGCACTCGCCCTTTTGTAAGCTATTAATGAAAAGTCAGAATATGAAAGTGCTCCATTAGCTCCGCTGGTCCTGGGTACGCCTCGTTTTAATTAAATTTGTCCGGGTTTCTCAGCAAAGTATCATTAAATGTGACTCTTCTGTTGCCTGGCTGGAGGGCAGCTATGTTTCTTAATCCCCCTTGAGCCGACTCTCCCTGGGGGCAGTGTGGGAGTTCAGGCCTGGCTTGGGGCCCACTGGGAGAGGGACCTCCCCTTCCCCTGCCGTTCTTCTTCCCCGTGTCCCTCTAGGGACCCCAGTGTGGGAAGTCAGGCAGGAGGCCCCGTGGGACAGCTGGGCTGACTCCACGGCTTTGCAGGTTGGACCCAAGTCCTGGGAGGGGAAGGGCCCAGCCCGGGTCTTAGGCAGCTTCCCAGATCGCAAGCGGAGTGTTGGTGCTGGGCCATGCCTGCTCCTGCCTGCATGTGTGGGGTGGGTGCAACCCCCTCCCATCTGGACCTCTCTGGAGGCTTTCTCCCACTTCCCAGGTTTCTCTTAGCAGGGTGGGGGACGGTGCCTGCCCATGCAGTAGCATCTGATCCCTATGCTCAGACAGGGGCATGGTCAGCTCAAACGTAGACTCTAGTGGCCAGTTCTGTCCACTAGGCAAGCTAACTTGCTTGTCCTTACTTTTTCAAGGAGCAGACTGCTGAGGACAGACTGTGTGGTCCTGGGGGGTTGCTGACAGGGTGGGGCTAGTGGGGAGGTGTGCCCTGCCTTGCAGAGGGCAGCCTGGGATGCAGGGATGGGAAGGCAGGGCCATGATGGTGCAGGAGGTGGGTCCAGGGTGCTGCGGTGGCCACTCTGAAGGTGTGGTGCTGGCTATGGAGTTTCTGTCCTGGGCGGTCCATGGCTTGGAGAGGGAGGGACAGCGTGGGTGCCAGGGAGCCTGGGTGATGAGCAGTGGTGACCCCCTTTGCCTGGGCCTGGGTCTGGGGGGCCATGAGGTCTGACCCTGGGGTGAATGGCACTTCCAGCCCCTCTGAGGGTGGTGCTTGGGGACTGGTCTCCAGTCTGCTCAGAGTGGCCCTCATGCCCACCTCCCTCCCAGGTGATCAAGGCCGGGGTGGAGACCACATGCAAGTGCCACGGCGTGTCAGGCTCCTGCACCGTGCGGACGTGCTGGCGGCAGCTGGCGCCTTTCCACGAGGTGGGCAAGCGCCTGAAGCACAAGTACGAGACAGCACTCAAGGTGGGCAGCACCACCAATGAGGCCACTGGCGAGGCCGGCGCCCTCTCACCACCGCGGGGCCGTGCCACAGGGACGGGTGGCGGCGACCCACTGCCCCGCACACCGGAGCTAGTGCACCTGGACGACTCACCCAGCTTCTGCCTGGCCGGCCGCTTCTCCCCAGGCACTGCCGGCCGCAGGTGCCACCGTGAGAAGAACTGCGAGAGCATCTGCTGCGGGCGTGGTCACAACACACAGAGCCGGGTGGTGACCCGGCCTTGCCAGTGCCAGGTGCGCTGGTGCTGCTATGTGGAGTGCAGGCAGTGTACCCAGCGCGAGGAGGTCTACACCTGCAAGGGCTGAGCCCCTGTGCCTGGCCAGGCTGCTGCAGGGGTGCAGGTAGTGTGTGCAATGTGAGGGGTGTACACCTGCAGGGGCTGAGCCCCTGGGCCTGGCCAGGCTGCTGCAGGGGTACAGGTGGTGTGTGCCATGTGAAGGGTCTAGACCTGCAGGGGCTGAGTCCTTGACCTGGGCGCCCCCAGTATACTTGGTGACAAGGCAGGGCCAGAGGCCAGGGGGTTGGCTGGGTCGGCCATCTCCGCCCTTTTGTCTCCCCGTCTCAAAGGCCCAGTCTGACCTCTGCGTCCCCTCTGTTTGTCCCTCCCCATGACCTGAGAGCTTTGCACAGATGCTTTCCAAGCCGTGTCCCCCTAAGTCACCAGGTGCCCCTCCTGCGCTGGGTGCCCTCTGAGGAGCAGCGGGCACACCTTCGTGGCCACACGGCCTCTGTGTGAGCTGCCTGTGGCCTGTCCTGCTCCAGCACTGGCTTAGAGAGTCAAACCACTAGGAGAGAGAGCAGGTGCCTGGCTGCCCAGGTGCAGGGGGTATACTGCCGGCCCCCTCTGACATCGAGTACTTCTCTTTGGAGTGATATCAGTGACTTTTAAGTTATTTTTATTTAACTAATATATAATTATTATTTTCTCCATCCCTGCAGTCTCCCAGGCTGTGGCTCCTCCCCCTCTCAGCAGAGCCTGCCCTGGAGGGACCCCTTTCTCCCTCCCCTCCATGCCCCCTCCTAAACTGTTCTCCTGATCTGCTTTGTCGTATGAAACCACTAAATCCAGAGAGACATGCTGTCGTTGTTTTTGAAGAAGTAAAGCAGGCTGTGTCTGGCCACCACCCTCAGGGTTTCTGGAAGCCAGGTCCCATGGTCCAGGTCGGCTACCCACAGCAAGGCTGACCTGGGCAGTGGACGGGCCCTGCTCTGCACCCTGCAGGCACATGGCTCCACACTCTGGCCTCCTCAGTGCAGATTCTGGGGCTGGGGGTGGCAGAAGGTGGCCTGTTCTCCTCCAGAGGTGGGCATGGGCAGAGGGGCAGGGCCAGCCCCTTGGAGGTTCATTTCATGAGGAAGGCACAGCTTGCTCTCTGTCACTGTGGGGGAGGCAGGGTGGGGACAGACATGGGTGGAGAGAGTCTAGGTTAGGATATGGCAAATGGAAGGCTGTTCTCCTTGGCCATGCTGTTGATTTTGCAGGGAAGGGAAAAGGATGGCCAGCACTGACCTGATTTGGTTTGAGGGTGTGTGCACACATGTGTGCATGTGTGTATGCATGCATGAGTGTGTGGTGTGTGTGCATGAGCATGTTTGTGTGCATGCATGAGTGTACATGTGTGAGTATGTGATGTGTGTATGCATAAGTGCACGTGCATGCTTGTGTGTGAGCACGTGTATGTATCTGCATGTGTTCATGAGAATGTGAGCACATCTGTGCATGGGTGTGCATGAACGTACATGGATGCATGTATGTGTGTGACCGTGTGCACATGTTTGTGCATGTGTGGTGTCTGTGCTTGTGTGTGCATGTGTGAGCATACGTGTGTGCGTGCATGCATGTGCGTAAGCGTGTCTGTGCATGTGTGTGGTGTGTGTGCTCATGCACACTGTGTTGGTGTGGTCAGTGGTTGGCTGGGGTGTGGCCTCTGCCCTGTGCCCTTCCTAGGTGTGGAGCTCTACTTCCCATGTTGGTGGGGCCTCCAGCCCTGGGCCCATCCTGCTGAGCTCTACGACTGTGCTCCGAGGGTGTGCGCTGGGGTTTGGGCAAGCACAGAGCCGGGTGGCAGCGTGGACACGGGAACTACTGAGTGAAGGGATTCCTCGGAGTCCAGGAGGGGCTTCAGGAACCCTGGGGACTTTGTTTTTAAAAGAAAACCTATTTATGTGGATGTGGGTCTCTTTGTCCCTGTTTTATAGTGTAAATAGTAAAGTTTATTCTCCTGTGGTTCAGAGAACATCCCCATGAATAACTGCATGCTGACAGAGTGGTGCAGCCAAGGCATGTCCCCTGGGAGGGGACAGTGGATGATGTGGGTCTGCCCCTCGGTCTCCTTCACGCCTGGCTGGAGAGGGTGAGGATAGGCTGGGGTGCGTCCCAGTTGTCCCCAAGCATTCCCACCTGCTGGGGCCTGGAGCAGGCAGAGCTGGCCATGCTTCTATGACAAGACTGTAGCTCGGTCACTACTGGGTCTGGAAAGGCGGCAAGTCAGAGGAAGGATTTTTTTTTAATCAAATACCACATTTAGCTCTATGTCATAAATATTAAGAAAAGTATTTTTTTAAACAAGGCAGATTGAAAACGTCTGCTGGCTGGTTTGTTTATACATAAATATATATCAGAATGTCTTGCTAAGCAAAGAAACAACTCCCGCTGACGGAGCCTCTCATTAACATGCTTCTCTCTGTGCAGCAGAGGATCTCTAAAAGAAAACATGTTCTGTGGCGGGGTCCAGATCCCCCGACCCCCCCAGGGCCGCAGGAGCAGAGCCATGCTGAGGGCCAGGCGGGTCCCGGCCACCTGCTCTCTGCTCAGCGTGCACAGACGTGACTCCGAGCTTGGTTGGGCCAGGTCCAGGCGGGCGGGAGGAGAGGGGCATTCACACACGAGAGAAGTCTTGTGTGAGCCTGTTGATTTCTCTACCTCATCTGTATAGCGAGTAGGTGTGTACTCGAGTGACTTGGAGAATGTATTTATTTAATGGCCTTGTGTAACAGAACAGAAACAAATGGAAACACTAAATAAATGTATTTTTAAATTATAGCCTCATCTCATTGGCTGCCTTCAGAGGGGTTCCAGTGGTCCTGGGGAGAAGGGCCTGTGTGAGGAGGAGGCCTGAGGGAGGAGGGCCCAGGGAGGTGAGAGGGTTTACAGGTCTCTCACAGACCAAGTCCAGCCCAGCCCTCCCCAGAGGTGGGAGGGGTGGTAGTTCCCTGTTAGCACCTGGAGATGCAGCAGCTCTCATGTGCAGGGACCATATCCCAGGTCCCCCATCACTGAGTGGCCCCATGGATCCTCTCATAGGCTGGCACTGGAGGACCACGTGCCCAGCTCCTTCTAGCTTGGCCTCTGTCCCAGCACACCCTCAAGCAGTGCTCTCAGTGGGCCTCCAAACCCTCATCTCTACCAGAGTGCCTGCTGAGGCCGTTTCACTCTCTCCTCTGGAACAGGAGTGTGGGGACTGCTGGGGGGCTTTGTCCCCTGTATTAGTCAAGGGGCAATCATAACAAATGACCACAAACAGGGTGAGGGCCACGGCTTACAGCAACAGGAATTTGTTCTCTCCCAGCTGTGGAGGCCAGAAGTGGGCAGGCTGAGCTCTCTCGGGAGGCTCTGGAGGATGATCCTTCCTGCCTCTTCCAGGTGCTGGTGCCCCAGGCATTCCTGGGCTTGTGGCCACATCACTCCTGTCTCTGTCTCCATCTTCATGTGGCCATCTCCGTGTCTTCTTTGTCTTCTCCCCTCTGTCTCTGATGAGGACACCTGCCATGGAACATAGGGCCCACCTAGACAGTCCAGGATGCTCTGATCTTGAAATCATTGACTCAAGTAACTAAGTATAATCTGCAAAGACCCTTTCCCAAATAAAGTCATATCCTGAAGTTCAGGTGGTTGTGAACTTTGGGGGACAGAGCCCCAACCACTGCAGTCCAGGGGACCTGGGACCTGGTCCCTGAGCGGGGAAAGGAGTGTGGAGCAAGGGTGGGCCCAGGCGCTGTGCTGGACAGGACAGAGCACATCTCCTTCTCTTGCCCAGTTAGGAAAGAAGGCTTTCTCTTTCTTGGCAATTCTTCCCTCATCACCTCAAGGCCTGTGTCCTTCAGAGAGCGGCTGGAGGTTCAGCCCATCCTGGGGTACATGCATTAGGCCCCTGTGTTGGCCACCTTCTCTCTATCCCAGGTGGGCATGTGACCCCCCATTGTGTGTGGGGGCCCTTGGCTAGCCGGAGGGCGCCCTCTGCCTCCTCTCAGGATGCCTGCTGGACCCCCAGCTTTCTCTCCCTCACTCTAAGCCTGCAACCTCTTCCGGAAGCAGGTTCCTTGTGCCTCATCCCAGCGCTGAGTCCCTGACACAGCCTGTCCATCTGTCCGTCCACCTGCTCTGAGTCTGGGGTCCTCTGGGCCCAACACAAGCCCCTCCCACCGAGTTTGTCCCCAGTCCCTAGCCCTTCCACCCTCCCTGCTGGCCTCTGTCTTCCCTCGAGCCCATCTCGTGTGTCCTCCTCCCGCACAGCTGTGATGTGCCCTGCTGGACCCCTGGTGGCCCCTCTCCTGGGAGGTCACCTCCCTGCCACCTCGGGTCTTGTCCAAGTCCCCCTGGATACCCAGGAGAGGAGCTGCTGCACGAGGAATGTGGAATTATCTGCCTAACCACCGTGCTCAGGCGGAAGGTTTACAGTACCCCCTCTCTGCCCTCCTGAGCACTGCCACTGGAGACCGAATGGTTCCTCCTGATGCCAGACCCTCTGCCAGGCCGAAGGTGAGCTGGCAGCTCCGAGAGGCACCTCAGCCAGGCACCGGGATCCACAGGAGAGGGATGGGGGTGGGTGGCAACAGGGCAGAGGGGGGCTGAGGGACCTCTCGCCACGTGGGGGGCCCGTGGGGGCAGCTCCCCGTCTTCGCACGTTGTGAAAACCGAGACCTCCTCCCCGGCACCGCTATGGAGGGGCAGGCAGAGGGCTCAGGCCTCTGTGCCCCGGGTGTGAGAGGGCTGTGAGCTGCCTGGGTTAGAGGGCAGGCAGCCTGAATGTGGCCATTCTTCCTGGGTGACGGGTGGCTGAAACTGTAGCTGAAACCAACCCAGGTGCAGGCTGCGGGCTACAGTTGGGTGGGGGCTGCAGAGGGGAGAAGGGGCCAGCCGGGCAGGCCAGGCTGGACAGGTCACTATGCACAGCCTCCTGCCAGGGCCAACCTCCTCCTACTTGGGCACTCAGCCCCCTGCCGAGGATCGCTATCTGGGCACCCAGGTCTCCCCTCGATCCTGGGTTCCATACGCGGTGGGTGAGCTCTGTGCACCTGGCTAACCTTGCATGTGTCTGTGTCTGTGGGCATGTGTGCAAACATGTGGGGGCGCTGGGTCCACGTGTCTGTGCGTGTGTATGCGTGAATGTGCGCGCTGTGAGGACAAAGTGCTGGGCTGTTTCTCTCCTTTCCAGCTACCCGCTTTGCCCAGTGACTGTAGTCTCTCCTGCCCCTGTCTCTGGCCTCCTCCAGCTGAAAAGCTCGTGCTGGCCCGCCCAGAATCTGAGGCAGGGGAAGGCCTGCCCTGTAGGACCACATCCTGGGGAGGCAGCCCAAGACCACAGGTGGCCAGAGGCAAGTCTGGGCTCGAGCCCAGGTTGGCCCTGCTGGGGTGGGGGCAGGCGCAGGAAGCAGGAGATGGCTGGGGGATTAGGTAAGAAGGTGCGGTTAGGTAACGTCTCAGACGGGCCTGCACTTTGGGAAGGTATTCAGCTGGATCCCACCTGCCTTCCAGGATGACTTCAGAGACAGGATGAGGTGGAGGGGCAGATGAAGGGGGAGGGGAGGAGGGAGGAGATGGAGAAAGGGGAGGAGGGAGAGGAAGATGAGGGGGAGGGAAAGGGTGGAAAAAGTGAGGCCAATTCACCATGGCCAGAGAGCCCAGACAGGCCATGGTGGGGCCCTGTTGCCTCTTGCTGTGAGACCCTGGAGGCCCCGGGACCATAGGAACCACAGGAAGTGGCACTTGCTGCTCTGTCAGGGCCTGGCCAGGCCATGCACAGCAGGTGCTCAGGGGGCAGCCCATGAGGGATGTGAGAAGGAGGTTGCCCAGGAGGGCTGAAGGCCCAGAGCATTGACGTACTGAAAGCTGGGAGGCTGTGGGCGGGCCAGGGCCACCTGGACCCCACTACTGCGAGCACACAGCCCCCATTCCTGGCCCTGCTCTGGGGGTCTTGATGCCCTTGGCCTGAGCCTACTCCATCCCTCCTGGGACTGCCCCCATCTAAGGAGGCTCTTGGCTGCTGCAAAGGCCTCTGGACAGACTGGACAACAGTGGCAACAGCATGCAATGGGCTTATGTGCTGGTGCCCTGGACATACAGCCTTGCCTTGACCTGCCCTCCTGCTTCTCAGCTCCTCCTCCAGCTTCCTGTCTCCACCCCCGTCTTCTCAGAGCCACCCCAGCCTGTGACTGTGCCTCTTTCCTCCCCACCTGGGCTGCCCATGGTTTCCTCCCCAGTGCCTGGCCACAGTGCCTCTTCTGGAAACTGCCCTGCCCTCTGAGCCCCTCCTCGCTCCCTGCCCAGGGCCTCCTTTCTTGGGACAGGACCCTCTCGGCCCACTGTCCAGCACATAGGTCAGGGCCCTGATCCTTGGGCAGGACAGATGCTGGGCAGAGCCAGGACCCCTGCTCTGGGCGACGGGCTGTGTGCCTCGGACCCACTTGGCCTATGTTCGCCTGAGTTCCCGGGCACAGGGAGACCCCGGTCTGGGGACAAGTGTCCTGACCCTGCGTGGTCTTGCCTCTGCCTGGCTCTTGCGCCTCAGTTTCCCTATGCATACCTTGGAGGTGGAGCTGGGGGCTCAGGGGCAGCTTCGTCCCTTGCACCAGCAAACACCCCCGTGGATGGAGTGAAGGAGGGGTCTAGCAGGTTGCCACAGAAACAAGGCCAAACAAATAGTCCCCCCCAACGGGCCTGTGGGGCCCCTGTGGCAATGACCTCATCTGCCACCAACCCTGTGCTGCGGGGGGTCCTGGGCTGGCAGGGGGAGCTGCAGCATCCTGTGTTTGTGTGGGCCCTCGTCCATGGAAACGGCTGGAGCTGGGGAGCGGAGCCGGGAGGCTCCTGCTGTGGTTATTAGCTGGGCAGCCAGAGGCCCACCTTCCAGAGCGGGGAGAGAAGGGGAGGGGAGAAAGGAGGAGAGAGGGGAGGAGAGAGATGAAAAAGAAGAGGAAGGGAGAGGAGAAGCTGAGAGGGGAGAGGAGATGGGTGGAAAGCAAGGGGAGGGAGAAGAGGGAGGAAGGCAGAGGAGGAAGAAGGTTGGGGGAGGGGAAGGGAAGGAGAAGGCGGGGGAGGAGATGGAGGAGGGCAGAGGAGGCACATAGGGGCAGTTGGGGTTTCATGATACTGGGGTGGACAGTGGGGGGCCCTGATGCCATGGGGGATGAGAAGACAGGAGCAGCACAGCAGGCAGGTGGAACAGCCCTCGTAGCCTGTGTGGGAAGTGCTGGGATGTCCCAAACCTGGACTGGAAGGGTCAAGGCCTAGAGTGGGGCGAGGTCCTGGGGGCAGGGCTGGCCGGGACCAGCCTACAAGACCTCAGTGCAGATTTTATCACAGGGGCAACTGTGCATATCCACATGATTTTGTCCCCAACTTTGAAAGAGAACTTGTGACCATCCTACGATGAGCATCAGTCATGTATTGTTGCATAACAGATTATCAGGAGTTGTGGTTTAAAGCCACAGGGCCAGGGGTCCCGGGGACATCTGGTAGTCTACCTGCCACACTCCCATGTATCCTGTACTGATTCCACAGTTGTTAATTTAGTCACGTTTGCTTTGTTTACCCTCAAAAAACATACACATCTATTTTTACCTTTTGAGAGTATGTTGGTGACATCCTGACACTTCAGCCCCGTAATTCTCCAGTGTATCTTCCAGGAACACGAGCACTCATCCACATAACTCCCTATTGTCTTCACACTGACTATTCAACATCAGTGGAACAACATCACTGCGTAGCTGTTTTTGGTTTTTGTTTTCTGATCCAGGGCCAATCAAGGAGGTACCTGTTTGCCCCTTCAGGGATACCGAGGCAGGTCATGGGCTAAGTGGTAACTGCCCTTTCTCTGTGCCGTGCAGGCACGTGGTCTTCCTGTGACTGGTGAGAAATCTACTCCATCAGTGGTCCTGGGGCTCATGGATACTCTGCTCCAAGCAGTGATTGCACTGGTGCCTGTGAAAGGGCAATTTCCAAATTCTATCATTTCTGCTACATGTATTACATGTCATTGTTCTATGAAGAAAATTTCCCTCCCCAACTTTTGTTTGCTTTTTCCCATTGCCAAGGACACACAGATTCTTTTTTTAATTCAAAATGTTACAATGCAATGATGTTGTTACACTTCAAGTGTTCACATTTTTCCAAATTTGGCTAGGAGGAACATCCCACCCCCACGCCCCCACCAAGTTGGCTTTTCTGTCCCATCAGTCTATGCAGATTTCCTTGCTTTCTGGATTCTAGGGTTTTTAGACAGAATGAAAGTGTTCAGAGAGTCACTCTGGGGACTCTAGGGAGATATTCCCAAAAAATGACATTGGAAGAAACAGAAACAATTCAGGGCACAGAAAGTAGTTTTAAATAAACTCATCAGTGTCATTAGAAAGATTTGTGGAGGAATTACATAAAACAAGTGTAGAATCTATGGAAAAGGAACAATAAAAACAAAAGTGAACTATTGGAAATGAAAATATGTCTGGTGGAATAAGAATTCTTTTTAAATAAAAAAATGAAAGATAAAGCCCAAGAAATCTAGTGAGAAAAAAATAGGCCAACTTCTTGTTGGCTATCTTCCAGCCATGGTGGTCACCTAACAGTTTTGGCCAAGGAGATGTGGTGATAAATTCCTGTGGAGAGTGTCCTTTCTCTAATAAAAAGGTAAAGCTTGCTAGGAGAACGCCCATTTTGCTCATCACTTGTATACCCTTCCATCCTTTTCCTGCCTCAAACACAGGCTGTGATGGAGGAGTTGCAGCAGCCATCCTGGTATCATGAGTACAGAAGCCACACATGAAGGACGAAGGGGCAAAAATAGAAAAGGCTTAGGTCCCCAGTGACCCTGTAGAGCTCTTGCTCTAATCCCACTCTGCCTCTTCTGTTTCTGTTGTGTGCATGTGATTTAAAACAAATGAACATGGGAATTCCCTGGCGGTCCAGTGGTTAGGACTCTGCGTTTCCACTGCAGGGGGCATGGGTTCAATCCCTGGTCAGGGAACTAAGATCCCGCATGTCATGCGGCACGGCCAAAAATAAATAAATAAAAAGTAAAAATAAATAGAATAAAATAAAACAAATGAACGTCTGTTTACTCAGGCTCCCACTGGTTGGGTTTTATTATCTGATACCCAGATCATTCCTAACTCATGTGCACATAGAGCCCTGAGGATTGAACAGATACTGGACGTCATCAGCAATGGGGGGATACTAGACTAAAACGGAACCATGCCTTCCAAGCTCCAAGGGATAGTCATCTCCAACCTAGAAGTCCACGCCTAGCCAAGCTTGCATAAAAAACCAGAACAGAGGCATTCTGGGCAGGCAAGTTCTCAGAAAGTTCACTTCTGTTACACACCCTTTCTGGTAAACTATTTGAAGTGCTGCATAGAGCAATTCAGGGGATGTAGAGAACAAGACTCCACCCAGAGAGTGGGGAGGAAACCTTGGGATGGCTGGGGCAGGGGCGGGGGGACCCCAGGGGTGTGAATAGGGTGGGGTGCAAGGAGGATGGCAGATGTCCCAGGATTGATGAAATTCAGGATGTGTGGGTCCTCATGAAAAACAATACAAAACAGGTCCTCTCCCTGTGATTAGATCCAGCCACTGGAAAGACAAATCAAAGTACAAAGCTTAGAATGGGGAAGTTTTCGGTAGAAAGCATGGATTGAGGGGAAGGAGTGAGTTTTGAGCCCACTGAAATAAAGAGAAGGAATTGTAGCAAATTGTAGAAAGCTTGCCAAGTCAGGAGGCTGCGGAGGACACACCTGGATTCGGGGGAGGAGAGGGCCAGGAGGAGGGACAGATCCATTCTCAGATACCAGTGCTGGCTGAATGGAGACCAGCCCAATGTCCTCATTTTGCATATTCTCTCTCTTTTAATCCTAGAAGGATTATTTAGAAACATGCATGTATCTCATGTGTTGAAGAGACATTTATCCCAAGTTCAGCAAGTAAATCTTTGAATCTCATTGCCTCACTTGGCTCCTCCCTCCTCCCTCTTTCCCTTCCTCCTTCCTCCCTCCCTCCCGCTCTCTCCTTTCTTCTGCCTATGTGTTGATCCCTGGACCATGTGTGATGCCTGGAAAAGACCTGGATTAAAATTCAATTCCTGTAAACAAGGTTAACTTCTGACTGAAGGAGTCTGGGGTAATGATTTACTCTCATGGTACATTTTAGTTTTGCTTGATTTAAAAAGATAAATTGCTTTAATCAATTTCACCTCCTTAAAAAGTCATTCTGAAAGTGAACGAAGTGCGGACAATGTCACCAATGCTCTGAGGTGACCAAGAGAAAGAAGGAAGGACAAGCAGGTGGATTTGGCCCCAGCAAGTCAGTGGCCAGGCCACAGAGGGCTTCCTGGGGGAGGTTGAGGACCAGTGGGGCAGGAATGTAGACTCCTTGGGGAGCCAGGCTGGAAAGCGGCAGAGAAGGGATAGGGTTGTGCAGTCCAGAGACCTTTTCTTTAAAGAATCATTCACTCACTCATTTCACAAACACCTGTTGAGCACCTGATATATGCAGATGCTGAAATTAAGGATGTAAACTTTAGAACTGAAACTATCAGCTTAATGGAGGAAAATATATATGTGGAAAACTTTATGAACACACCGTAAGAGCACAAACCATAAGGAAAAACCAGACCACTGATATTGATTATATTTGGAGAAGTATTTCTGCTGGCCACTGCGAAGAGAGTAAGGGGAAAAGATGTCTCCACTTTCTGCCCACAAAGGAGCCCCAGCCAGTGCCTGAGGAAACACACCCCCCAGCAGGAAATCGGCTTGCAGTGCGAGGTGTAGAGTTGCTCAGAGTGCCTGGCAGAGTGACCTCCCCATTGCTGCTCACCGTAGGGCAGGACTCACACCTGAATACTGGTCACAACTCAGGCGAGCAAGGAGTTGCAGGGGCAGAGAGTGAATGGTGTTGTTGCCTCTCTGGTCCGTGCTTTGCCAAGCAGGTCCTCAGAGAGCCTGCCCCACGGAGCCCGATAGCCCAGACTGGAGGAAAAGTTCAGGTGCAGAGCAAGGTCTGAACTGCAATACACAAACGGATACAGGATAACCATATCCATAACCATGTGCGGGGGCAAACACAGTGTAAGAGCAGCCTAGAGATAAGAGCACAGGGAGAGGGTGCCCCCACCCCCATACCATGTTCTGGATGAGAGGGAACAAGAGGGCAAGAGAGAGCAACTGATGGTGCAAGAGAGAGGAGGGCATTCCCGCAGACCCAGCTGTGGGGAGAGGGGGAAGTGGGAGAGGTAAGGGAGAGGAGGAGGGGAGGGGCAGTGGGAACCCATTGTTGGAGGGGGAGAGGGAGGGAGAGGGAAGCTGAGGAGGAGGGGAGGTGAAGAGGGCTGATGTTTGAGCTTGTGAACTTGTGTGACTATGTAAGTGTGTATAAGAATATGTGTGACTGGGTGTGTGTGACTGTGTGTGAGTGAGCTGAGATTGCTGAGAGGGACCTGGGACACAGAGGCACGGGGACATGGGGCTGAGAGGGACAGGGGACATGGGGCCAGGGCTACTGTTAAGTCAATGCTTCTTAGCAGATCACGGGTTCTGGGCCTGGAAGCTTCCGGTATGTGGAGCTGGGGAACCCGCCTCCTGTGGGCCACACGCTCAGGGTTACCCAGGGGCTGGGTGGTGTGGACCAGCATGAGAAAGCAATGAAGACCCAGCCCCACCAGCTCAGAGTCCTGGCACTCAACCCACGAAGCCTCCTGCCCAGGGGAGGGCGGTGGTCCTGGAGGGGCGGGGCCTTGAGTGTCACCCTGACCGGTTTTTCTTTGTGGCCATGATTTACCATCAGATCCACAATCCTGGTGCTCCTACAGTGTTTGCTCTCTACCCACCCTGC
The DNA here is from genome assembly GCF_009873245.2 of Balaenoptera musculus. Lineage (NCBI taxonomy): Eukaryota > Metazoa > Chordata > Mammalia > Artiodactyla > Balaenopteridae > Balaenoptera > Balaenoptera musculus. The sequence continues at coordinate 153,707,629 of NC_045787.1, read as the reverse complement.
GTGTGTCTCAGAGTCACTTCTGGGGTGTGGACAGAGGGTGAGAGAGCTCCCCAAAGGTCACACAGCAGATGGGTGGAGTGGAGAAACCCCTGCCCTAGCCAGGAAGGACATTGGTCACTGTCATTGGTGATGGTGGCCACAGCCAGTGACATTTCTGTGGCCCCAAGGGGAAGGGCGATTTCCATGCCAAATAGCTCACTGGGGCCACATGTGATGAACACATGACACCGAGGAAGACACGGAGGCTGTAAACGTTTTATTACCGGGCATCTGGGCTCACGTGGTCTTCCGCTGTGGCCTGGGCCTGATTCCTACCAAGTTTGTGATTTGTCGTGCAGGGGAATGTCTCAGTGGCTGAGGTTGGGCGGGATTCCTGTACCGCCTCAGGGCCAGGAGGGAGCTGGGGCCATACCTCCGCTCTCCCTGACCCTGCTGAGAGGGACTGACAGAGCCGGTCGGTAACAGTGGTGGCGAGTGCATGCTCAAACCCTGAATAGAATAGACCCAGAGAAGACAGGCAGGCCCCATGGAAGCTGGCCCTCCTGTTGGGAGGCAGCTGTGAGAGTCCCTCAGCCCCCCGACCCCATGCATGCTCCTAAAGGGGGAACTGAATGCAGCTGGAGTGCACCATGAAAGGTGCCTTTCGAGGGCCCCCTGAGGTGCCTGGCCTGCCCTGCCCACACGGCTGGGTGGAATCCTGGGGCCACATCTGGTGGCAGTGACACACCTTCTCAGGCTGGGTCTGTGCGAGGGGGTGCTGGTAGGGACAGTCCCCCACAGCTCCCCACAGTCTCCCCCTCTTTGTGCTATGGGCCCAGGTGGCAGGGCCCTCTAGATCAGCAGGTCAGGCGAGGGCTCAGCCCTGCAGACTTTGGGGTCCAGGATGTCGGGAGGGTGGGTCCCAGCCTTGAGTGGAATGTTCTTGAATAGCTGAAGCTTGGACTGCAGCAGGGACATGCTCCAGTGGGTGCTGGGAATGCAGGGCCTGCAGACCAGCCAGCTGTACACTGCCTGAATCCTGCCCCTCCCCAGGCCCCGAGGGTGGGAGCCGCCCAGGTCATGGCCAGGAAAGGGCTTGGCTTCTGGCTCAGCTGGGTATCTGGACCAGTCTGCCATTATGATCATAGTCGGGGCCCCAGACCAGACCCCAGTGCAGGGAGGGCTATATCCCCCAGAACCGGGGCAGTGCTGTGTCCCCTAGACCAGTCCCCAAGGGAGAGCTACATCTCCCATATCCCCAGACCTAAGGACAGGTTCTATATTCTCTGAGGCTAGCTTTTCCTGAATCTGCAGCTCTCCCAGGTGGTGTCTGAGACCCCAGAGGTCTTGGGGAGGTGGAGGGTGGGTGGAGTAGACGGACCTCCCCTCACTCCACAATGTCTCGGGTCTCCTAGGCCCCCAGCCTCAGACTGGTACAGCTGTGAGGTGTGGGGGAGGATTTTCTTGCTCACCTGGGGCAGCAAGGTGTCCCAGGCACCTTGGCATTACTGTCTCAGCCCAAGTAGCTGCAGCAAGGAGTTCTGGGTAGGGTCCAGGACAGCCCCTACTGCTGGCAGCCCCTACCCCCTGGGAGTACTTGGCAGTGAACTTGAGGCCGCCTGAGCCCCCTTGCTCCTCTCTCTCTGCTCTTTCTCCCACCTTATCTCCGTCCAGTGACCACAGCTGCCTTGATCTCTGAGGGCCCTGGGGGGACTCTTGCCCCCTCAAGTTGGGTGGGGCAGGGGCTGCAGTGATGGCCTCTCTTCCGTTTTGGCCCAAGACCCTTGTCTTGGAGCAGTTCTGTGGGTTCCAGGACAAACAGAGCCCTCTGTCTACCTACCTGGCCTTGGACCTGCAGGAGGGGCCTTCTAAACCTTCTCAATGCATGGGTAGAGAAACTCAGGCCCAAAGGGCTGGAGCCCTCCCAGGCTTAAGACCGGGGTGCCTCAGCCCTTCGGGCCCCAGGCCTAGACAGGCCCTCAGCGCCCTCAACCCCGGGTGAGCAGTGTCAGCAAGGAACACCCAGAGCTGCCCTCTCCAGCGTCCACATCAAATGTCATGGCAACCAGGGGGCAGAGGAACCAGCTTGGAACTGATGGGAAACATGCTCTGAGATCTGACAGGGGTCCTGATCTGGATGGTGGCTGGGAAAGGTCAACAGACGGGAGCAGCCACAGAGCAGGGGCTTCCTCCCACCAGGACTCTCTTCTTCCTTTCCTTGGGGATGCTGGAAAGAGGGGTCAGTCAGCTAGGCCCAGAGGCAGCTGGGTGCCCTTATCTGCAACCCCCACTGGGCTTCTCTCCTGGGCAACCCCTTCCATGCCACCATTTCCCTGGCCATCCGCACCTGTGAGGCTAGTTCCCACCATCTCTCCCCACCCAGTCTTCTTCTCAAGGCCCCAAATGCAGAAAGCTAGGGGCTGCCACTTCCCCTGTGGGTCAGCCTGGGGCCACACCCGGCTGGATCGTAAGGCCTGCCCTGATTGCCCGGTCCTGGTGGCCAGTGTCCCCTCCTTTCCTGTGGCCTGCCCCTTCAAGACCTCTGAACTCTGCCTGGACCTTCCTCACCCTCTCATCTGCCTCTCATCACTTAAGACTCAAGGCTGCCGCTACTTCCAACAGACAGTCTTCCTGGACTGCCTGCCCCAGGCCAAGGTGCCCCTCTGAGCGAGAATGTTTCTTTTCTTAGTGGGTCTGTCCTTCAAGCCTACGGGGAGAAGGGGACTTTCTGGGTTCAGGGTGAGTTGGCCTTGGAGGAGAGGGGGGCGACGGGAATCCTGGCTTCCTGCCCATCAAGGTGCCTCTCCAGTTGGGCTTGTGCATGGGGGAAGCCTCCTTGGTCCCATTTGCAGCCTGAGAAGCAGCTTCAGAGAGGGACAGCAGTTTGGGCTGGCTGCCTGGAGCTCAGAGTGTGTGGGGGGCTGAGCAGCCCCACAGATCGCCCGCCTGCCTTTCCGCAGTCCAGTTCCAGGGGTGGGGGAATGTTTATGTAAATACTGCGTGCTGTTGGATTCTGGCAGGGTGAAGTCATCCTCCTCTAGGTGGGGGGAGCAGAGCTGGCCAGGAGGGCTGGGGAGGGGCCGGGATTGGACCAGGCTCACCCTGAATGGGGTCCAGCAAGGGAAGCATTGGTGCACCTGGAGTGCCAGAGGCAGAACTAGAGAAGAAAACACACAGAGGCAGCCTGCAACGGGGACATCAGGACAGAGAGGGACCAGGAGGGTGGGGGTCTCTACCTGCCCCTTCCCTGGCCCAAGACCTTCTCCCACAGCCTGTAGGAGAGAGGGTCGCTCACCAGGGTGGCCGAGGCCCTGCTGCCCGCTCCGGGCCCAGTCAGCCTCCTGTGTGATTTGGTTCTTTTCTAGGAGACTGTGAGCCCAGAGGGAGGGACCTGCATGTTGTTGGTGCTCCATAACTGCACAAGGATGAATGAGTGAGCGAACTGGTGAGGGACCTCAATGCTGATGCAGTGGGAAGGCTGGCGGTGTGAGTAACGAGGCTCTGGTGCTGGGAAGGGGCCAGGAGGGGCCTGGGGCCTGAGGCCACCCACGACTTGGCCACACCCGCCAGGGCACATGTTTCTTACTGCCTGGCTGCTGACGGGCCTTTTTAAGGCTGCAGATCAGAGGTTTCTGTTCCCATTTTGTAGAGGTGAAAACTGAGGCCCAACGCCACATAGGCACGCGACTGGATGAAGACCACGGTGATCAGCTGAGGGCAACTCAGTGGAGGGGAGACCAGATAACTAACCTCATGCCAGCCCCAGCCATGGGTACCAGCCAACCTCAGGGGAGAATGTTCTAGACAGTGACTGCGACCCAGGAGCAAAGGAATAAGTAACCCGAGAAAAATGTCAAGAATGGAGAAGGCTGGTCACCTCACATGCACGAGGACACTTGGGATGGGGGAATCGGGGACGTGTGGTCACCCCATGAGCACTCCATGTATATGGCTGTTAGGTTCGTGCTCTCAGGTGGCACGGAGCCCACAGTCGGGCAGGGTGGCCTCAGTGTGGGGGAACCACGGAGGGGCTCTCCTCTCCACAGCTGTGGGTGGATTGTTGGAGTGGAATTTGGGTTTCTCATGTCCAGGGCATGATGGGTAGCAGACTGTGCCCTACGCCTGTGCTGAACCCCTGGCGTCTGGGCCCTGCATGAAGGGACGTTTGCAACAACAGAGCATCAGTTGTGGGAGCTGCTGGCTACAACTCGTCAGCCCTCCCCACACCCTCGGCGGGGAGAAGAATTTTAGGAGACGGACAGAGAGAGAGGGAGAGACAGAGAGATAGGGTCAGACAGACCTAGCAAGCAAGCAATGTGTCAGGTGTTGCTGACCCAGGAAGCATAACCAGGGGAAGCTGAGGTGACAGGGTGGTGACAATGGCCTGGTCCTCATCGAGATGTGGGGAGGGGCCCCAAGGAGGTCGGTTGGGGAGAGTTGAGTCGGGTGAGGGTCTGTCCATCACTCTTGGGCCTAGTGGGAGCTGCTGTGTGTAGAGGGGTGTCTGGGAGACCTGGGGCCCGTGCTCTTCCCACCAGGACTGGGTCCTTGTATCCCCCAACCTGTCTCCCTGCATCAGCAGCTCAGGCGGGGGTGGTGCTGTCCTATGATCCAGCTGTTCATGCAGCATGTGGGAGTTGAAGACCGGCAGTCTCCCCCTGCCTGGTCCCTCCCCTGTGAGTCTCTGTGTCCCCCTCTCCTGCTCTCCCACCCCCATCCCACTAGAGTCAGTAAAAGGAGAACTGGCACAGAAGTTAGCATAATAGATGCTCGTAGAGTTTGCTGGGCAGGCGGGTTGGGGGGTGCCTAAGGCAGGCAGAGGGGGTGACAGGCGAAGAGGCTGGGTCTGGGAGCAGTGTGGTGAGCTGAGATGGACGGGGAGCGTGTGTGTGTGTGTGAGCATGTGCACGTGCTACAGGAGCCGACATGCACACAACAGTGTGAGTCAGATGCTGATATGGGACCAAAAGCTTTGAAGGGAGCTGGAGGCAAACAAAGTGGGAGATGGCAAGCACGTCTGTGCCCGTGGGGAAGACAAGGAGGGGCCTCTGTGCCCCTGCCCACCCAGCCAGCCTCCTGTGGAAGCTTTGATGCTCTGTGGTCTCCCAGAGGGTGGGAACCCCCAACAGTCCGCATCAGTCCATTTTCCATCTGTCCACCCTCCCTCCCCATCCTCACCCCCACCCCCTTACCCAGCTCCCACCCCCAGCCACCCCACCAGTCCACACCTCCACCCACCCTAGTCATCTACACTTGGCCATACGGACACTAAGCCTTCATCACCCCACTAGTCCACCTGACAATCCATCTATCCTCCGTTCAGCGCCCAGACCTGGTTTGCTGTGGGACCCAGGATGTGGTCAGTGGATCTGGGCTGACTGCAGACAGAGAGGCCTCTGTCACAGGCTCCATGCAGGCTGGTGCTCCGTGCTGCTCCTCAGCTCCGTGCTGGAAGGGTCTTGCTCCTAATGTTTTCATCCTCCTGCTCAAGGACACCTTTCCCCCCAGCGTGGCGGCCTCAGTGTCTCTCCTGTCACCTCAGGGCTCTCCCTCCCTCAGATGATAGGCTCCCCAGATAAGCTGGGCCTCTGCTCAACCAGTATCCCCCTTGGCCTGGCAGCCTCCTATGATGCTTCTGGGGGAGGGTACTAGAGAGAGGAGAGGTCCTGGGAGAGGCTAGAAACATGGGATGCCCTGTCTTGGTTGTGGGCCTAGAGGTTGGGGAGGGCTCTTTGAGGGGGTTCAAATCCCGAGATTCTGGGCGAACAGGCCATGAGGTCTGAGATCTCAGTCTGCTTCAGAGAGCAAGTGGCCACACGCTGCTTGGTCCAGCATCCTGGCCCCTGGGAACCCCCCTCGCCCACCTTGCATGAGGGCACAGGGCAGTTCTGCACACCTGGGGCAGAGCCATGGAGCTGTGGGTGGCAGGGTACCTTGGTGAATGCTTGCACAGCCCATTGTGCACACAGGACAAGGAAGCTCAGAGGGGCGTGTTCATTGCCCCAGTTCCCTTGCTGCTTACTGCCACCATCTACATCTGGGAGGCCCAGATCTCACTTCCTCTTGGGCCTTCAGAGACTGCTTCCTGGAGGAGGGAACAGCTTCACAGAGGGGTGAGCCCCAGAAAGGCGTGGCAGAAGGAACTGGCTGGGTCAGGCTAGATTTGAGGACACCATAGGAGGCTTGACCACACTCTTTGGGACTTGTTGGGTCCCTGCTCTGGGAGCTGCAGAAGAAACCCTGAGTTCTCTGATGTGTGTGCATGTGAGAGTGTGGTTTGTGTGCAAGGTTCTCGTGACTGACAAAAGGTGTGATTGTGTGCAGTGTTATGGTTTTGTATGTGGCTTCCTGGTTCCATGTGTGGTTTCCGTGTGTGGCTTCATGTTTCCGTGTGTGGCTTTGTGGTTCCATGTGTGCATCTGTAGTTCTGTGTATAGTTTCACGATTCTATGTGTGGCTGCATGGCTGTGTGTGTATACTACCCCCTTTAGGCGACCCCAGAGGAGGACAGTTACTTGGACCCACTTCACAGGTAGGGAAACTAAGGCACCAGGAGGTTTGTGATGCATGAAGTCCCAGGGGTGGTGATGGCTGGCTCTGCTACCTCCTGCCACCCCACCCACTTCGGGGTTAACAGGTGAGGAAGGAGACCCATGGGCATGCATGAGCGTCCAGGGCTGGGAGGAGGGTGGGCTGGGCTGCAGGCAGGGCCTCAGATTTCCTGCAGGACGTGTCCCTGGGTGCTCCTGAGAAAAGAAGCTGGGCTTCCTGCTGGCCCGCACCTGTTAGCCACCCTGACCCCTTGTCCCAGGAGGTATTTGCTAAGGAACAGATGTTTCATTCCCCACTGAGCAGGTGCTTCATTTCTTCATTCATTTGTTCATTCAATCATTCATTCATCTACTCATTTGTTCATTCATCCATCCATCCATGGATCCATTCTTTCATTCATTCATTTTTTCACCTGCTCATTTATTCACCTACTCATTCATTCATCCTCTAGATTGCTATGAGGCTGACACTGAGGGAACGGCCAGGGTGGGGGGCCACTCAGCCCGGAGGAAGGACGTGGCCCTGTTTCCATCTGAGGCTCACTGTGTGGGTCTAGTCCTGGCAGAGCTGAAGTGGGGGATGGTTCCCCCAGAACTGTGGGCTGCTCTGGGAAGTAAGGAGCTCCCCATGGCTGAGGACACTGCAGGGATCTCTGGGTAGGGTCAGCTGGGCACAGAGTCCTAGGCTGAGCCCACACCCCAATCCATCTGTGTGTCCCCACCCAAGGGCCCCCACTTCCTCTCCTTGCTCTCAGCCCCTCACTCCTGAGCCCAGGAAGTAAGGGATTTCCCACTACACGGCAGATGGTTTATAACCTGTCAGTAGCTGGCAGGCCCTCATCCCCAGCATCTGGCTGGCCCTGAGTGGCAGCACGGGGACCTGCCAGGGCAGGCGTGCATCACCCTTGGTCTCCAAGCCTGGCTGGGGAAACCTGCGGAGGGGATATGTGTGGCCAGCGCCCCCTCTTCAAACCGCAGGGCTGTGTGCTCAGAGCAGGGTCCAGCACTGTGACCCTCTCTCCCCTGCACATTGGGATGAGGACCCTGTGGGCATATACTGCTCTGACCCCTGGCTCGTCTGCTCCAGCCTTGGGCCTCTGAGCCTGCAGAAGGATGTCTGCACTAGCATTGGCCCTGCATGGTCAGACCCTGGCCTGCTTCCCTCACTCCTCCCAGGTCCTGGCTCCAGCCACTTGGGACCTCAGTGGGTGCCTCAGGGCCTGGACAAGGCCCGGCTTCCTGCTGCCTGTTCCCCCTCTGGAGCCTGGGGTCCAGCTTCCTGTGCAGCATATTGGCAGAAAAAGCACATGTTACAACTAGGGTGTCTGTCATGGCCTCAGGCACCCAATGGGTGGTTTTGCCAAACTCTTGTTCAGGTGGACCCCGCCTGCCCACCCTGGAATGCCCCTTCCTCTTGGCCACTTGATGAAGCCCCCCCACCCCCAGCTCTTGCACCATTCAAATCCAGGTCATCATGCCCTCGCACAGCTCCCACCTGGGACTCTACAGTACTCCGCCAGGTCTGTGGCCCCAAAGACTCCCTAGGATGAGGCCTGGTTCGATTCCCCCTGAGCACCCACTTTGATCCTTCCCTCAGGTGTCGTCTTCTCAGGGACGTTTTCCCAAACCCCAGTGTCACTCTGAGTCCTGGCCCTGGTCTGCCCTGGGCCTCACTGAGGAGTGACACTGTCCCATCCACCCCACCTTGGGTCATGAGGCCCCTGGTGGAGTCCCTGTGGCCAAAGAGATGAAGGCAGGTGTTGGGAGGAGGCCTGCTCACCTGCCTGGGTGAAACTTCTATGAGAGAAGAAAGGCTCTGTGGTCCATTCTGGCGCTTGTCCTCATTCCCTTCTTCTGGCCTGGGATAGAGACATGAGACTCAGAGGGCATCCATCGGACCAGAGCAGCCATCTTCGGACCATGAGGAGAGGGCTAAACTATTGCACTGACCTGGGCCCCGCCTGGCCTGGCATAACCACCGCCATCCTCTCTAGCGAGACTGGATGTGCGTTGCTGTGGCCCCTGCTGCTCAGAGTGTGGGCTGCACATCACCCTCAGCAGGCTCTCAGCTCCCCCCACACCTGCTGGGTCAGAATCTGTCTTTTGACAAAGGCCCAGGGTGGGGGTCGCAGAGAGCTCTGTGGTCTGTCTTCTGCGTCATTCCTAGCCTGTGGAGGATGGGTGCTCTATTGGAGATCCTTCACGGGGGATGTGCTGCCCCCGTGAATCAGGACTTTCTGTTTCCTTCTAGTCCCACTGTGTAAGGGAGATTTTAAGAATCAAATTCCAGTACTTTTATTTATTTATTTATTTATTTATTTATTTATTTATTTATTTATTTATTTATTTATTTATTTATTTATTTTTGGCTGTGTTGGGTCTTCGTTTCTGTGCGAGGGCTTTCTCTAGTTGCGGCAAGCGGGGGCCACTCTTCATCGCGGTGCGCGGGCCTCTCACCGTCGTGGCCTCTCTTGTTGCGGAGCACAGGCTCCAGACGCGCAGGCTCAGTAGTTGTGGCGCACGGGCTTAGTTGCTCCGCGGCATGTGGGATCTTCCCAGACCAGGGCTCAAACCCGTGTCCCCTGCATTGGCAGGCAGATTCTCAACCACTGCGCCACCAGGGAAGCCCCCCCAGTACTTTTTAAAGAAAAAAATTAATGTAGTTCATGAATACTTGAGAATTGGAGTTGTTCTAAGTGCTAACATGAATCCCAAGGGAATAAACGAAAAAGGAGTGTGAGCTCGGAGCTGGCTCTGCTTCTTCTTGACTTTGAGCAGTTTAGGGCCCCCGCATTTGTATCCACCCTCCTAGGAGGGCGTGGGGCCCTGGAGGGAGGGTGGACGTGGAAGGGGCATGGACCTCACACCCAGCGCCTCATGTCACCCTTGCTGCAGTCCTGTGTGGTGGCCTTCATGTACCCATTTCCTGGGTGAGGACATTGAAGCTTTCAGGGTGAGGGGGGCTCCAAGGGACAGGCTGTGCAGGTGGGACTCAGAACTCTGCTTGGCCTCCCTCGAGGGCAGTGGGGGGCTCTGTGAGCAGCTGGGATCCCTGAAGCTGCCCCAAAGGCCAAGAAGGACCACCTGAACTCCAGTGGTCCCCAGGCCCGTCCTTGAGCAGAAGCCCTCTTCCTCTTGAAGGGGTGATGTGGGAGGACCCCCTGGGACAGGCTGTGTGGGGCAGGGTCAAGACACCGGGCAGCATCTTTGTGTCCCCCGTGGGCTACGGTGAGGGCTGGCCCATGTGGGGTTTGTGGGTGGGTGCGACAGGGGCCACGGCTTTGGAGGAGGAGGAAGGATTGTTTCTAACGGAGTCTAACAGACCCTGCCCTTCTCACCACCCTCAGGACCCGCCCGAACCCTTCTGGCCCTTATTCTGCCCCGCTCGTTTTTCCCAGGCTCAGATTTCAGCCATAGGACCCTAGAGCCCCCGGCCCGCAGGCACCACCCTCCTTCAAGTCCCCCACTGCCCAGAGCACCCCTCCAGCTTTGTGAACTCCTATTTGCACTGCAAAGCCCACGTCAAATGCATTTTGCCTGGGCTACCTGCCCTGACTACACTCCCTGGAGGGAGGGCAGACTCTCGCTCCTGGATGCTGATAGGTCCCTGGACGCTGCTCCATCCTGGTCTGCCCCCACTGCCCCCTGCTGGTTGGCCTGACTGTGGGTCCTCCAGGGCAGGCTGGGGTCCCAGCCCCAAGGGCCTGGCAGGGGTCGAGTAAATGAACCATTTAGTGAATGAACGAATCACTGAGCCGATGGATGCCAGGAGGACATCCAGGTGGGGAAACTGAGGCTTTGACAGGGGAGAGAGCAGGCTGAGGCTACACAGAATCCTTCCATGCCCTTCCTCTCGCTTCAACCCACAGACAAACATATTTTATCCTCTCCTTTCTGCTGGCTGACAGCTCAGACACTGTTCCTGGGGTACTTGGCTTAGGGGGGCAGCTAGACACCGAGTTCCTTTGCCCAATGAGACTCCCAGCAAGGACCAGTGGCTGGCCCAGGGGCACTCAGTGAGAAGAATTCTGCCTATCAGATCTGGCCCTTGCATAGAATGTAAGAAATGAGGGCTTGGGGACCCAGTTGGACTTTACCCTCCCGGCCAGCCATACTCCAGAGCTGAGACTGCCCAGGGGCCAGAGGCTTGGAGTCCTGGGCTGGTTCTCCTTATGGGTCCCACGTGCCCACCACTGCCCACAGAGTCCCTCCCGGGAAAGGCAGCTGAGACTGGAGAAAGTTGAGATCCAGGAATCCAAGGGGCTATGGGGGTGAGCCTCAGGCCCTGCTTGGAGTGCTTTGCGGCCCGGTCTACTGCCCTTGGAGCTGAGAGTGGTCCAGGGGTCCTCAAGGTTCTCCTGCCCTCCAGGCTCCTGGGGTCCCCCATGTCGCTGAGGTGGCTGGCGCGGGCTCCAGGAGGACTTCTGCGTGCCCATGTGTCATGAGCGGGGGGCTGTGCTCCCTCCCCAATTAGCAGAGAGAAGGGCCTCACATGTGTGTACGCAGCTGCAGGCTCTGCAACCCGTGGGAGCAGATGTGTGCGTGTGGGTGCAGTGTCTCCTGAGTGGATCGTGGGTGCCAGGCACCCTGGATGCGTCCTGTGTGCTGGCACCGGTGTCTGTGCTCCCAGGCTCTCCGGCTCGTGCTCTGTCCTGAGCCTCTAGGCTGTAGCTGCTCTGCCTAACCCTAACCACTTTCTCCCCTTCTTACGGGGAAGAATTTCACTCCCCAAGCCATGTTTCAAAGGCATAGGTTTATTTTATTAATGTCCAGGAGAAACATGTCCAAGATGCTCCAGGGGATAAGTGGTTTCTTTCGCCTTGTTTTTGTGTTTTGTCTGTTTTGTCTTTGCTGTTTCCAGATTGTGAATGTTTGAGAGCTGGTGGTGGGGGGTGTGGGTGGGTGGAGAGGCTTGGTGGGGGGGACCAGCACCAGCACCCCTGATGCTGGAGGACCCCTGGACTGTGGCTGCAAGGATGGGCATTTGGGGACCCCCTACATGCCCTAACATGGACTGGCTCTTAGGTTGGCCTCACCCCGCCCCCAGGGCTCTATATTGTAGAATCTCCCTGCACCCCCACTGGTGTCTCCCCACCTCTGGGTGGCTGCTCTAAGGAAGAAGTGAGTGGCCAGGGAAGTTCCCGCAGGGGGAGGTGCTGGCTGGGCTGGGACAATGCCCCCTGCGTTTGTGGAGGTTAGCATGGCCGAGAGGAGCGATCCTTGGAAGGCCCCAAATGCCAGACTGGGAGGCTCAAGGCTCGCCCCCTGCTGCCCCTGCGTTACTCTCCGCGGGCTCTTCGCACACCTTCCTCAGGGCTCCCGTGCTGATGGCATCTCCTGCTCCCGTGGAGGCTTTTGTGGCTGAGGCCGGAGCGTGAGCTCTGGCCAGGGTCACCTCTGCTCAGGCTTTCACCCTGAACCTGCATGTGCTCAGGGAGGCTCACCTGGGGGAAAGGGCAGCAAGGCCAGGATATGGCCCCCTCCCTTCTCCCAGCTTTATGGGCTCACCACCTGGCAGGGCTGAAGCCAAACCACTGCCCACCAACCTGGGAGGACAGGACCACTGGGAGGCAGCCCATGGCCTTTTGGGTGGGGGGCAATGCCCCCCCTGTTCTGTTCTCCCAGGTCTGAGAGCACACCCTGCACACCCACCTTCCTCCCGTGGTATCAAACCCCAGAGGGGCCTGATCTCCCTCGTGATGGCACATGCGTGCTGCGTGAGGTCTTGGCTTTGCAACCACTTGGTCCCTGCGGGGAAGGATACCCCCAACCTCCGCCCCCCAGCTGTGTGTCTCCTGGACATCACTCTCTCCTTCCTGGGCCCCGAGGGTCCTGGGGCCACATAGCTACCCAGAAGCCATGCTCAGGAACTAAGAGTCACCGAGGTCCTTCCTTGGTTCCAGGGAACAGCCCTGAGACTTCTGATGGCCCTTGGGCCCACTGCCCTCTCCAGACTCTGTGGTGTAACTTGTTGAGCTAGCCGCCAAGAGCATCCCTGACCCTGGATGTGGGTCCTGGCCCCACAGACTTGCCCTTGCACCCTGAGATGCGGCCTTGGGTGGCCTGTCCTGTCTCACCTTTGCACCTGGATGCTGGCTGTTTGCCTGATGCTTGAGTCTCACGTCTTCTGGGGCAAGACTTCTCCCTCAGCAGGCCTCTGTGAGGGCCCTACCCCATTCTCCTGCTTCCCTGTGGACCTGGATGGGGGGCACTGCCTGGAGGCCAGTGCGGGGAGGCCTTGGGGAGGAGGGACAAGACCTGGGCAAGGACAGAGAGGAAGCCTGGAGGCGGCAGCAGCCACAGTGCTCTGGGAGCAGACCAGGAGTCTGGCCTTAGCCTGAGGGCAGGGAGCCATTAAGGGGTTAATAATTTTTTTCTGCTCATAAACGTGACGCAAGCTCTTGTGGACTTCAGAAAAGCAGAAAAAAGGTAAGTCCTGTACAGCCTCCTTGGGGAGTCTGGAGTACCCAGAAAACCCACGCCAGAGTCCTATGGCGCCCTCTGCCTCCTTCTCCCCCCACCCCCTTTCATCCCCATCTCCCCGTGAATTCCCAGAATTCCTTCTCGATCTCCTTTTTGGCTGGGTGTGATCCAGAACCACAGCACTTCTCTCTGAGTCCTTGCCCTGTGGCCTCCAGGCTCAGGTCCAGACCAGCTCCCTAAGTGGTGCCCATAGTCTTCTCAGAGCCCAGCACCTGTTGCTGGCCATCCGGTCCAGGGTGGGGGCTACATGACCCCCACCCCGGAGACACAGCTGCTCCCAGCAGCAGCACTTGTCCTACTCTGGGCTCTCGACTGGGCAGGAGCTGGTGGACAGCTAATCCCCGCTCCCTTCGGCCACAGGGGCTGGAAAGCCAGGCTGGGACCTGTGGGGCGCATCCACTCCTGGGCTTCCTCACAGCATGGCGTGGGTGGGGCTGGGGTCCTGGCAGAGGGAGAGTGAGAGAGCACGGGCTCCAGGTGGAGGCTGTGTCCCCTTCAGTGCCTGATCTTGGAGGTCACTCCGAGCACCCACGTCCATGTCCAAGCGATCACACAGTCCCCAGCTCTGACGGGAGAGCCCCCATTTCCTGGCAGGGGTGTGCAAGGGTCTAGCACAGTGTGTAGAGCTTAAAATATCACGGTGGTATTTGTGGAAAACTCAATGGGCAAAGTGGGTGCAAAGACACACCGCACCTGGCCTCTCAGTTTCCACACCACGAAATCCTGTTGCCTGCACCCCCTCTTGCAGTAGAGACCCTGCTCCCAGGGTAAGCTCTGCTGGGTTTCCTTGACCTTTATGCCCTTCATACTTGTCTTTTCTGTCCCACTCTGTAGCAGGGGCCTCGTAGGCAGTTCTGTTCTTTTGTCCTTGGAGGGTCCTGTCCCAGCCAACCCACCCTTGGAGGGTACTGTCCCAGTATCTTCTGTCGGGGTCCTGGTTTTTCCTTCTTGGCATTTATTTGATGTCCTATAAAAATTCCATATTTGTCTGCTGTTTGACCCCTGACTGGCCCGGCCGGCCCCACCCCACCTTGGCTGAAGTTCCAGTTGGCTTTGTCACCACTGCAGTCCCAGGACCCCAACAGGTCTGGCATGGATGAGGGGTTGGTGAGCAGCTGTGGGGCCCACGGTGGCCCAGGTTGCTCAAGTGAGGGGCCATCCCAGGGGTGGGGGGTTGGCATTTTCTGCTTCTTGCAGGGACGTGTGTGTTTCTGTGGACTCCCTCCAAGGCCCTCCCGTAGCCACTTTTATGGACCCCTGTCCTGGTGTGCAGACTCCTGGACTATGCCTGCCTTGCCCACAGGTCCCCCCACTCCTGGTCCCCTGGGCCCTGGGGTGCTCGGGAGCCCCATGGAGGCCCCCCTCAAAAAGTCCACTGTGGCCTGGGGCAGGCTGACCCCACCTCCCTTCCCAGCCTCCTTAATGGTGCCTCACACTCAGGCCTCCCCCACCTGGAGCCCCTCAACAGGCAGAGGTTGAAGGACACCAGGGATGGAGGACACCAGGGCAATTCTGGGGCCTTGTAGTGTGTGACCCCAGGCTGCCACGGCCCCAGGGACTGGACGTGTGTCAGGGACATCTCATGGAGGGCTCTCCAGCATCGGTCTCCAGTCCCCAGGGCCACGCCAAGCCAGGGCCCTCCCAGCTAGAGGCCTGAGCCTGGACTCTGCCCATCTGCAACCAGCCCCAGTGGGGAGGCTTGGGGTGCTAGAGGTCCTGGGGCAGGGTGAGTGGCAGCCTCTTGAGCCTCACCTGCCCCTGCTGGCCACATTCTCCCGCCAGCCTGGCAGGTCTCCAAATTCAGGTTCTGCTGGCCGTTGGGAGCTCAGGACAACTGGCTGAAGCTGAGCAGAGTCTGCTTGTGGCCACAGAGGCTGCAGCCTGGCATCTATGTGGTCAGCTCAGGAAGGCTTCAGAGGAGGGGCCCCCAGGGCCGGAGAGGTACGGTGTGCAGGTGGGTGAGTGGACTCGGGAGCATGGGCTGTGGGCACATGGGCTGGCTACCCTATCAACTGTCAGTTCAGGTCTTCAGGCTCTCCTGGCCCTGGAGGGAAAGGGCAATTCCTGTTGGCTCCAAGACCTGGGCTGGCCTGCACACCAAGACAGACGATGTTGTGAGATTTGTGCAGGACCAGGTGTTTTACAGGGCTTTGCTCACAGACTCTGCAACTTCCTGTCTCACAGACAAGGAAAGTGTCCCCGGGGGGATGCCCCTCCCCTATGGGGGGGGGATGTCTGCTGCTGTCCTACCACCCACATCGCTCTCTGTCCCTGTTGCAGCCAGAGGTTGTCATGAATGCAAGGGTCCTGTTTCCCTGTCACAAGGTTACCTGCA
Organism: Balaenoptera musculus; assembly: GCF_009873245.2. Classification (NCBI taxonomy): domain Eukaryota; kingdom Metazoa; phylum Chordata; class Mammalia; order Artiodactyla; family Balaenopteridae; genus Balaenoptera; species Balaenoptera musculus. The sequence continues at coordinate 153,692,281 of NC_045787.1, read as the reverse complement.
TTGGTTCACCCTTCTCTGGTCCCCACAGTGGCTGCAAGCCCTTACAGGCTCTTCTAGTGCAGTCTTCCTCTGCAGCCTGCCCACAGTACGTGAAGGGCATCCCCTCTTGTAGCATGCCCCTGCACCACCCTGGTCCAAGCTGCGGGTTCTCTGGAGTTCAGAGGCGTGCCCGACACCATCCTGGTTCTGCCTCCCCAGGAGGACTAGGGCCCAGATTCAGCGTCCTGTCTGCCCAGGCTCCCCATGCACTCAGCTCCGCATAGCCGCTGACATGTGTGTTATTTCACCTGCTGGATCCCAGCATTCCAGGGCAGGGCCGGGGAAGGTCATAAAAATGTTGCGGTAACCTGTATATTATTTTTATGCCGGTGCTTAACACGGCGCCTTTATGTGCGGGAGCCCCATCGTAAATCAAGCCCCTGGGTCCATCATGGGCACACGCAGGGCACCACCCGCACCTCTCACATGTGCTCTGACCCGGCGGCCGCCTCCCGGGAGCCAGGCCTTTGGGCTGGCACTCGAGATCCTTGGGCCTGGTGTAGGGTCCAGCTGAGGGCTGCCTCCACCTTGCCTCCTATAAAGCTTCCCTGAGTACAGGAGCAGGGCGGGGGGCGGGGGCAGCTGGTGACAGCCTTGACCAGCTCCAGGCCAGAAATTGAGGGAACGCCCATGGTGCACTTGGCAGTCATGCACGCCTGCGTGTGCCAGTGTGCATGCTCCTGGGTGTGTGTGTGAGTGTGTGTGTTCTCCTGGGGGGGGGTGTGTGTGTGTTCTTCTGGGAGTTTGTGCATGCATATATCAATACGAGTGTACACTCTGTGTGTGCATGAGTGTGCGTGCATTCTCCTGGGGCTGTGTGCATATGTGAGCATGAGTGTGTGAGTGTGCAAGTGTGTGTGTGCAAGTGTGGCTGAACAAAGGCCTGGCTCCTCCATTCACTCCAGGCCAGCCTTCACAGCTCTGCACGCATTGCCTTCTGCCTGTATGGGCCAGGACTGGCCTTCTCCTCCTGGCCCACCTGGACAAAGCCCCCAGACCCTCAGGGTAGCCCCCAGCTCCCAGGGTCATGGCCACAGGTTTTCCCCTGCACAGACAGATGGACGGAAGCTCCCCAAAGCTCTGGGGTGACTTCTGGTCCCAGGGGACCATATTGAGTCAGGCTCTCCTCACTAGCCCTCTGGGCCTCAGTTTCTCTATCTGCACACAGGACTGGCTCTGGCATTGGGTGGGTGAGGTAAGGGGGGATGGGTAGGGACTAATGCCCCGTTCCTGAACCAGGAGCCTGGAGAAGCCACGCTGGAGAGGTAGACAGGGATGGATGTGCGGCTTTGTCAGGGGAGGGGCCCTGAGAATGACTGGGCCTTCCTCACGGGCGGTGCACATGACAGGTCAGGGCCTCGGGCCTTCCTTACCTGCCCCCCAGCTGTGGACTTTGTAGGTTACCCGGGGATCCACTGCATCAGGCCGAGGCCCCAGGGCAGGGCAGCTGACTGCCATGGCCCTGCCTGCCTCTGCACCTTCTATGGGCTCCTGGGGGTCAGGAGCCATGGCATCCAGTGTTGGGTCCTAGGCCTCCTGCCCCAGTGGGTGCATCCTCGTCCTCCCTCTTCCCTCTGCCTGGGAAACAGCTCTCTTGCACCCTTTAGGGGCCCTCATGTCACACCCTGGCCATGATACACATGGACAGATATCCCTACTGACAGGCAGGGAGTGATTGGGTACAATACCGGGAGCTCTGGGACCTAGCAGCTCTGTGGGCACACATGTGCTGCATGCCTTGGTGGGCCTGGCATGACTCACCCTCAGGATGGCAGATCACACACATGGACACCCGGAAAACCACCCGGCAGTGGTTTTAGGGGGAATGTGTTCTGGTTGTGTAAAAAATAGCCCCAAACTGAGTGACCAACAAAATAATCAACAATCATTTACTGCCTCTTTTTGGAGTCTGTCCGGCCATTCCGGCTTGAGGCCTCTCACTAGCAGCTGTCCTCCAAGAGGGCTGACTTGTGACTGCTGGGCTGGAGAAGGCTGGTGGCCAAGGCCTCAGTGTCTCTCATGAGGGTCTCTCCACAGCGCTGATTGAGCGACACAGTGGTGGTTGTCCCCAGAGCAGCTGGTCCAGGGGCCTCGGCAGTGCTCACCTCAATTAGGAGCTGCTTGGTTGCACAGCTACCCTTAGCTCACAGTTAAAATAACCCCCAAGGGCATGAAGGCCCGGAGGTCCATCTTGAGAATGGCTGCTTTCACACGGGAGAAGGCTCGTTATAGATTGCTTAGTGAGAATAGCAGGCAACTGACACCAAGGGGATGCTGAGCAGGGTCTGTGACTCAGGGCCAGGTAAGCTGCAGTCTCCTAGAAAAGGTTTCATTTCTTCCCAGTCCTGACCCTGACCCCAGGCAGGACAGATGGAAGCCCCAGGCCCAGTACAGAGGACAGACTGATGGACAGACATGGAGTGGCTGGGGCCCAGGGAAGGAAATGTTGAAGATACCTTCCTATGGAGATAACCCCCTGCTGCATCGTAGGGTGCGGGGTCCAGCTGCATCCCCTCTGTGCCCCCACCCTTTGTGGGTCCTTCTTTTCCCTACCCTCCCTCCCTCCTGGGGTCACTGACCTTCACCTGGAATGCCAGGGAGGCACTTTGGGGCCTTTGGCCTCGGAAACCAGGCCGCGGATTAAGGTGTCCTTGGAGGATTCTTGCCAAGAGGCGCTGACCAATGCCTCTGAGAGATGCTGAGGGGCTTGGGGGAGGGCCCAGGGGCAGCCCACTCCCAGATACTCTCCGAAGGATAGGGGTGGAGTCAGAGGTCCTTCCTGAGGACGAGAAGGAAGTAGACAGAAGCCATTCTGGGTAGCAGAAACAGCCAACTCCCTCCACCTCCACCCAGGGGGCAGCAGAGTGGTTGGGATGACATTTCTAGGAAACCCTAGGTGAGTGTGGCTGAACCTGGGGCAGGGCAGGAGCTTGCTGAGCTTGGAGGTAATAGAAGGAGGGCAACTTCCAGTGCCCTTGGGGAGGGGAGCGTAGAGGTAAACAGAGCAGGATGGAGGTGGGGATTCTGAGACCTAAAAGGCAGGCCCAGGCGGGGACTGTAGGGGGCTTGCTGTCTGGAGGGAGGCCGGGGGGTGTATGGCTGGACAGTTCTGGGGTGGGAGCTGGAAGCTGGGAGGCGCCTTTCCTGAGTGGGGGTCCTGGGAGGGGCCTCTTTGACAGGTGCTGGCCCTGAGGGTTGATGGCTGAGGGGAAAGTGGGGAGAGAAGTGGCTTCTGGCCCAGCTGGCAGGAGAGTGGCCAGGACACAGCCAGCCTCAGGGGCAGCTTGGCTGGGCCCCAGGGTGGGTGGGTACAGAGAGGAGGTGATGGGAGCAGGTCCCCCACATGAGGTGCTGAGGGCAGGCCCCACCTTCCCAGGCTCCTTGGCATGTGGGGCCATGCAGGCAGGTGGGGGGCACTGGGCTGACAGGTAAGCTACCTGCGCCGAGTGCTGGAGAGGAGGTCCTATCAGTGCGGGCAGAAGGACAGGCTCCCGGGTAGGTAGGGGCAGGCAGCCGAAGGTGACACCTGATAACGCAGCCCTGCTGCTGGGCTGAGGTGGAGACGGAGAGCTGGCCCCAGACCCTCCACCCTCCTGTTCTTTGGGCTGTGGGCATCATCTGGGTCATGGCCATCTGGGTTGCGGACACCTGGGGCCTGGAACATCTGGGCCTAAGGTGATCTCATGCGTCTACCTAGTCCAGGCGCCACTGTGGTTTGGTGGGGGTGGCATGTCCCCTGGGCCCCGACCAGGAGGGCTGGGCTGGGCCTATTCACACAGGATTGGCTGAGGATGTCTGTCTGGTGGGTGTTGCAGGTAGCAGAGATTAGCTCTGTAGGAAAAGCATAAAACATTAAGAGACACACTGGCTGTAATTTGCAGCAAATGTTTGGTGCTGAGGCTTAGATGGGGTCCCGCCCCAACCTGAGGGAGGCCTCATGCTCCCACCACGCCCCACAGCAGCCGGGCACCCTCACACAGGCCCACACATGCCCCTCTCACTCCACACCGCAAGCCCAGCAGTAGGGGATAGAGAACAGTCCCCTTCCCCATCTAGTCACTCCCACGGGAAGCAGGAATAATCCCTGAGCCCCAGTGCCAAAGCGTGGGCCTGTGCTCCCAGGCCCCAGCGGCACCTTGTCAGGGCCCAGGACGGTGGGCCCCATCTTGCTTTCGGGTGCCCGGGGCTGTCCTTCAGGCTGCCCAAAGTGGAGGGGGACCTTGCCACCCATACCCTCCTAGTCAGGTCTGCTCTCCAGCCGACCCAGCCTCCATGTGCAAGTGTCTGGGGGTCTCCAGGGCCGACCCTGAGATCCACTGGGACCCAGGGCAGTGGGGGCAGTTTGCTGGGCTGGAGCTGCCCACGGGCCCGCAGCACACACACATGCATTTTATAAGGAGATAGGATGTGGCGTCTGCCGCCACTCCGCTGCATTTTATTAGAAAAAAAGAGAGAAGAAAACAGATAAACAGTGGCTCCTACAAGGGCCACACAGATGGCATGAGGCAGCTGGGGGAACGGGGGGCACAGGCTGTGCCCCGCTGACAGGAGCCCCCCCACCCCATGACGTTGGCTCCCAACCCCCACGGGGGGCCTAGGGGTGGGATTAGTACCTATGAGTCCCACTGGCCTCAGTCCAGGACTCCACGCTCACTGTCTACCTGCTGCCCTGGGATTAAGGACTAAGGCCGAGGGAGCTTAGGGGACGAGTCTCGCCTGGCCCTTACCCCCTTGGCATAGTTCTGGTTGGAGCCTGACTTGTCACGAGATCTGTTTGAGCCCCACAAAGCCTCAAATGAGGTCTTTGCTGAGGATGCCGGCAGCCACGGGGCCTGTCAAACAGCGGCGTTGGGGTGGTGCTGACCCCTCCAGGGACCCGCCCCTGACCTGTCACCTCCAGATCTGCCCTGGGTACCCCTCACCCCACCTCTCATCTCCAGGTCTACCCTGGGCCCAACCTACCCCTGGAGTGCAGCTCTCTCCTGTCACCACCTCAGACAGACCCTGGTTTGCTTTGCCCTGTCTTTTCTGGAGCCTTCCCACAGGGACCGCAGAAGCCCCAGGTCCTGGGGTGTGTGTGTGTGTGTGTGTGTGTGTGTGTGCGCGCACACGCGCGCGTGTGTGTGCATGTGTGTGCATGTGCGTGTGTGTGTGAGTGTAGGCTGGAGCCAGCCACCGTGGGTAAGGGCCAGAGGGGGCCACAACCCAACCCAACCCATACTGCAGAGGCTTGGAGCCCCCTCCTGGCTGCCCCCCTCCCCAGGTTGTGCACCTGCGGGGCTGATGGCGTCCAGGAAGGACTCTTCTCCTGTACTGGTGGGAGGAGGAAGGAGGCAGGCAGAGGTGAGTGGGAAGAATCAGACTTGAGGCCCCTCCCAGGGGTGGACCTGGATTCTGGCTCCCATTCCAGTGACTCTCTGCTCCCGGGTAAGGGGTGGGCTCAGGCCGAGGCGGTGGGTGGCAACCCAGAGACCCCACTGGGGCCCAGGGAAGGAGACAGGCTGAGGACCTGGAAAAAAACACTCTCGTTGTGAGCATAAACAGGGCTCCACCTCTGCCAGATGTTCCTGGAAAATGTTTAGGATCCACATCTACATATGAAATTCCCATCAAACCTTTTATTAATCGGAGGCATTTGCTGTCAATCCCCACCTGGTCCCTCTGGACATTCCTGGGAGGGGCCTGGGCCTCGGTCAGTGGGAGGGCTTGAGGCAGGGCAGGGCTGCAGCTTGTCCCACGTTCAAGGCCAGGTTGGCTGCAGCTCCCCAGGACACAGAGACCAGAACCAGGCCCACTGAGAGACCGAGACCTGAGACGAAGCAACCGTAGTGCTTCTGTGGGTCGTGAGCCCATACTTCCCACGCTCAGAGCAGCCCCTCTCCCACCCGCCCAACCCAGGGCTGCCAGGGGCCTGGCAGGGCCTGCAGGGCTGCTGTCAGCTATTTCCAGAGGTTCTGGACTGTGCACAGCGGTGATCCTTTTATGGGGTAGGAGACTCATAAAGAACCAAGAGCCCCACTTAGGAGCTGAGAGCTGGGCTGGCTCCCCAGTCAGGGAGAGGGAGGCTTAGGCAGGACTTCTGGGGGAGGGGGTTCTAGGGGAGGGGTGTCCTGGGGGAGGGGGATTCTGGGGAAGGGCTTCCTGGGGAGAAGGGTCCTGTAGGGGATCCAGTCAGCCTCTCCTCAGATCTGGATATCCACAGGCCTCCACCCCGCTTCTTCCCATCCTACACATGCTCCCTGCTGCTGCAGAACAACTCTCCCTAGTCCCCTCCCTTCCCAGGCCTTCACGGGAGAGAAGTTCTCTCCTGTTCCTGGAGGGAGAGGGGCTGGGCTCATTCTGTCCTGGGAGAGCATCCCAGAGATCTTCGTGGGGTGGGGGGAGCTGGGAGCTGATGCTGTAATTCCATACAGAAATATCGGCCGCTTTCTTAAAGATTGTATGTATGTATGTATATTTGCCAGCTCTGGCCAGGGCTGGGGAGATGGTGGCGCATGAGAACAGCCCCCCACCTCTGTCAGGGCCACCCCAGCTGACTCATAGCTCTCTGAGATGGAGATGGAGGGAAGGAACACTGTGTGATCTGCTCTTGGGTTCTGTCGTGGCCCCAGCCTCCAAGCACCCGTGGCCTCAGTCTGTTTTGGGCATTAAGCTATGTGGAGAGTTGTAGCAGGGGGGTGGGGAGCATGGGGCGGGTGAAGTGCTGTTTTCGTGATCACCAGGGCCTGTGTGTGCCTGGGTCACTGGGGAAGAGGAGCCTGAGAGCGTCCCCCGACCGTGAGGCCTGGGTGGGTGGGGTGGGAGCTCAGAGCAGCCCACATTCCCATGACCCCCACAGCGCCTGTGTCTTCTCTTTGCCTTGGGGGACATGGGCCAGGCAGAAGGGTAGAGAGCAGCTAGGATTGGGGCTGGGGGATTAGGGGGTGGTTCAACTGCCCCACCCTTCCTGGGGTTCCTGAGGACTCAGTGGTCAGCGAGACCTTGGGCTGTGGATTAGGGGGCCGGCCTGACCAGGACATAGCCTGGGGGTGCAGCACTTAAAGTGGGCCTCTCTTTTGAAGCTCTGGGACAGTCAAGGGTAGAAGGGGTGGGGGTGGGGATTCCAGGCACAGTGGGTAGGTGAGGGGACCCTGCTGCCCCCTCCACCCGTTTCCTGAGGTGAAGATCTTTACTCCCACCCCTCCGGAGGCCACAGTGGGGTGTCAGTCCCCAGCACTTATTAAGCACTGACAGTATGCAGCACCCAGTAATGAAGAGGGGGAGGAAGGAGAAGTGGGAGAGGTCCTTGGGTGAATGGGCGGGGTCTAAGACAGCGTCCTGGTTTGCATTCCCGCTTGTTAACTCACTTACGGATGGGGAGAGGGTGCATGCCTTGGAGCGTACAGGCGCCTTTCTGGGACAGAGTTCCTCAGCATAAGGGCTGGCAGGAGAATGCGACCACAGCAGCAGGCACTCCACCTGCGGTTTGCACAGAGACATACATTAAATTTAAATCTGCAGCTCCAGGCCTACCCTGCTCACAGCAACCGCATCCTCTCTGTCCCACATCCCTGGAGCAGGGAGCCGGCAGCTCACAACGGAACTGGCCTGGGAGAGCCTGAAAGGGAAGGAGAAAGGGAAAAACCTTGGGTGGTGGTGGGGAGTCCCCTGGAGGGGGCGGGGTGAGACGAGGTGCTGTCAGAGGGGTGAAGTCCCCAGAAGAGGGAGGGGTGGGACAAGGGGAGGGGCTTGGGGGAGAGTCCTGGGAAAGGGGCCGGGCGAGGAGAGGGGATTTCAGAGGGGAGTGGGGTGGGTTCCAAGAAGGGGAAGGGGTGGAGGCTCCCGCAAGCCCAGAGGTGACCTGAGAAGCAGCGGTGGCCACAGCAGAGCGCCAGGGGCGGGAGTGGGACTGGTTGCCAGGGTTCAAATGTTCTCTGCGGTACGTTGGGACGCGGTGTAGGGGTGGGGCCGAAGCCCGGCCCAGCCTGCCAGTTCAGCGCTGAGCTGCAGGGCAGGGGTCCTTTGCCTCGCAGATCAGGGGCCCCTGGAGACCCTGGAAGAGGAGGGGCTTGCGGTGGGGCTGGGAGGTCGTCTCCCAGGCCCAACAACAAATGTCCTGCTTAATGCGGAGGGGAAAGGGCTTCTGCGCCCTGGAGCTCTCCTCGCAGGGGCTGCCATCCCATGCCCCAGATCCTGCCTGGGTGGGGGTACCAGAGACCTCGGCCCCTTCCAGGAACCGCAGTTGAACTGGCCTGAGGAACCATCCACTCAGAAGTGATGGGCCCTGCAGGAGATCAAATGACCCTTGTCTCAGGAATGACTCCAGGAGGGGACTGCCATGATGGAATCCTAGACAGGCAGCACAACCAAAGGGACAGACTGGGGTCTGTGTTGGCAAGGTCTGTATGACCCTCCTGTCTCCAGCCAGGGGCAGGAGCAGGCCTGGCCTGGACACTTATCACTGAGCAGGCGGGGAAGGGGTGACGCCTCCCCATGAGGTCATAGCCTTGACCCTGAGGTTGGTGGGGCACAGCCTTCTCCCTGACCCAGGTACAGCTGGCAGGTATTGTCCCTGCTGAACCCTTGGGCTTGACGGAGGGTCTTCACAGGCTGTTCTGTGGAGAGGGGTTGTGCTGGGCCAGAGTAGACCTCCTGTTCTTGTTTCCTGCTCTGTCCCCTCACTTGCTTGTCCATCTGGCATTGGCCCTCCAGGAAGGACACATCTGTCCCAGGTACCTGCCAGGCCCTTCCTGGTTCGGGGCTCAGCAGGCGGGGGCTGGGGAGGGGCACCACCCATGGACACTGGCTCTGAATGCTGTTCAGGAGGGCAACCTGTTATGATCCATCTCACAGGTGAGAAAACAACCTCAGAAAGGTTAAAATAGCTCATTACACCCAGGTAGGGACAAAACCAGGTTCAGGCTCCCTGTGGGGTCTCCTCACCTGTGAAGTATGGACAGGTGGCCTGCAGAGCCATGGCTGTGAGGATGCAGGTGTGTGCAGGCAAGTCTGGCACGTGGGGCTGTGTCATTCGTCAAGTTGAATGCTAGGTCTTTGTTGGGGGATGGGAGGGCTGTCTGACTTTTGGGATTTGAGGGCCTGAGAGCATCCCTTCTGTTGAGCTGTGAGAACTTCTGAGGAACAAGAGTCTTGCTGACTGCCCCGCCTCCAAAACTTCGACACTACTGTGTGAGATGCAGAACCTGGGAGGGGAGCAAGGGGTCAGCAGTTATCACTACCCCAGGCTCCTGACACCAGATGCTCTCCACACATCCCCACCAGACACGTGCATAACAGGCTCAGAGGCCGAGCTGTCAGCCTGGGCCACAGTGGAGGTGGTGCTGGAGAGAGAGGGAGGGGTGGATTCAGATCCCCTCCCCTTCCTCCCACCTTGTAGCGCCCCCATGTCTCCATTCCCCTCTCCGCATCATGTGCAGCCTTGCAGAGGAGCCTTCAGCCTGAAATTCTCCCACCCCATCTGTGCAGGGGAAGCCTGTTTTTGTCCCGGCACCTGCATGGTCATTGAACACTTAGACACTATGTGTCCAGCTAGAATTGGGCAAGCTCCCTGCCACACCCAGGTGGCCCACCTGCCCACAGCTTGGCTCCTGGCCTGGTCTGGGGCCCAGAACTTTCCCAGTGGCCATGTCTGGAAGGTGTGAGGATGGTGGTCAAGAAGCACTCTGGCTGCAACGTGACCAGGGCCCTTGACTTGCTCAGTAAGTACGGGCAGGACACAAGACTTTATCTGGTCCTCTGGCTTGTCCAGCTTTGCGTTTTGGGGTTGATGATACACCATGAGGACTCACATCCTTGATTTTGATGGACCTGAGGGGAAGAGGTAGCTTAACTTAGTCATCAGGGGCCAGAAAGTCCTGGAGAGACCTGTGTCGCTCCACTTTGAGACCTGGGCCTGCACCCCCCCCCACGCCCCGCATGCTGCCCCAGCAGCTCCCAACCCTGAGCAGGTTCGTGACCTCTAACCTTTTCATCACTCTCTTTTATCTATACCTGGGCAGCCTCTGCTTCCCCTAGCCCCTAGAGACAGACCACACAGGGGTGGGAGCTGGTTCTGATGACCCTCCTCCCTGCCCCATTCTCTCTTCTGCCCCCCTCCTTTCTCCTCTTCTCCCCTTTTCTTCCTCTCTCTGTCCCCTTCTTCCCCCCCTTTTCCCTCTTCCCACTTTTTCTCTCCTGCCCTACTTTTTCCTCCTGGCTCCTGCCCCTCGTCCCTCCTTCCCCATCTCCCTCCTTCTCCTTTCTCCTCCTGTCCTATCTCCTGTGCCCTTCTCCTGCCCTGGCCCAGGGCCCAGGACATTCTTGCATGTTTTGGGGCTCAGACAACAGAGTGTCTCAGCCTCACTGTGGAGAGCCCCCACCTACCCTAATTCTTACCGCATACCTACACATGCGGTGCACAGATGCCTGCTGCTGAGACAAGCAAACTGATGTGGGAGACTCGGGGATGTCCCTCATCCCAGCACCTCCAAGCAGGGGAGGATGGCCCACTCCCGGCCCAGATGCTCATGTCCCTTGGAGACGGGACAAATCCACTTCCATGGCTCGACCTTGGGTAGCCCTCAGAATTGTTGGCTAATGAAACTACTGTATACGCAATACGTTTCGAAAATGTCCAGGAAAAGGGGTGTTTGTCAGTGTTTAAAGGCCACGTGACATTTCTCTGCTTCATGATCCTCTATTTCTCTCCACGCTGAGCCCGCTCCGGTATCCAACCCCTGTGCTGCCTTCCCAAGGGGCAACTCCACCCACCCATGGAGCCCACTGACAGGGGTCCTGCCCTCTCCCCTCGCTCCTGGACACAGGCCTGCCAGACCACCTGCACCTTTGTGATTCGGAAGGGCCACAAGTGCACAGGGTGACCTGGCTCTGCCTCAGTTAGGCCCTGCCCGCACTAATGGAGAGCCCCGCCCCAAGCCTAGCCCCGCCTCCACTGAGAGCCCGCCCACCATGATCCCGCCCTTGGCCTGGCCCCGCCCCAGCCTGGCCCACCCATGGAGAGCCTGTCCCCAGCCACCCTAGCCTAGCCCCGCAGACTCACTGTAGACTCACTAGGAGCAGCAGTGGGTGTTGTGAGCACCAGCTGTGGGTGAGGATGGAGATGCTGTACGTGGCAGGTGTGGTGGCCCAGGCACTGCCTCGATGACCTTGCCTTGCGTCTGTGGGGCACACCTGACGCTGGTTTGGGGCGGGGATGGGGTAGGGGAGGCGTCCTTCGCCAGCATGCGGCACTCATGAATGTCCACCTTATAAAGAGACCTCAGCGTCCTCCACCCCTCAGGTCTTCAGAGACCTGTGCGCTCCTGTTCTCACTGGGATCGGCAAGGAGGCCGAGGGCATGACATGCTGGACAGGCTGCACCTGCTCCTCTTACACTTGCTTGCCGAGCCCATTGGAGCCTCCAGGACGGCTGCCCACCGCCTGGGGGTTCCTAGGCTGGCGGGGGTGGGGGGCGGTGGGTCAGATGGACAGGGTGTGGAAATACGGAGCTCACCAGCAGGCAGCTGCAGAGACGGAGCAGGTGCCCAATGGCTGCTCACACCCAGGACGACGGTCCTGCGCCTGGCCGCCACGTGGGAGGGGTCCTCGAGGGGCTGCTGCTCCTGGGAAGGCTCCGGTCGTGGGTCCTAACTCTCCTGGCAGTGTGCGATGATGTATGACATGATTTTATGACATGCAGGTTTTGCACGTTTTCTAGACTGATTCCCAGCTACCTTTTTTTGGTAATGGTTGCAGTTGCTACTGTAAATGGTGTTTCTATAGTATTTTCTAATGCCTGCTGCTGTAGAAAGATCAAATGACTTCTCATATTGGTCTCAAATCCATGCACCTTGCTAAACTTCTTTAGAAACTCTCTTTCCATATATATGGGGATTGAAAAAATTATCTTGTGATATTAACTTTTTTTTTTCTATAAATTTATTTATTTTTGGCTGCGTCGGGTCTTTGTTGTTGAGCGCGGGCTTTCTCTAGTTGCGGCAAGTGGGAGCTACTCTTCCTTGCGGTGCGCGGGCTTCTCATTGCGGTGGCTTCTCTTGTTGCAGAGCACAGGCTCTAGGCGCACGGGCTTCAGTAGTTGTGGCACGTGGGTTCAATAGTTGTGGCTTGCGGGTTCAATAGTTGTGGCTTGCGGGCTCTAGAGCGCCAGCTCAGTAGTTGTGGCACACGGGTTTAGTTGCTCTGCAGCATGTGGGATCTTCCGGGACCAGGGATCAAACCTGTGTCCCCAGCACTGGCAGGCAGATTCCTACCCACTGTGCCACCAGGGAAGTCCTGTGGTATTAACTTCTAATTGAATTGTTTTGCAGTGAGAGACATCGATCTATATGACACATGGTGTTGGAAACTGCGTTATGGCTTAAGAGATGGGGAATGTATATGGGGGCTGCCAGCACCTGGGAAGTTGTGCTGCTGTTGCTGCAGCAGGAGGGTCTGTGCCCCAGAGCAACCTTATGTGAGACCTTTTCGCCATCAGTATTGGTCCTCTCTGCCATGTGTTCTCTCAGAGTCAGATATTCCTATACCTATATCATTTTTCTTTTGGCCAATATTTGCCTGATGTATCTCGCCCTGCGTTCTTGCTTTCAACTTCCCTGCGTTCCATTGTTATACTGTGTTACCTGAAAACAGCATAGAACTGGGAGTTGTAGCTTTTTAAAAAAAAAAAACCCAATATGATCCTGTGTTTTAAGTGGTAAGAATAGCCCAGTATTTACTGTGATTATTAATATATTTGGACTTGTTTCTTTCATTTTATGTTTTTATTTCCACTTTAACCAATATTTCTTTTTCTTCTGCTTTCTTGCCTTAATGGAGAGTTTTGTTTTAATATTCCGCCCCCCCCCCCTTATTGATTTTTCTCTATACAGGCTTGAAATTTATACTTGCTGATTCTAGTCTTTCAGTGCTGCCTCTTGAGCTGTTACCTGACTATTTAAGTTAACAGAGACTTAAATAATATTTGATTACCTCCAAGGCAATAAAAGTACTGTAGAACGTTTTAGCTCCAGTCATCGCTTTCCAACTTAGTATTGTTGAGTGTTTTAGTTCTTTCTTTAACCTCACAAATTAGATGTTGTTTTATTGTCTTATGGACAATGGTTGTTTGGATTCATCCACATATTACTGTTTTGTTTGTTGATCATTTCTTCTTACACACTGGACTGTCCTTCTGGGATTATTTTCCTTCTTCTCAAAGCACATACTTGAGAATTCCTTGAGAGCAGGCTCTGATGTTAAATTCCCTCCATTTCTGTTCATCTTGAAATGATTTTATTTTGCCTTTGTCCTTGAGGAATAGATTTTTGCTCAGTATACAATTCTATGTTGGCATTCATTTTCTCTCAAAACTTTGTAGCTGTTATTCTAATGAATTGAATCTATTGCTGCAAAACAAATTACGTCAAAACTTAGTGGCTTAACACAAAAATAATTTTCCACGGTGTCTGTGGATCAGGAATTTGGGAGTGGCTTGGCTGTTCTGTTCTGCCTCAAGATCTGTTGTGAGGTTGGATACTGTCTGAAGGCCTGGAGATCTGCTTCCAGGGTAGGCCAGTCACGTAGCTGTTGATTAAAGGCCTCAGTTTGTCTCCACAAGGACCTCTCCACAGGTCTACTGAGTGTTCCCCTTCCATGGTCATTGACTTTCTCCAGAACTTGCAGTCCAAGACACCGAGGTGGAAGCATGAATGCTGTTCACGTTTTAGCTTTGGAAGTCATACATCATCACTTCCTCAATATCCTGTTGGTCACACAGGGCCAACCCTATTCAGTGTGAGAGGGGACTACAAAAAGGCACAAATGAGGTGAGGGTTACTGGAGGCCATTTTGGAGGCTACAACAATAGCTTCAATTGTTGTTGTTTAGAAGTCTATATGTCTTTCCTTTATAGGTGATTCCTCCTCTCTCTCTCTGGATTCTTGCCAGATATTCTCTTTGTTGTTGATATCCTTCAATTTTACTATAATATGTCTAGGTGTAGGATATGTTGTGCTTCCTACACTTGTGAATTTATATTTTTCATCACTTTTGGGAAATTCTCTTAATATATAGCTCTCTTAATGTTTGTGGCCATTCCCAAATAAATTCTTACCACTTTCTTCTTCAGAGATTCCAGACACAGACTAGATCCTCTTATTGTATCCCCTTGTGCCTCTTAATCTTTTTTTCATATTTTCCATCTTCTCTGTTGCATTCTGGATAAATTCACTGGATACACCTTCTGCTTCACGACTTCTCTCTTCAACTATGTTTAATCTGCTGCTGAACCCATCCACTATGTGCATGTCTCTTTAAAATTTCAGTGATTATATTTTACATTAAAAAAATCCTGTTAATTCCTGAAGGTTTGCTTTTATAAGTTAGCTGTGTAATTGCATCCTTTGTTTTTCATTTTTAAAAACATTTCATTTGGGCTTCCCTGGTGGCGCAGTGGTTGAGAATCTGCCTGCCAATGCAGGGGACACGGGTTCGAGCCCTGGCCTGGGAAGATCCCACATGCCGCGGAGCAACTAGGCCCGTGAGCCACAACTACTGAGCCTGCGCGTCTGGAGCCTGTGCTCCGCAACGAGAGGCCGCGATAGTGAGAGGCCCGCGCACCGCAATGAAGAGTGGCTCCCGCTCGCCGCAACTAGAGAAAGCCCTTGCACAGAAACGAAGACCCAACACGGCTAAAAAAAAAAATAAATTAATTAATTAATTTTAAAAAAAAACAAAAAACAAAAAAAAAATTTCATTTAAAAAATAACATCCATACATAAAATTTCACAAAACAAGATTGTGCAGCTGCAAGTTATCATGAAGGAAATGCCTTTATGGTGGGAACACCACCCAGATCAAGAAATAGAATGCATCTAGCAACCCAGAAGCATCCATGTGCTCCTCCTAATAACTCTCTCTTTCCTCCTCCTTGTAACTTCCTCTAGGCAATCACTGTCCCAACTTTATAACAATTTATTTGCTTTTCTTAACACCTGTATTCTTAAACACCATAGTTTAGCCTTGCCTTTTTTTTGAACTTTATATAAGTGGAACTACACAGTATGTGTTTTGTTGTGTTCATCTTCTTTTACTCTATATTAGAGCTGTGAGATTCATGCATGTTGTTGCTTGTTGTAATCTGTTTATTTTCATTGCTGTATAGTATTCCATTGTATGAATATAGCACTTTTAAAAATACCTTCTTCTGTTGGTGGATATTTGGTTTTTTTCCCTGTTTGGGACAATTGTGAATAATGAAGCTATGAACATAATTTATTTGTATTTCTTGGTGTACATGTGCACGTATTTCTTTTGGGTATATACCTAAAAATGGTTTGTTAAGTCAAAGGATGGCGACATATTCAACTTCAGTAGATATTGCCAAAACAATTGAACCAATTTAAACTTTTCCCAGAAGTGCATGAAAATTTTCATTGTTCCATATGGTCTTTTTTTTTAAAATATTAGGTATTGTGGTGGGTATGTAATTGTATCTCACTATGATTTAAGTTTGCATTTCCCTGATGAGTAATAAGTTGGTTATTTGAATATCCTCTTTTAAGAAGTGTCCAGTCAAGTCTCATCCATTTTTCTATTGGGTTATCTGTCTTTCTTGATTTTTTTTGGAATTCTTCATATTTGTCAGTTTTATGAGTTACATTTTCTTAAACTCTATGGTTTTTCACTATCTCAATAGTGTCTTCCGATGAAAAAATTTTAATTACAATATCAAAAATTTCATATTTTCGCTCATGGCTAATGCTTTTTTGTGTGTGCATACACTCTTTTAAAGAAATATTTGCCTACAACCAGGTTGTGAAGACACTCTAGCAGCTTTGTTTTGTCTTTCACAATTGGATCTAAATGCACCTGCAGTTGACAATGTGAGAGGTAGGAGTTGAGTTTCGTTATTTTTCCAGGTAGATATTGAAAGCACCACCCCTTCTCTACCACTCTGAAGTCATTTTGTCTTGTAGCAAGTGTCCACGCGGAGATATATCTACTTCTCAGCTCTCTATTCCATTCCCTTGGCCCATTTGTTTATCTGTATACCAGTACCTCACAATCTTAATTACTATAGCTTTATCATAGTAATTAAGATAGTGTGCTTTTATACGTTTTAAGTACATTTGTACTTTTATATAAATTTTAGAATCAGCTTGTAACTTCATACAATGGAATTTTTATTGCAATAGCATTGACTTTGTAGTCCAGCCTGGGAAGAATTGATACCTTACTGCATTGGGTGCTCCAATTCATGGCCATGACATAGCTCTCATTTTATTTAAGGGTTCTTTAGTTTCTTACAACACCGTCTGTAGTTTTTTGGGGTAGAGATCTTGCACATATTCTGCTAGATTTATTCCTAGGTAGATGATTTTTTTTTTATTCTGTTGTAAATGGTGACCTGTCTTCGGCTGAGTTTATTGAACGTGTTAAAGCAGACTCAGGGAGGGAGGGAGTGGTCTCAGGAGAAGAGGCGTGGAGCAGCAGTGCAGGCGGAAGAGGAAGCTAAGCCAGAATATGGTCTGCACCGAAGCCCAGAGGAAAGCTCTTGCACAAGAGCTGGTGGCAGAGTTTTTGCAGCCTTAAGGCAAAGGGCTGCGCCATCCTGTCAGATCTTTCATGGTCCCAGGCTCAGGTCTGCCCTGCAGGGGGGTGGTGCTAGCTTCCCAGACCAGGCACTCCCACTTGGACAAGTATAACCCTCTTGAGAAGAGCAGCTGTGAGCTGCTCCAGCCAACACTCACAGCAGCTGGCTGTGGGCACACCGGCTGCTACAGAGGATCTGGGAGAAAAACCAAGGGCATCCACCACATCCTCACTTCTCTTATTAAATCCACTCTGTCTGGCTAGCTTCCTTGAGATTTTGTTGGTCACACTTTCTTAGAAAATGTTGAAGAGGACGGTCAGTGGGATAGACCATGATCCTGCTGCTGCAGTAGGTCCTGAGTCCGATGATACTCATCACCCTCCCCCTCCCCATTCTACTTCCCACTGCCCTTTGCTGGCCTTGGTGGCTTGCCTGGGGCAGGGGGCAACCCAGGTCCTCATCCCTGAGGAGTTTGAGACACTCCTCAGGCCATAGTGACTTCATTTGCCACTTAACAGTCACAACTGGGCATGGGAAGAGCGAGAGACACCCCCAGGGATTGCCTGGGTCCAAAACATATTCTTTCTGCCCCTGCCTCCATTCTGTGGCTCCAGCCCAACTCCTCGTGATGATCAAGGCCCATTAGCCCTGCCAGCAGAGGTGCTCAATCAGGTGGAAGCTATCACTTGATGTCTGGTGGGACTCTTACTGCACTCCCTGGTAGAGTTCTCTCTTTTTCAGAACCAAGATCTCTACACCATATAGCAGCCATTGATTTAAAGTGCATGCCACATTCTGAGACATAGTGCCCCATCCTTGTAGGGTTTTACCTCTAAGCTGGTGCCTCATCTGCACCTTCCAGAGGCCAATCAAAGGCAGCTTCCGACTGCTGGGAGAGGTGGTGGGTCCAGCGGATTCTCATTCTGATATTTTTGTGTATTAGCTGCCTATCTATATTGCCTCAGAAATACCAAGTTCTTACCAATTTCATCTCTGTAGACACCTGAGGGTCAGATTCCCCTGGCTGCCATTCTGACCTTGCTGCCCATTATGGTAATTGCTCATCCTGCTTCTGATAGTCATGCATTGCCCTGACGTCCATTATTCCAGAGCCCAACATCCCCGCAGTTACCAGGGAGCCCAGTTTGGGAACAGCATCTCCTACATTTGGCTCTGCCCACCGAGGACAGCTCTCTGGGGCACACCATATGCCCTTAATACATGCAGTGTTTTCGAGGTCCTCCTGTGGAATGTGGCAGGTGGTGGTTTCTGGTTTCATATAACTGACATATTCTAGCATGCCCACTTCTGCAAAAAGTACATTGGGGTTTTGATAGGCATTTCATTTAATCTGTAGATCACTTTGGGGAGTATTGCCATTTTGACAATGTTAAGTCTTTTAATCCATGAACATGGGATGTATTTCCATTTATTTAGGTCTCTAATTTTTTTCAACAATGTTTTGAGTTTCCAATGAACAAATTTGTGCTTCCTTGGTGAGTATTCTTGTTAAGTATGTTATTATTTTAGATGTTATTATAAATGGAATTGATTTCTTAATTTTATTTTCAGATTGTTCATTGCTAGTGTATACAAATACACTGATTTTTGTGTGTTGATTTTGCAAATACACTGATTTTTGTGTGTTGATTTTGTATCTTGCAACTTTGCTGAATTCACTTATTAGGTCTGATTTTTTGTGTGTGTGGCTTCTTTAAATTTTCTATATATAAAACCATGCCATCTGAGAATAGAGATAATTTTACTTCTTCTTTCCAATTTGGATGGCTTTTATTTCCTTTTCTTGTCTAATTGCTCTGACTAGGACTTCCAATACACTGTTGAATAGCAGTGGGGAAAGCAGACATCCTTGTCTTGTCCTAATCTCAGGGGAAACTCATCGGTCTCTCATTACTGAGTATGCTGTTAGCTGTGGGTTTTTCACATAGGCCTTTTGTCATTTTGAGGAAGTTCCCTTCTATTCCTAGTTTACTGAATGTTATGAAATGACATTCATATATATGAAATGATGCTGGACCTTGTCAAATGCTTTTTTTCCCATTATTTCAGATGGGTATGTGTGTTTTCCCTTTATTCTATTAATATGGTGTTTTACATTGATTACTTTTTGTTAGTTGACCCATCCTTGGATTTCTGGAATGAATCTCACTTGGTCATGGTATACAATACTATTTTAAAAGTTATTTTTTAATTGAAGTATAGTTGATGTGTATAATACTTTTAATATTCTGTTGGATTCATTTTTACTAGTATTTTACTTAGAATTTTTATACCTATATTCATAAGCGATATTGTTTGTTTTTAGTTTTCTTGTGGTGTCTTTGTCTGGCTTTGGCATCAGGATAATACTGGCCTCATGGAATGAAAAGGGAGTGTTCCCTTCTCTTCTAATTTTTGGAAGAGTTTGAGGAGGATCGGTGTTAATTCTTCTTTAAATGTTTGATAGAATCCACCAGGAAGCCACCTAGTCCTCAGCTTGTCTTTGTTGGAGGGGTTTTGCTTATTGACTCAATCTCTTGACTTGTTATATGTCTATTCAGATTTCTTTCTTCTTGAGGCTGTTTTGGTAGTTTGTGTGTTTCTAGGAATTGGCCCATTTCACTTAGGTTATCTAATTTGTTGGCATAGCATTCTCTTACAATCTTATTTCTGTAAAGTCATTAGTAATGTCCCCACTTACTAATTTTTACTAATTTGAGTCTTCTATCCTTTTTTCTTAGTCAAGTCTAGCTAAAGGTTTGTCAATTTTGTTGATATTTTCAAAGAACCAACTTTTCATTTCATTGATTTTCTCTATTTTTCTATTCTCTATTTCTGTTCTAATATTTACTTCTGCTAGCTCGAGTTTAGGTTTGTTAGGTCTAGTTGATCTACAGTGTTGTTCAGATCTTCTATGTCCTTATTGATCTTTTGTCTGTTGTTGTATCCATCATTGAAAGTGCGGCATAAAGTTTTCAGCTATTCTTGTAGAATTGTCTATTTCTCCCTTAAATTCTGTCAATTTTTGCTTCATATATTTTAGGGATCTCTTGTTAGGTGTATATATGTTTATAATTGTTGTATCTTCTTAATGGACTGGGACTTCTTTCAATATATAATGTCCTTCTCTGTCTCTTATAACATTTTTTACTTGAAGCCTAATTTGTCTGTAAAGCCACTTCAGCTCTTTGTTGGTTAATATTTGCATGAAATATCTTTTTCCATTCTTTCACTTTCAACTTATTTGTGTCTTTGTATCTAAAGTGAATCTCTTCCAGATAGCATATGGATGGATCATACTTTTGTTTTTGTTTTTGTAACCATTCTTCCAGTCTCTGCCTTTTAATTGGAGAGTTTAATCAATTTACATTTAAAATAATTACTGATAAGGAAGGACTTACTTCTATCATTTTGCTATTTATTTTCTATATGTCTTATATCTTTTTTGTTCCTCAATTCCTCCATTACTGCCTTCTTTTTTGTTTGAGTTTTTCTAGCAAACTGTTCTGATTCCCTTCTCAGTTCCATTTCTGTATATTTTTTAGTTACTTTCTTAGTGGTTACCTTGAGGATTAAAATTAACACGTTAAACTTATGACAATTTAGTTTTAATTACTACCAACTTAGCTTCAATAGTGTACAAAAACCCTGCTTCTATCCAGCTCTGTCCTCCTTCTTTATGTTGTCATTGTCACAAATTACATCTTCATACCTTGTGTGCTCATTAACTTAGATTTATAATTATTGTTTTATGTGTTTGTCTTTTAAATCATATAGGGAAAGAAGAGAAGTTACAAACCATAATATAATTCAACAGGTCTTTATGCTTATCAATATAGGTACCTGTATCACTGCTATTTCTTTGTATGGCTACAAGCTACTGTTTATATCTTTCTTTGCAGCCTGAAGGACGCCCTTGGCATTTCTTGTAGGGTAGGTCTTACAGAGCAGATTTTGATATTTTTCATTTTCGTTCTTAGTCAGTTTGAACTATTTTCTAGTATCCTCTTTGACTCAAAAGTTATTTAGAAGTGTATTTCTTAATTTTTAAACACGTTGGGATTTTCATTTAGAAAATCTTTCTGTTACTGATTTCCCGTCTAATTTCACTGTAATCAGAGAACATACTTCTGAGCTCATTTTTCTTCTCACCGCAGTACATTCTATAGTATTTTCCAGTGAGATTCTGTGTGGTAAACATCATGAGTCCTTGTATATCTGGCAAAATATTTTTATTCCATTCATATTTATTTGACTGATTTCACTGGGTGTAGAAACTTCAAATTTGTTTTCCCTTAATCTTTGAGGATATGACTGCATTGTCTTCTGTTATTCAATATATTCCTTATTAGGTAGTCTGGTTTCAATTTGCATCTCTTTCTTTCTATCTTTTTATTTTGAACATTTATGATTTTTCTATTTACTATTGGTTTTCCAAAGTTTTACAAAGATGTGTCTAAGTGGACTTTTAAAAGAATATGCATCTAGGTCTTTAGTGAGATTAATCAAACAGAAGACTCATAACTTTCTTTTCACTAATGGAAAATTATTGGCCACTGTATCTTCAGATTTTACCTCTCTACCATTCTATCTATTCTCTCCTTCCAAAGTTGCTATTAGAAGTATGTTGTTGCTCTGCATTGTCCTCCATATTTCTTAGCCTTTATTTCTATCTGTTTTGTATGCTGGGAATTTCTCTCTAGTTGATATGCCAGTAAACTAACAGGGCTGTCAGTGAGGCCAATTCTGACCTTAAGGCCTGGAGCAGACCCTTGCAGACCACCCAAGTTCCAGGGATTCTCTTCCTTGGACCATAGTATACTTGAACTTCAATCATCAGCACCTGTGACCCCTCTTTGGCAAGCTGACCTTGACTTCTGGCGCCAGTATGCCTGCAGAGAACAGGAAGTTCCTGGAAGTTTGTGTCCCCCAGGGTGGACCACAGCCAATGAAAGTTGGGTATGAACGTTTGAAAGCCCAGATGTCCTGAATCAGGTCAAGACAGCTTTGAGGCATAAGTGGAAGTCACAGTCCTTATGCAGGGCCAGGCTGAGGCCACCTCCTACTGGACGTTACCTCCATCAAGTCTTCCTCATCTCTGTCTGGCTCCCCTCTGCCTGCCTGTATTCTCCTGGGAATATTTTCTTAATAAACTGCCTGCACAACAATCCTCATCTCAGGGTCTGCTCCTGGGGAGACTGGCCTAAGACAAGCTGTTGTACTGATTTTATTTATTTGTTTTTATTGAGGTAGAATTCACATAACATAAAATTAATCAGTAACCATTTTAAAGTGTACAGTTCCATGGCATTTAGTACATTCACACAAATTACATCCTTTATACATTTGTGTGCACATTATAATAGATTTCTAATTACTGTATTATGCATGTGTCTTTTAAATCATACAGGAACATAAGGGGAGTCACAAACCAAAACACAGTAATACTTGGCCTTTATATTCACCTGTGCAATTATGATGAACAGTGTTCTTTATTTCTTGCACAGTTACAATCTACTGTCCAGTGTTCTTCCATTGCAGCTTGAAGGTCTCCTCTTAGCATTTCTTATAGACCAAGTCTAGTCATAATACACTTCCTCACCTTTGGCTGATCTGGGAATGTCTTCATTTTTCCTTCATTTTGAAGGACAGTTTTGCTGCTATGGAATACTTTGTAGACACTATTGATCTTTAAATGTCAGTGATTATATATTTTTAATTCCCCAAATTAACATTTTCAGCCATCTCTGTTTACTTCAGAGCATCCTGTCCTTGTACCCTAGGTGCTACTCTATCCTCTATCTCTCTGAATATATTAAATATGCTAATTAAAGTCCTTTTAGGAACTGCTCTATTTTTAAAAAATTTTTATTGGAGTATAGTTGATTTACAATGTTGTGTTAGTTTCAGTTGCACAGCAAAGTGAATCAGTTATTCATACACACATATAGGCACTCTTTTTTAGATTATTTTCTCATATAGGCCTTTACAGAGTATTGACGAGAGTTCCCTGTGCTTTACAGTAGGTCGTTATTAGTTATCTATTTTATATACAGTAGTGTGTATATGTCAATCCTAATCTCCCAATTTATGCCTCCCCCACTTACTCCTTACTAACCATAATTTTTTTTCTACATCTGTAACTCTATTTCTGTTTTGTAGATAAGTTCATTCATACCCCCTTTTTTTAGATTCCATGTAGCGATATTATATGGTATTTGTCTTTCTCCGTCTGACTTACTTCACTCAGTATAACAATCTCTAGGTCCATCCATGTTACTGCAAATGGCATTATTTCATTCTCTTTTACGGCTGAGTAATATTCCATTGTATATATGTACCACATCTTCTTTATCAAAGCAACTGCTCTATTATTCCATTTCTTTTGATCTAAGCTCTTCTGTCAGATTTACCTTCTTTATGCTATTTCCCAACTGACTTTTGGTTGTGTACATGTCAAGTTTGTTTTTTCTATTATGTCTGTGTGTGTTCAATAGTAAAGAGTGCTTTCAACCTATACTCTAAGCTACCATCTCTAGGCAGAGGGTTCTCTGACCTCATTTCTCTGCTCTCCCAGGAAGCCAGTCTGAGGAGCTCAGCTACCCACCCATCTTGGTCTCCTCAAGTCTAGAGGAGAGAACACAGAGGTGTTGAATGCAAGCAGACCTTAAGTAGCAAGATTGCCAGCAGGACCAAGGAGCCCAGACTGGTGAACAAAAAAAGGCCTTGGCTCTGAGCAGCTGCTACACTGAGACATTGTGTGTGCAAAGGGGTCAAGGGGCCTGATGTTAGGGCAACAAATGCAGGAATTCCGGGTCTCCCTTTTTGTAAAGCTTCAATGACCTTATAAAATCTCAGACACGATTACAGCTCAGAGCAGCCCGTCGTCTCCTGCATGTAATCCTTGGGTGCCCATCAGCCACTTCAGGACCACACCCCTTCTAGTCTTGCTTCAAGCTCTGGCACCCAAAGCCTGTTCTTACTTCTTATACTCAGTCCCTCCACAGTCCATTTACCCAGGTGGTGACCGCTATGACAGATGCAAATGGACAGAAGGTAAAGCGATTTGGGGAGAGAGAATATGCTGCCTGAAAGGCTGGAGCTTAAGAAGCCTTGCGAGCAGGGTGAGCCCTTTGTGTCTTGAGAGACATAGAGCGACCTTGAGGTGCTGGCAGGGTCAGGGAAGCAGGGTCCCCTGTGGGGCCTGAGACACCCCTGAGGAGGTGGCAGTATACTTAGCGATATGAAATCCATCGATTCTGCGCAGTATGAGAATTGGCACGCTCCTCCCTGGGAACACAGGGAGGACAACCTTTTCTACGTGGCATCCAGATGTGGCTCGATTTACAGACCAGCAGTCCCCCAGAATTCCCCTGAAGAGAAGAGTTTGCTGTGGGCTGGGAGGAGACTGGCCCTCCTGTTTCCTGAACTCTCACTTTGATCACCAGGCACCATAATCCACCAGAATCTGGTGGTCAGGCATCCCCTGGGAGCTGACCAAGAGCTGGATGGGGCAGACCAGGCTGGTGGGGAGCAACTCCTCTGTCCACTCTGGATTCAGTTGCCTGCTCACTCACAGACATAGGCTCCAAAGGCCAGAGCTGAAATCCTTCTGCACACGGGCGTGCGGTATCCCCGACACTGGCCTGCAGAACAGAGGGCTCCTAAGAACATCACCCTTGAGGCTCCCTTCCCACAACCCCTGCTGGGGTAGGCATACACACACTGCAGGACCCCTGCCCAAAGGGGCCAACAGGGAGCGGCCCAGTGCCCAGCCTGAGATCTGCACATGCTGCAGTCCACTGGACGCCAGGCGCCCTGCTCACTGGTCCCTGCCCCACAAGCACCCCTGAAGCTGCTCTTGCAGGGCCTGACTAGACATGAAGCTGTGCTCTTGGAGTCCCTAGGGCCAGGCCTTCTAGGCCCCTATGATCTTTGCACACCTGGACTCCCTCTGAAAGCTCCCCCTGCTCAAACAAGTGAAATGTTGCAAACTGCTAGATTCAACTTGCCATTTTTGCCACTGTAACTCAGCACCTCCAAGCCAGGCATTGCTCACTTCACAGTTGCCTCCAGCAGGTCTTTCTGGGTATAGAAACTCACCCACACAGACAAATTGGGAGGTAGGAGATTGCTCCCGGGCTGACTGTGAAAGACCCCCTGGCAGTGGGATTGCTCAGGCCATGACTGAGAAAGCAGCCTCTTGTCTTTCTTTGTCAGTTCCTGGAGGAACGTTGAGGTGTGAGCTGGAGCTGGCAGGGGACTGAGCAGTGCTGGGCGGATGCCAGGACTCTGTATACAGGCTGCCTGCATGCTTGCCTGTGTGCACAGTGTGGTTTAGGTGGATGGACCTGTGATGTTTGAATCATGATTTCATGTTGAATTTTATCAAAAGTGTTCGAAACGCTCTTGTGTGTTTTCTCTTTTATTCTTTTGATGTTAATTATAGTTATGCCTTTTCTACTGTAAAACTATCATTGCCTTCCAAGAAGTAATAAGAAAATGAAAGGCAAACGAAATAAAGAAAGTCAAGTCCCTTTATTTTCAGATGACTGATGACCTAACTTGGAAACCTAAGAAGAATCTACAGACAAATATTGTAACACTTGGAGAGTTAATCAGATTTAATGGATTGGAGATCAATATACAGAATAATTACACTTCTCTCTTAAGTAACAAGTAGCTAGGTGAGACTTTCAGAAGTGGCCACTAAGGAACTCTGTGGCTCTGCAGAGGCCTTGTCAGGCCAGGGATCAAAAGTTGATTCTACAGCCCACCGAGGGATGGCCCTACTTGGAGGGTGCCTGGAGACTGCATGCCCAGGAGCTGGTGGCGGGTGTGGCCCTATGGCATCACCGTGCTCACAGGAGGCGGGAGCAGGAGAAAAACGCAGCCCATGTGCCTGCCCTCCTCACAGTCTCATTTGTAAGAAAATCATATCGTCAGAACCTCATATGGCCAACAACAATTGAAAATGGCCTAGCCTGGAACAAACTCACAGGCAAGCTGACATGAGACCACACGCCAAGACAGCCACCCAAGGAACCGCAGAAATTCAGGGCAGATGCAGGGAGGAAGCTGCTGGTCCATGCCCTCCACGGCCCCTTCCTGTTGATGGTGAGAAGAAGCAGAGCTCTGGATGGACATGTTGGACCTGAGTAACACTGAGACCGAGGAGGTCTCCACGCAGGGCTGGGTCTCCCTGCCAGGCCTCTCAGGACTGCAGCTCTGTAGGCAGCAGAGTTAGAGGACAGGCTGAGATGCTCTGCAGACAGAATAAACGTTTCCACAGTCCTGTGGTGTTGGGGAAACAAAGGCCAGTCAGTGGGAGGAGGGCTGGAGAGAGCCCTGGTGGGGTGAGTTGAGGACCAGGAAGGCCTTTCCAAGGGCACTTGCTTGTCCTGGGCCTCCTATCAGCCATGTTGTGGCTTGGCTTGGCTGTGGGTGGCTGGAAAAGAGGGACCAGCAGAGTCCTGGCAGCTTGTTGGGTTGGGTGACAAGCTGGAAGAGCCACAAAGACAAAGACTGTTTCCCGAGAAGGAGAAATTCTGAAACTTCAGACAGCAGATTAAGGTCCAAGACAAAAATCTCAAGAGACAAACACATTTTCCAGCTGTCTTTGATGTGGAGACCTGAGTAAGACCTTGGGGAACACACAGGATTTCTCTGAAGTTCCTGGAGCTGTGACTAGACTGCACAGAGCCTTGATCCTGGGTCATCCCCATATAACTAAGGTCATCAGACCACACCTGCCACCTGCCCAGCAGAGGGGACCAAAAGACCCGTAGCTTCCACCATTCTTATGCAGAGGACCCTGGCATTCAAGCAAAACTTACTAGGCAGTGAGAGAGAGGATCGAGCATCGCCACATCAGAGGAAAAACAGACAGTGGATAGGCTTGCCTAGCCTCCCAGGAGGTGAGAAGGAAGCCTGTGTTGCTAGCAGCCTCCCATCTCTCCCGCCCCTCAGGTATGAGCGTCTCTCCCGCCTGAGTGCTGCCCAGGGCCCGCCAGTGCCAGGGAATGTGTCCATTTATGGGGGGCTGTGCTTAGAGGTCCAGCTGCCAGAGACTGGGACAGTCGGGAGGCTTACCAGCCATCCCCCTGACCGCTGGGAGGATGTCCTCTGCTTCATTCCTTTTCTCTTTGGGACCTCTGTCCTGCTGGGTGGGCAGGTCCACCTCTTCTCAGTTTTATCTGTGCATTTCTTTATGCCCATTTATTGCCACACCAGTCCTCTTAACCCCCTCCACCTGAGGCAATTATTTACATATTTTCAAGGTGCATTTTTATGGGAATGTGTCCTTGCAATATGTGTATTATTCTGTGAGCTTGCCTTTTTTTAAAGTTAGGTGAGATTCACATATAAAATTAACCATTAACCATTTAAAAGTGAACAGTTCAGGAGCATTAAGTACATTCACACTATTGTGCAACCTCCAATTCCAAATGTTTTCATCACCCCAAAAGGAAAACCCAAACCCATTAGCAGTCATACTCGACTTCCCCCTCATCCCAGCCCTTAACAACCACTAATTTGCTTTGTCTATTTGGATTTACCTCTTGTGGGCATTTCACATAAATGAGATGATACAATATGTGTCCTCTTGTGACTGGCTTCTCTCACTTAACATGTTTTTGAAGTTCATCCATGTTGCAGCATGTATCAGAATTTCATTCCTTTTTATGGCTGAATGATATTCCATTGTGTGGATGAACCACACTTTGTTTACCATTTGTTAATGGACATTTGGGTTGTTTCCACCTTTTGGCTGTTACTCAATGCCGTTGTGAACATTTTCATACAAACATTTGTTTGAATAGCTGTTTTAATTTCTCTTGGGTACATACTCAGGAGTGGAATTGCTGGGTCATATGGTAACTGCATGCTTAACTCTCTATGAACCACCAGAGTGTTCACCCCAGCCACTGAGCCTGTACACATGCATTTTTAGTTTATATAAACAGTTTACGCTTTAGCTTTCATTCTGTTTTACTTTATTCTCCAAACGTGAGGTGTGTAAGGTCACCTGTGGTGTTATGTGTGCCCCTAGATCCTGATTTTATTTGCCTCGCAGCTTGTGCCATGGTGAGCTCACCACATTTCACCTACCTAATGGTGGGCAGCCAGTTGTTGGCCCCCCCACTCTCCCACCCCCCAGCCCCCAAATTTCAGCGATTCGAATCCTCCCCTGTCCCTTTCAGGATCTGTGGGGGAAGGAGATACAGGCAGGAACTTGTTGGGTCCTAGGGTGAGTGTATATTCACCTCAAGCAGCAGTGCCTGCGTGTCCTGGCAGGCCAGAACCGGTGGACATTCCTAGCAGCAGTGGTTGGTGATGAGGTTGAGCATCTCTGCTTGTATACTGCAACTTGTCAGGTTTGTTTATATGTAAATTGAGACTTCACGCCTTAGTCCATTTTCTATTGAGCTGTTGCCTTTTCTGACTGATTTGCAAGACTACACTATGTATTTAGACATTATTCACCTGTTGGTTTTAGGCATTTCAGACTTCTTACATTCTTCCAGTTGTCCATTAACTTTGTCCACGTGGGCCCTCATTGAAAAGACGTTCTTTAACTTGCTGGAATTAAATGACTGTTTTTCCCCAGATGGTTTGTGCTTTGAAACTTTTGTATAAGAAGTTCTTTTCCACTCCTTGGTTGCAGAGATGTTCTGCATTTTTGATTAACGTTTATTTTTAAGTTTTGTGTTTAGGTCTTTAATTGGTCTAGAGGCCACTGCCATAGGTGGAACTGGTAAAACCCAGTTTTGTTTTCCATCCTGTAGTGAGCCCCTCTTCCTGATGCTGTCTACACTAAACAGCCTGGCCCTTCAGTGGCACATTTTCCACCTGGGTCTCTTTGAGCTCTCTCTTCTCTTCCATTGGCCTATCTGTCTTTCACCAAAATCAAACTCTTGTTATGAAAACCACCATGGATTTGAAGTAGGTATTCATTCATATTCTCACACTTATATTTCATGTTGACCTAGCTATTTAAAAACCTTTATTCCACTGTATACATTTTAAAAATTAAATCTATGGAATTTCTTTTACAAACTGACGTTGTGGAATTTTGAATTTATAGATTTATTTGGAATGAAATGGACATTTATTAATATTGCATTATCTCATTCAAGACTGTGCAATGTCTTTTTATCTTTCATTTCACTTTCTATGCCTTCTTTGCCTTTATTAGATTTGGAAAGTTTCCTCCAGAGAAGTTTTATGTGTTCTTTACAGTTCCATTTATCTTTATTTGTGATTATGTTTTCTGGTTAGTTATTGCTGTCAAAAAATGCTATTGATTTTTGTAGGCTGATTGTGTGTCTGGAAAACGTGCTGAATTTTTAAACATTGTTTTAATAGTTTGTTGACTCTGTTGATTCTTCTAGGAGGACAGGCTAGCCTATCATCTGAAATATCATCAGATTTACTTCCCTTCCAGCCCTTCCTCTACTCAGCCTTGGCCAAGATGTCAATATGCTATAAGCACTAAGGGGCATGCTGAGCACTCTTTCGGAGTTCCCAGTCTGGACAAGGCTGCACAGAGATGTTTTCCCACAGTGAGTGTTCTCACATTTGCGTAGAGCCTTTGCCAAGGCAGGATGTTTCCCTGATGTATACCCAGTTTGCCCTGGGTGTATTTTAATCAAAAATAGAGTTGAAGCTTATGAAATGTCTTTTCTGCATTGATTGGAATAAACATATGATTTTTCTCTGTTAATCAATTAATATGTTTTCTGCTTCTGTGAATGGCTAAGTAGTGCCTATCAGACCAAACTTCCTGCAAATAACAACTATAAACTTGTATAAAACATAAAAAAACAACCACCTAAACACTTTGAAAAGTGAATAGCCTTTTCAAAGTACCAACTTTTGACTTTATAGATCCTCTCTATCACATGTTTAGTTTCTGTTTAATTAAATTCTCTTATTTTAGGTACATTTCTTGTAATAGTATATGGTTTTTGTTGTTGTTTTTGTTTGTTTTTTACCAGCCTGACCACGATTGATTTTCATTGGAGTGTCTGGTACATTTATATTTAGAGTAATTGCTGGTGTGTTTGGTTTAAATCTACTACTTTATTCCATGCTTCCTATTCTTCCTTCCCTTATGCTGGTTCATTTTCTCTTCTTTCCTGCCGCCTTTGGATTGGCTGATAAAGTCCTCCACTTCCTCCTTTATTATTTATAATTATACACTCTGTTTCTATTCTTTCAGTTTTTATTCTAAAAATTATAATTTATAATCGTAATTTAATCAAAGAATAAAATTAACCAGAACTTTTAGTCATCCTGGATAATATGAGAAGTTAGCTCTACCTCCTCCACCCTAATCATATGTTCTGTTATGTAGTCTTTTATTTTATTTTATTTTTTAAATTTTAATTTTATATTGGACTATAGTTTATTTGCAATGTTGTGTTAGTTTCAGGTGTACAGCAAAGTGATTCAGTTATACATATACGTATACTTATTCTTTTTCAAATTCTTTTCCCATTTACGTTATTACAGAATATTGAGCAGAGTCCATGTGCTATACAGTAGGTCCTTGTTGGTCATCCATTTTAAATACAGCAGTGTGTTATGTCAATCCCAATGTCCCAATTTATCCCTCCCCCTCTACCTTTCCCCTTTGGCAACAATAAATTTGTTTTCTAAGTCTGTGAGTCTGTTTCTGCTTTGGAAATAAATTCATTTGTATCATTTTATTAGATTCCACATCTAAGTGATGTCATATGATATTTGTCTTTCTCTGTTTGACCTACTTCACTTAGTACTATAATCTCCAGGTCCATCCATGTTGCTGCAAATGGCATTATTTCATTCTTTTTAATGACTAATATTCCATTGTACATATATACCACATCTTCTTTATCCATTCATCTATCAGTGGACATTTAGGTTGCTTCCATGTCTTGGCTATTGTAAACAACATTGCAATGAATATTGGGGTGGATGTATCCTTTCGACCATGCTTTTCTCTGGATGTATGCCCAGGAGTGGGATTGCTGGATCATATGGTAGCTCTAGTTTTAGTTTTTTTAAGGAAACTTCATACTGTTCTCCATAGTGGCTACACCAAGTTACATTCTCACCAACAGCATAGGAGGGTTCTCTTTTATCCACACCCTCTCCAGCATTTATTGTTAGTAGTTTTTGATGATACCCATTGTGACTGGTGTGAGGTGATACCTCATTGTAGTTTTGATTTGCATTTCTCTAATAATTAGCCATGTTGAGCATCTTTTCATGTGCCTATTGCCATCTGTATGTCTTCTTTGGAGAAATGTCTATTTAGGTCTTCCACCCATTTTTGATTGGGTTGTTCTTTTTTTTTTGCTATTGAGCTGCATGAGCTGTTCGTAAGTTTTGGAGATAAACCCCTTGTCAGTGGCATCATTTGCAAATTTTTTCTCCCATTCTGTGGGTTGTATCTTTGTTTTGTTTATGGTTTTCTTTGTGCACAAAAGCTTTTGAATTTAATTAGATCCCATTTGTTTACCTTTGTTATTTCCATTACTCTAGGAGATGGATCCAAGAAAATATTGCTGCAATTTATGTCAAAGAATGTTCTACCTATGTTTTCCTCTAGGAGTTTTATAGTATCCAATCTTATATTTAGGTCTTTAATCCATTTTAAGTTTATTTTTGTGTATGGTGTCAGAGAATGTTCTAATTTCATTCTTTTACATGCAGCTGTCCAGTTTTCCCTGCACCATTTATTAAAGAGACAGTCTTTTCTCCATTGTATAGTCTTGCCTCCTTTGTCGTAGATTAAGTGACTACAGGTGCAGGGATTTATTTCTGGGCTTTCTATCCTGTTCCATTGATCTATATCTCTGTTTTTGTGCCAGTACCATATCTTGATTACCGTAGCTTTTTAGTATAGTCTGAAGTCAGGGAGCCTGATTCCTTCAGCTCCATTTTTCTTTCTCAAGATTGCTTTGGCTATTCGGGGTCTTTTGTGTCTCCATACAAATCTAAAATTTTTTTGTTCTAGATCTGTAAAAAATGCCATTGGTAATTTGATAGGGATTGCATTGACTCTGTAGATTGCCTTGGGTAGTATGGTCATTTTAACAATATTAATTCTTCCAATCCAAGAACATGGTATATCTTTCCAGCAGTTTGTGTCTTTGATTTCTTTCATCAGTGTCTTGTAGTTTTCCAAGTACAGGTCTTTTGCCTCCCTAGGTAGGTTTATTCCTAGGTATTTTATTCTTTTTGATGTGATGGTAAGTGGGACTGTTTCTTTAATTTCTCTTTCTGATCTTTCATTGTTAGTGTATAGAAATGCAACATATTTCTGTGTATTAATTTTGTAACCTGCAATTTTACTGAGTTCATTGATGAGCTCTAGCAGTTTTATGGTAGTGTCTTTAGGATCTTCTATGTATAGTATCATGTCACCTGCAAACCGTGACAGTTTAACTTCTTCTTTTCCAATTTGGATTCCTTTTATCTCTTTTTCTTCTCTGATTGCCATAGCTAGGACTTCCAAAACTATGTTGAATAAAAGTGGCAAGAGTGGACGTCCTTGTCTTGTTCCTGATCTTAGAGGAGATGCTTTCAGCTTTTCACCATTGAGAATGATGTCAGCTGTAGGTTTGTCATATATGGCCTTTATTATGTTGATGTATGTTCCTTCTATGCCCACTTTCTGGAGAGTTTTTATCATAAATGGGTGTTGAATTTTGTCAAAAGCTTTTTCTGCATCTATTGAGATGATCATATGGTTTTTGTTTTTTTTTTTAATTTTGGCATCAAAATTTAGGTTAATTTGTGTATCTTAGAAGTTTATTTTTTTTAATTTTTTAATTTTTTGTTGTATATTCAAATTGTTTTTTTTAAAACATCTTTATTGGAGTATAATTGCTTTACAATGGTGTGTTAGTTTCTGCTTTATAACAAAGTGAATCAGTTATACATATACATATGTCCCCATATCTCTTCCCTCTTGTGTCTCCCTCCCTCCCACATAGAGGGGTGGGATAGGGAGGGTGGGAGGGAGGGAGATCATATGGCTTTTATTCTATTTGTTGATGTGGCCTATCTCTTTGACTGATTTGCGGATATTGAAGAATACTTGCATCCCTGGGATAAATTCCACTTCATCATTGTGTATGATCCTTTTAATGTATTGTTGGATTCAGTTTGCCAGTATTTTGTTGAGGATTTTTGCATCTATGTTTCTCAGTGATATTGGCCGCTAATTTTCTTTTCTTGTGGTATCTTTGTCTGGTTTTGGTATCAGGGTGATGGTGCCCTCATAGAACAGTTTGGGAGTGTTCCTTCCTCCACAAGTTTTTGGAAACTTTTCAGAAGGATATGTGTTAACTCTTCTCTAAATGTTTAGTAGAATTCACCTGTGAAGCCATCAAGTCCTGGACTTTTGTTTGTTGGGAGTTTTTTAATCACAGTTTCAATTTCAGTACTTGTGGTGGTCTGTTCATATTTTCTATTTCTTCCTGGTTCAGAGATTGTACCTTCCTAAGAATTTGTCCATTTCTTCCAGGCTGTCGATTTTTTTGGCATACAGTTGCTTGTAGTAGTCTCTTATGATCCTTTGTATTTCTGTGGTGTCCGTTGTAACTTCTCTTTTTTCATTTGAATTTTATTGATTTGAGCCCCCTCCCTTCTTTTCTTGATGAGTCTGGCTAAAAGTTTATTACTATAAAACTCTTAGAGGAAAACATAGGCAGAACACTCTCTGACATAAATCACAACAATATCTTTTTCAATCTGTCTTCCAGAGTAACGGAAATAAAAACAAGAATAAGCAAATGAGACCTAATTAAATTCAAAAGCTTTTGCACAGCAAAGGAAACCATAAACAAAATGAAAAGACAACCCACAGAATGGGATAAGATATTTGCAAACGATGCGACCAATGAGGGACTAGTCTCCAAAATTTACAAACAGCTCATGTGACTTAATTGCATAAAAACAAACAACCCAGTCAAAAAATGGTGACCTAAATAGACATTTCTCCAAAGAAGGCATACAGATCACCAAGAGGCACATGAAAAGATGTTCAACATTGCTAATTATTAGAGAAATGCAAATCAAAACTACAATGAGTTATCACCTCACACAGTCAGAATGGCCATCATCAAAAATCTACAAACAATAAATGCTGGAGAAGGTATGGAGAGAAGGGAACCCTCTTACACTGTTGGTGGGAATGTATATTGGTACAGCCACTGTGGAGAACAGTATGGAGGGTCCTTAAAAAACTAAATAGTTACCATATGATCACGCAATCCCACTCCTGCACCTAAATCTGGAAAAGATGAAAACTCTAATTTGAAAAGATACCTGCACCCCAATGTTCATAACAGCACTGTTTACAATAGCCAAGATATGGAAGCAACCTAAATATCCATCAACATGTGAATAGATAAAGAAGATATGGTATATATATAACAATGGAATATTAGTCATCCATAAAAAGAATGAAATAATGCCATTTGCAGCAACATGGATGGACCTAGAGATTATCATATAACTGAAGTAAGTCAGACAGAGAAAGACAAATATCATGTGGTATCATTTCATGTGGAATCTAAAAAAAATGATAGAAATGAACTTATTTACAAAACAGAAATAGACTCACAGACACAGAAAACAAACTTAAGGTTGCCAAAGGGAAAAGGCGGGGAGGCATAAATTAGGAGTTTGAGATTAACAGATACATACTACTATATATAAAATAGATAAACTGCAAGGACCTACTGTATAGCATAGGGAATTATATTTAATATCTTGTAATAACCTATAATGGAAAAGAATCTGAAAAAGAATATATATATACATACACATATATCACTTTGCTGTATACCTGAAACTAACACAGTATTGCAAATCCAGTATGTTTCAATAAAAAATAAAAATAAAAAATATGTTCTGGGCTTCCCTGGTGGTGCAGTGGTTGAGAATCTGCCTGCCAATGCTGGGGACACGGGTTCGAGCCCTGGTCTGGGAGGATCCCACATGCCATGGACCGACTAGGCCCGTGAGCCACAACTGCTGAGCCTGTGCGTCTGGAGCCCGTGCTCCGCAACAAGAGAGGCCACGATAGTGAGAGGCCCACGCACCGCGATGAAGAGTGGCCCCCGCTTGCCGCAACTAGAGAAAGCCCTCACACAGAAACGAAGACCCAACACAGCCAAAAATAAATGAATAAATAAATTAATTTAAAAAAAAGGATAGAGCCAAAACTTAAAAAAAAAATGTTCTAACTAATAATAGTTGTAGGCCGTAAGAATAATAGACAGCAATAAATTGTATTTCTGTACACTAGCAACAAATAATCCAAAATGCAATTACGAAAATAACTCAATTTACCATAGTATCAAAAAGAACAAAATACTTAGGAGCAAACAAACTTATGGTTAACAAAGGGGATAGTGGGGTGTGGGGGAGAGATAAATTGTAATAAATTATAACGGAAAAGAACCTGCAAAAGAATATATATTGCTGTACACCTGAAACTAACACAACATTGTAAATCAACTATACTTCAATTTTTAAAAATTGAGCCCTTATCTTATATCATATACAATAATTAATTCAAAATGGATTAAAGACCTAAACATAAGACCTTAAGCTAATAAAGTCCCAGAAGAAAACGTAGGAGAAAAGCTTTATGAAATTGGATTTGGCAATGATTTTTTTTGGATATGACACCACAAGTAAAGGCAAAGCAAATATAGACAAATGGTCTACACCGAACTTAAAAAGTGTGCATCAAAGGGCATAATCAGCAGAGTTAGAAGGCACCCTATAGAATGGGAGAAAATATTTGCAAATCATATATGTGATGAGTTAATACCCAGAGTATACAAAGAACTCTTATAACTCAACAAAAAGAAACAACCTGATTTTAAAAATCAGCAAAGAGTTAAATAGACATTTCTCTAAAGTTGGTATACCAATGGCCAACAAGCACATGAAAAGATGCTCATTAGAGAAATGCAAATCAAAAACAATGAGATACCACCTCGCACCCATTAGGATGCTTGCTATCAAAAAGCAGAAAATAAGTGTTGGCAATGGAATAGCTTCAGCTCAATAAAGGAAGGAAATTCTGACATATGCTACAACGTGGATGAATCTTGAGGACATGCTCAGTGGAAGAAGCTGGTCACGAAAGAACAAATGCTGTATGATTCCAAGAACAAATGCTGTATGATTCCACTTATATGATCTTATAGCAGTCAAATTCATAGAGACAGAAAGTAGAATGAGGATTGCAGGATTGGGGGAGGGGAAGTGGAGAGTCATTAATAAATACAGTCTTAGTTTTACAAGATGAAAAGATATGGATGTTGGTGATGGCTGCACACAAGATGAATGTATCTCATACCACTGAAATGTACACTAAAAATGGTTAAGATGGTAAGCTTTATGTTATGTGTATTTTGCCACAATAAAAAATCTAAAAAAGTAAAGAGGCAAACCACAGAATTGGAAAAAATATTTGCAAATCACATAAATCATATAAAAACAAACAATGCCTAAAACTCTACAACAGAAAGCAACCAAATAAAAAATGGGCAAGGGGTTTGAATAAACATTTCTCCAAAGAAATGGCCAATAAACACATGAAGAGATGTTTAACATCACTAATAATTAGGGAAACGTAAATCCAAACACAAGACTACACATACATTAGAATGGCTATTATAAAAAATCAGAAAACAAGTGTTTTCAAAGTTGTGGAGAAGTTGGACCCCTTGTACATTGCTGTTGAGAATGTAAAATGGTGCACCTGCTGTGAAAACAGTATGGCAGTTCCTCAAAAATTAAATATAGAATTACCATATGATCCAGCAATTCTACTTCTGGGTATATACACAAAAGAATTGAAAGCAGGACTCAGATATTTGCACACAAATGTGCATAGCAGCATTATTCACATTAGCCAAAAGGTAGAAACAACCCAGATGCCCAATGACAGATGAATGGACAAACAAAATGTAGTGTATACATCTGATGGAATATTATTCACTCTTAAAAGGAATTAAATTCTGGTACAGATTACAACATGGAAGAACCCTGAAAACATTATGCTAAGTGAAATGTCAGACACAAAATGACAAATATTGTGTCATTCCGCTTATATGAGTTTCTTGGAGTAGCAAATTCATAGAGACAGAAAGTGGAATGGTGGGTTCCAGGGACTAGGGAAGGAGGGAATAAGAGTTATTGTTTATTGTTATTGTTTAATGGGTAAAGAGTTTCAGTTTCAGAAGGTGAAAAAGAACTGGTGATGAGTAGTGGTGATGGTGGTACAACAATGTAAATTGAACTTAATGCCACTGAAATAACTGTACACTTTTAAATGGTCTAAATGCTAATTTTTATGTTATGTGTATTTACCACAATAAAAAAAGAAAAAAAGTTTAAAACACAACAGTAAGTGGAAACTTTAGTCTTGGAGAGCTTACCAAGACATCATAAAAGTTTGACCACCTAAAACCATGTTTAAACATTGGTTGAACCTTCTAGATGTGTGTTCTCTTTGATTCTCTGTAAATATTATTGTGATCATGCCTGAAAAACAAATTCTTTCACATTAGCAGTGTTGATGAACTGCACTCACAGTGGAAGAACATGGGACTTACCAAGATCAACAAATTCATCAAAACAACCTGCTGTGCCCACCCTTCTGGCCCTCTCACTAGGTGTTGTCACTTTCACTTCTGCTATTTCAGTTCATGATTAGAATGTCCTTGTTCTCATAAACTGCTTCGACTCTCCTGTTGTCATTTCCATTCTCTCTCAACTGGTTCTCATGACTGTTATCCTTATTTCCTTCATGATTTTGACTACCAGAGTCTTTAGTTTGCATTTGGATGTAATAAGAGAAGTTTTGTCTCTGAAGTCTTTTCTTTTTTTTTCTGGTTTGCATTTTTGGCTTCTTTTTCTCTTGATTATTGTTTGACTAGGTTACTCCCTGCCTGTCATTATTTGCATTTTAATATGATCAATAATACTGAAAAAATGTACAAATTAATTTGATATTAAGGTCTCCACAAGAGCAATTCAAGATGCATTTTAAGTTGCCACTTTGTTCTAGTGAGTGGTGGTCTCTGATGCACTGACATATGTGTGTAGGAGTTGTGTCACTGGAGCACTTACTTTTCCAGGCAGTTTGGCTGCATCTGCAGCCATAGTGTGTTGTTTTTTTCACCAGGAACCAGCAAAACTTTGCCGAGGCAGACCAGGAAGAGGAACTAAGGCATGAAGGTCATCTGGGATGCATGAAGCACTCAGCTTCAATGGCCACTTCGCCATTGTGTACTTTAAGTTTTCTGGCCAACTGACACAGGGATTTGAGTAAGTTGTATTTCCTGAACTTCCATTCAGACAGGAGATGTTTGGTATGTTTACTACTGCACATGCTGCATTATCAGCTATATTCCTGACAGCAGAGAGCTTCCATCCTGAGCTGTGTGGTAAGAACTAAACTCTCGCTTGCAGACGAGCTTGTGCCTCTGTGCCGCACAGTGCAGGGCCTGAGTGTGCCTGGCAGCATTGCTGCACCCAAATGGCTAGCAATTACTCACCTCTTCACAGAAGGATGTATACCATGTAAATAAGTGCAATGTGGGAAGATGTGTCACGCACTGACTCTCCCTTAGCTGGATCCCCAGTGGCCCTGGATGAGAATGAAGGAGAGGCAGGGAAAGACATCAAATGCAGTTAAAGTTTGTCTTAACCAATTGCTGTTAAAATACTCAAGTGTTGCAAACATCACAGATCACAATGATGGGAATGCATTGCCCTGGCCCCGAGTGCAGCTTCATCTCAGCTTCACGCCAAGGTGCTTCTTGTCACTCCAAGGCCCTGACGGTGCTTGGCACACAGCGGTGTTCAACAAATATCTTGTGACTGTTGCATGGAATGAATGTGGTTATGTTTTGACTATTAAAAGAATTGTAGTGTTCAATCATTCCAAAATTCCTGGAATAAAGTCTACTTGGTCAGGATGTATACTGTTTCTGGGACCAACTTTATATGGCCATGCCGAATTGCACTTTTGAAAACTTAAATACCTTCAGTGATTTAAAGTGACACATTTCCCATACACTGATTTTCCAACATGTACTTGGGCCCAGTTCTGAGTGTTTTATCCACTGGTGTGTATGCACAGACACAAATTGTCAAGTCTTTATGGCATGTTATAATTGCAGCATCTTTATGGGATATTTTAATTTCTGCTGGGTTAGTCCCCACCATAGCCTTCATATTTAGTTTTATTCCTGGGTTTTCTCACTTGTTTGTGTTTTGATTTAAACTTTGAAATCAATTTATCTAGCTCCAGAAAACACACACACACGCACATTTTGAGTTGATCTGTTCAAGAATATAGGCTGTCTTATCATTCATCCAAATCTACTTTTTCTTTTGTATGTGTGATGTTTTGTTTTGGTTTTTGTTTTTTCCCCAGGAGTATTTTAAAGATTTCCTCATATCTATTTTCACATTTCTTGTTAAGGTCATAGGTATCTTATCTCTTTCGTTGTTATTATAATTGGAGTCTTGTCTTCCATTATGTAACTTCTAACTGGAATATAGACTGATTTTGCCATGTTTTATCTAATGACTTTACCGAATTTTCTTACTATTTGTGGTAGTTTCATAGTTTTCTCTTGGGTGTTCCAGATATGCTCTCTTTTTTTATAATAGGAGGTAGTTTAAAAGGCTCTTTTCCATTTCCCTGGATGATTCTCTTGTGCCGCTGTGGTGGCCAATCTTCCAAAATGGTGTTAAGGAGCAGGGGATAGAGGAGCAACACTTCTGTGACCCTAACTTCAGCAGAAAGGCACTCAATGTTTCCTTACTAAGGAAAGTGCTAACTTTTAGGCTGAGGTATATATATCTTATTATCCATTGATTCCTTCTTTAAAAGTTGGAAATGGGTTTTGAATTTATTAAACACCTTTTCATTAATTTTATTCTCCTTAGAAAAGCAATTAGTATGGTGAATTGTATCTATGGGTTTTCTACTACTTAATCATCTTTGCATTACTGGAATAAATCCTACATGATTATAATGTACTATTTAAAAAATAACGTTGAATTGTTTGTTAATCTTTCATCAGGATTTTTTTTTTTAAAAGCACCATCTGTTTTTTTTGTTTTGTTTTGTTTTGTTTTTAATTTATTAATTTATTTATTTATTTTTGGCTGTGTTGGGTCTTCGTTTCTGTGCGAGGGCTTTCTCTAGTTGTGGCAAGTGGGGGCCACTCTTCATCGCGGTGCGCAGGCCTCTCACTATCGCGGCCTCTCTTGTTGCGGAGCACAGGCTCCAGACGCGCAGGCTCAGTAGTTGTGGCTCACGGTCCTAGTCGCTCCGCGGCACGTGGGATCCTCCCAGACCAGGGCTCGAACCCGTGTCCCCTGCATTAGCAGGCAGATTCTCCACCACTGCGCCACCAGGGAAGCCCAGGATTTTTTTTTTTTTTTAATTGACAAGTTGGATTGTCTTAATTGTTTTCTGTGTGATCAGTTTTTGTCTTTACAACACTCTCTTCCCTTGTCTGTGTCTGGAACAGCATGGACAGCATTGGGACAATCCTGTGGTTGAAGGCCTGATATGATTCCCAAGGAGGCCATCTCAGCTAAGGACTTTTACTAGGATGGAGAATTTTTTCTTAAATTTCCCCATTTCTTCTATGGAAACTGGTCTCTAGTCTTCTGTCTCTACTGAGGTTAGTTTTGGTAAATTAGTTATTTCCTAAAAAGTGATACTTTTCATTTTGAATTTATTTATATAGAGGTGTACAATATCTCTTATGATTTCTTAAATTTTCTGTGCTTAATTGTCATTTCTTGTTTTGTGTATTTTTGGTCTTATATCTTTTTTGTGTGTGTGTGGCTGCGTTGGGTCTTCGTTGAGGTGCGCGGGCTTTTCACTGCAGTGGCTTCTCTTGTCATGGAGCACGGGCTCTAGGTGCGCGGGCTTCAGTAGTTGTGGAGTGCGGGCTCAGTAGTTGTGGTGCACGGGCTTAGTTGCTCCGCGGCATGTGGGATCTTCCCGGACCAGGGATCGAACCCGTGTCCCCTGCATTGGCAGGCGGATTCTTAACCACTGCACCACCAGGGAAGTCCCCTCACATTATATCTTGATTATATTCATGATTTCTTTTCCTACTTCTTGATTTTTTTTTTTTCAAAATCTCTATTTCTAAAATGCTAGTTTTAGTGTTTTCTGATGTTTGGCTATTGATTTCTGCTTTTATCTTTTTTAGTTTCCTTTGTGTGCCTACTCTCAGCTCATGTTTTCTATTTTCCAAATTAGATGTTTGAATATTTAAAACTCTTTTATATTGATAGGTCTAAGTTTTTAAGATGACGACCTTCCCTTTGCCCTGGCTTTGGTCACACCCTGGATTCTATATCCAGACACCAGGGTTTGTATGGCTATCCTTTCTAGAGATGCCGCAGTTTGGTTTATCCTTCTCCTCTCACCCTTCTGCCTGTCATTCTGACAAGGCAGGGTGATGAACATACTCTGTGTGCATGAGGGAGCCTGCACTCTGGGTAGAAAGATGAACATAGGACTTCTGGGACACTTGCTTTGTAAATATTTAATATCTTACCAAATCTCAGGTGCCCAGAGCACTCAACCAATGTGCTCTGCTCTCCCATGTACCCCCGCCCTTCTGTGATGAGACCAGCCTCTGCCTTCCTGGGTGCGGCCCTGGTCAGCCTCCTCTTGGACCTCGCATGTGGGCCTGGATGATCGCCCTCACCTTGCTCAGATGTGTGAAGACTTGGGCTGGAGCCAGGTAGGAACAGAGGCATGCAGCCATGAAGAAGCTGGATGAGGGCTGTGGTCCTTACAACATTGACAGGACAGCTAGCGAGGTCACAAGGACATTGATGGCAGCCCCTGGAGTGGAGGAGAGGGTAGGGAGTGGCTGAAGAGGTAAGGGTGTGTTTTCTACATGATAACGAATCCATTCTGAGAAGAAGGAGACTCGGGCATAAACTGCAGGATACATAGGGTATGTGCAAACATGCCCCCAGCTCACTACTCCAATTTGCATCCAGGTGTGGTTGAATTCACAGACAAGTGGGCCCCCGGAGTCACCCTGGAAAAAAGAGGAGTTTCTTGTGAACTGGGAGTTTGGGGCCTCCTGCATGAGGGTGGCCCAATGCCAACACTGTGGGATGGTGCCAGGATCCTGCCACTCACGCAGCCCCAGCTTGTCAGTGGGGAGGCCCTGCTGCAGGCAAGCAGTGTTCACTGCACTGTCCTGCTAGTAGAGGGTGGGTGCTATGGAGTGACAGTCAGCAGGCATGGCCCCTGGGCAGACATGGAGCCCTGGGCTGCTCTGGCCAGCACTGGGTCCACAGGGCCTGACTGAGGCCTGTGTTCCATTTGCACATAAGCTACCCTGTGGCCTCCCACTCAACCCATGGCTGCATGGAGATGTACTTCTGATCCCCACAGGAGCCAGGTGGTCTGGAACCACCTACCCAACTGGCAGAGGTGCCCCCGGCTTAAAGCAGATGGAAGATCTGAAATCCCTGGGCTTAGCCTCCCGCCCCCACAGTGGGTCGTACCTCACATGCAGTCTTCATGTCCCTGAGGTCCCCGGCACACAGCATGTCCGGCAGAATGTACGACGTGTGTCCATAGAGCAGCTGGCATAGGGGCAATGGGATCAGAGGCAGCTGCACCTCCTGCAGC
Organism: Balaenoptera musculus; assembly: GCF_009873245.2. Taxonomy (NCBI): domain Eukaryota; kingdom Metazoa; phylum Chordata; class Mammalia; order Artiodactyla; family Balaenopteridae; genus Balaenoptera; species Balaenoptera musculus. The sequence continues at coordinate 153,649,955 of NC_045787.1, read as the reverse complement.
TTGTCTGAAGTGTCTCCTGTCAGAAAGGAGTGCAGGCCCAGTGAATGGTCTTCTCACACCTGTTCCGCAGGGCACACCAAGCCCCAAGGCCTAGTGGGCTCACACTGGAGCGCCTTCTCTTGCTCCCACCCTCCACATGGCCCCTTCTCTGCACTGGGGACTCAGGCTTTGGTCAATAAAGTTTAAATATGTGTCACATGACACTTCCTAAGAGATGTAAGAGCCAGGACTTGGTTCAGCCCATTACATTCCCATTGCCGTGGCTCAAATGCAAACAGCTCCATCAGCTGAGTCCCTGGGTGAGAGTGAGCAGATGACACAGAGCGTGTGCAAGAAAGTAGCCTCCAATTTTTGTGGGTTGTCACTCCATGTGTCCTTGTCTCTGCCAATGGGTATAGTAATTGCTCCCAGAAAACCTGCACTTTCCTGACCAATGAGCAAGTGGGCCTGCTCTGCCTGGAAAGGAGCTGTTCTCACAGGTTAAAGACTCATCCAATTGGGTATCAAGTGGGGGCATATATTTGGGATGGCATAGTCTGCGGTAGGTGGGGAATCAGTTTTAGAGCTAATGAATGTGTACCTCAAGGAAGAAAATGGGAAGCAGAATATCAGCAGTGTTTGCGGTTGCTGCTGTGTTGGCAAGTTAATATCAGGAGAGGAGCCATGGAAGAATTATATGATTGCAAATAGGAATGCAGAGCAATAGGAGTCAAAAAACTCAGGGTTGGGGATGCCGGAGAAGCAACACAGTAAAATGCAGTTAGGAAATACTTTTAACTACTAAAAGTCAGCTAAAAATCTACCTGAGGCCTTTCATTGTGCCCACAGTGGGGTGACAGGGAGTGAACTTCCCTCTACCATAAGCTAGCAGTAAACATGTCTACCCAACAGGCAATTATTTCCCATTGGACCTGAGTCAGGGCAGGGCTGTGGCCCCTGAGAAAAGAGAACAGATGAGGCAAGGTCTACAAGGGCCCCATCATCCTGCCTGGGGCACACTCCAGGCTGTGGCATGAGGAGGAGCACAGGCAGCTGGAATCTGCAAAGGCAGATGCCAGAAGGAGGGTGCTCCAGAGAGAAGGACCCTAGAGGGAACACAGGGGGCCTCAGTGCCCCCAGTCTGCCATTGGACCCCAAGCCATGTGTGCAGAATGTACAATTCCACAGGAAGGGCAGAGTGGCCAGGTTAGACTTCACAGTTCCCAGAGTCAAGAGTCAAGAGTGGAGAGTCTTGTGGAGCAACAAAGACATTGAGTGAAAACAGTGTAGATGCAGGGTAAAATATCCCTGTCATGCTTACACAGATGCCAAGGCCCACGTGGAACCAGGTGGACAGAGGGCCAGAATGATGAGCTCTGCACAATTATTAGCACAGCACAAAGGAAGAGGTATATCACAGAAGTGAAAGGGAGAAGTCAGCTAGCTGTAATTTCAATGAGTTCTTCAATTGTGGGCTAGTGTGCCAGTTCAGAATGATGAGAAATCAGACAAGAGGAGGATTGCACTCACTGGTAGGTCTTTCCCTTAGGTCTCCACTAGCAGCTCATGAAATATACTCGGGGTACGGCAGGGGTCCACAGAGAGGGCACCTCAGTGCAGGTGTTCAGAAAATGACCACATACCACTGGGGACCTGTAAGAACACAGCTTCCTTCCCTACTCACATGTGGAGCAGAAGTCTTCTACTTGTTGTGTGTGTGGGGGGCCACCACATACTCCTGCCCTCAGGACCTGGTACAGGTGGACTATTCTGGAGGAAGAGTAGAAACAAGCCCGACATCCATGGAAAATCTGAGGTGCCAAGAGCCCACATCAGTAACATGAGAGGTCTGCTACCATGAGGGCAGGGTCTAGATCCTCTCAGAGCCATCACAGATACAAAGCAGAGGTTAGCTGCCCCAAAGGTAGAGTAGTGGTGCACAGAGGTCCATTTCCAAATCTAAGACCCACAGCTCTGCCTGAGGCTGAGGCTGGATCAGGGGATCAAGTTTCCTCCTTCTCAATAGCAGCCTAGTAATGAATACCAAGAACAGCAATTTTCTTCTGGAGGGCAGGCAAAATGTGCTGTGGGTGTACAGAGATGTGAAGTGAAGGGTGAAGCAGGAACAGAGAAACACCCCTGGTCTCAGACAGAGCACAACATTGCAGCAGCCCACCATGGAGGGACCTGAGGCCTCTGGTGCTCTGAAGTCAGTAAGAGCAACAACAGAAGCCACAACCCAGCTCAAGTTCTCACTAGCCTGAATCAGCCCTGCCCCACCCTACTAATACTTTGGCAGAAAAAGAGGAATGCCTATTTTGGGGTACAGAGACTTTAGTCTTAAATATTCTTCTATAATGTCTAACATTCAACAAAAAATTAAAAGATACACATATATACACACACACATGCACAGACACAAAGGTATGGGGAAGGCGGAAATAAAACACTGGACCCACTGTCAAGAGATAAAACATTGAACACAGTCAGGCCCAGAGATGACCAAAATGTTGAAAGTATATTTAAGGAACATTAAAATAACTGTGATTAATATGTTGAAGAAATTATTAAGAAGTAAACAACAAGCATGAAAAAAATAAAGAATTTAAGCAGAGATATGGAAAATATAAAAAAAACGGACAACTGGAAATGCCAGAAATACACATTATCAGAGATTAAAAAATTACTTCAATAGGTGTATCAGCAGACTGGACACAAATGAGGAAAGAATCAATGAATGTGAAGATAGGTTAATAGCTATTACCCATATTGAAACACAAAAGGAAAAGAGTGGGGAATAAAGCAAAACAGAGCACTTCAGAGCTGTGGGACAATAGCAGTGTAACATATGTGGAATTATTCCCAGAAGAAGAGAGTACAGGGGATAAGAAATATGTGGAGATATAATGGCCAAGAAATTTCCAAAATTAAAGACTATAGGGCTTCCCTGGTGGCGCAGTGGTTGAGAGTCTGCCTGCCAATGCAGGGGACACGGGTTCGAGCCCTGGTCTGGGAAGATCCCACATGCCACGGAGCAGCTGGGCTCATGAGCCACAATTACTGAGCCTGCGCATCTGGAGCCTGTGCTCCGCAACAAGAGAGGCCGCGATGGTGAGAGGCCCGCGCACCGCGATGAAGAGTGGTCCCCACTTGCCGCAACTAGAGAAAGCCCTCGCACAGAAACGAAGACTCAACACAGTCATAAATAAATAAATAAATAAATAAAAGAACGTGAATTTCAAAAAAAAAAAAAAAAAGACTATAATAACCAGAGATTCAAGAAGTTCAGAGAACGCCAGGCCAGAATAAAACAATCAAACACATACACTTAGAAACATCATAGTCAATGGAATTCCCTGGTGGTCCAGTGGTTGGGACTCTGCCCTTCCACTGCAGGGGGCACGGATTCAATCCTTGGTCAGGGAAATAGGATCCTGCAGGCCGCATGGCTCAACGAAAGAAAGAAAGAAAGAAAGAAAGAAAGAAAGAAAGAAAGAAAGAAAGAAAGAAAGAAAGAAAGAAAGAAAGAAAGAAAGAAAGAAAGAAAGAAAGAAAGAAAGGAAGGAAGAAAGAAAGAAAGAAAGAAGGAAAGAAAGAAAGAAAGAAAGAAAGAAAGAAAGAAAGAAAGAAAGAAAGAAAGAAAGAAAGAAAGAAAGAAGGAATCATAGTCAAATGGCTGCAAAACAAAGTCAAGGAAAATCCTGAAGACAGGGAGGGTGGGGAAACATTTCACACAGACGATCATGAATAAGAGTTACAAGTTTCTCATCAAAAACTATGCAAGCCAGAATAAAATGAAGCAGCCTCTTGCAAAGCAAAATAAAACCAGAAAACTGTCTACCCAGAATTCTATATCTAGAATTATCTTTCAAAACTGAAGGTAAAATAAAGACTTCTTCAGACAAAGAGATCTGTAACTCTTATTCATTGCTGACAGTGTAAAATTGTACATACATTTCGGAAAATCCTTTGTAGTTTCTCAGAACTGCATAAATAAGTAAACACATTGTCATGTATGCCCCCAAGAGCAATGAAAGCACATATGTAGAGAGAGTTGTAAGAGAATATTCATAAGAGTTTTATTCACAATAGCCCCAAACTGAAGCAACCCAAATGTCAGTCAACAGAAGAATAGACAAATTAATTTTGGTATTTATGTGATTAAATATTCCTCAACAATAAACAAAAAGGAACTAATGATACATGCAAAACATGAATAAATCTTACAGACTATATTGAGCAAAAGAGTACTGTAGTTCCATTTATATAAAGTCCAAAACATAAAATATTAATGGGGACAGAAATGAGAACAATACTTACCTTAGAAGAAAGAGTTTGGCTGCAAAGCAGTAAGAGAACTTTTTGAGATGGTGAAAATGTTAAATGTATTGATTTGAGAGTTTCATGAATGTTTATACAGAAAAAGAAACAATTCTAAAAGCTAAAAAAAAGACCACAGAAGCTCACGGAAGAACATTCAATAAAGAGTTGCGTGAGTGGGAAACGGTGTGGTCTTGTGAGCTGAGTGTCAGAGAGTTCTTTTGTTGTTGCTGGTAATTTTCAGAGGTTTGCTGGTGTGGAATAGGAGAAGAGGGAAATAAAGAAGAAATATGTATTGTATTGAAGTCAGAACCCATGTAATGTTATCTAAGTGACCTAAATAAAGATGGGGCTACTTTCTAGTTATTTTTGGTTTCTTGGCCTTGATTGAGAAACTGCAAAACTGCATTAGGTGGCCCTAGGGTTACTTGGACCACTTTTGATTTGTGCATCCTAGAGCATGTTCTTGCATTCTAGATGGTTCTCTCACTGAGTTCTGCTGAGGGAAGGCCATAACACTGTGGTTGTATCTTGAATGAAGGGTAAGTCAGGCCCAGGGTCTCATACAGGATGGAAAGATATATAAAGGCAGCTTCCAGTTAGAAGAGAATGGAAACTGCCACTCTTTTATTTAGGTCCAAGCTTCCCAATCTGTGGCCTTAGTTCCTGAGGGGTAGTGGATTCTATGCCCTGGAATCCATATATATACCATGATTGTCTGTGAGAGATTTGTGGAGAGGATCCTGGGAGATAGCCAAGCAGGAAACACTAGGAATCTGTCTCCCACCAGGACAACTGCACTGGCAGAATTTGTCTGATGTAAGTATTTTGGAACTCTAGAATCTGTTGAAGGCTTGGAGGGTAAATTGCAGTCAACTTTAGTCAATTTCAGCTCTTAGCACAGTAACAGCTACACACCCCCACCCCTGGGACAGGCGGCTGTACACATATTCCTGGAGAGCTTGCACACAGCATGTGAGAGCCAGGGTGAGCAAAGAAGACCCTGTCCTCTGTATACTGGGGATCTGTGCTTTGATTGCTTCTCTGATCTCAGAGGTACACACAAAGAGGGAGGCAGCCATTGTTGTTGCACCTCTCCCAATTGTCACAAGCACCTCCTGCTCCAGCTGAAGTGACTTCTAGGGAATTTATGGGTCCATGGCCCTTTTCTCCCTTCATTTTTCACTTTTCTTCTTTGGGATCCAGACATTAAAGACTAGGACATTCAAAAGCAACTGAATATATGGGGAAAATTAGAAAGTAACCATGCATGCCCAGGTAAAGGTTGAGAAAAAACATACGATCTCAACCTCAAACTGGTCCTCTGCACAGAGACAGCCTACAACAATCACTAACACACACAAATTTTTTAAAACCCAGCAAACCCTGGGTAAGGGGGAGGATCTGATTTCCATAGCTACCACATTGTTAGATTAAAATGTCCAGTATTCGACAAAAAACCACAAGACATACAGAGAAACAGGAAATGGCTCAATCAAAGGAAAAATATAATTAACAGAATCTGTCCCTGAGAAAGACATAAAGGCAGATATATTAGATAAACTTTATTATTTTTTTTTTAAGATTTATTTATTATTTAATTGATTGATTGGTTGCTATGTTGGGTCTTCGTTTCTGTGCTAGGGCTTTCTCTAGTTGCGGCAAGCGGGGGCCACTCTTCATCGCGGTGCGCGGGCCTCTCAGTATCGCGGCCTCTCTTGTTGCGGAGCACAGGCTCCAGACGCGCAGGCTCAGCAGTTGTGGCTCACGGGCCCGGTTGCTCCGCGGCATGTGGGATCTTCCCAGACCAGGGCTCGAACCCGTGTCCCCTGCATTTGCAGGCAGATTCTCAACCACTGTGCCACCAGGGAAGCCCCTAGATAAACTTTAAAACATGGTCTTAAAGACGCTCAAAGAACTAAAAGATGTGGAGAAAGTCAAGAAAATAATGTGTGAGCAAAGTGGAACTATCAACCAAGATAGAAAATCTAAAAACAAAACAGAAAGGAACTCTGAAGCTGAAAAGTCCAATGACTGAAATGAAAACTTCACTAGATGTATTCAAAGGCAGCTCTGAGCAGGCAGAAGGAAGAATCGGTGAACTTGAAGATAAGACAATGGAAATTATTGAGGTTGAGGAACAGAAAGAAAAAAGATTGAAGAAAATCAAACAGAGCCTAAGGGACCTGTGGGACACCATCAAGAAGCCAACATACACATTACGGGTGTCCCAGGAGAAGAGAGAGATAAAGGGGCAGAGAGAGTATTTTAAGAAATAATAGCTGAAAATTTTGCAAATTTAATGAAAGACATAAATATAAAAATCCAAGGGGCTCAACAAACTCCAGGAAAGATGAATTCAAAAGGATCCGCACTGAAACACATTATAATCAAACTTTCAAAAGTCAAAGCCAAAGAGCGAATTCTGAAAGCAGTAAAAGAGAAGAGAATCATCACATACAAGGGATCCTCAATAAGATTATCAGTATATTTCTCATCAGAAACTTTGGAGACCAGAAGACAATGGACAGATATAGTTAAAGTGATAAAAGAGAAAAACTGTCAAACCAAGAATTTTAATCTGGCAAAACTGTCTCTCCAAAGCGGGGAGGAACCAAGCTATTCTTAGAAATTCCTAGATAAACAAATGTAGAGTGGTCCTAGATAAACAAATGTATTCCTAGATAAACAAATGTAGAGTGGGTTTGTGCCCACTAGACTTGCCATGCAAGAAATGCTCAGGGGAGTATTGCAGGTAAAAAGAAAGGACACTAGACAGTAACTTAAAGGCATATGATAAAATGAAGATCTCAATAAAAATAAATACATTGTTAGTGATAAGAGGCAGTATTATTGTATCAATGTTTTGTAACTGCACTTTTTGTTTTCTACATGATTTAAAAGACCAATGCATTTAAAAGAATTGTTAGTTTATGTTTGGGGCCACAAAATGTATAAGATGTAATTTTGTGACATCAACAACCAAATTGGCTGTGGGTGGAACTCTAAAGGAGCAGAGTTTTTGTATGTTATTGAAGTTAAGCTGTTGTAAATTCAAATTAGAATGTTAAAGGTAATCCCCAAGATAATCACAAAGAAAATAGCTATAAAGTATACACAAAAGGAAAGAAAAGAAATTTAAACATTTTACTACAAAAAATCAACTAAATACAAAAAAATAGTCATGCAGGAAATTAGAGACAAAAAAGCTATGGGGCATATAGAAAACTAGTACCACCATGACAGAAGTAAGTCCCTCCTTGTCAATAATTACTTTAAATCTAAATAGACTTAAACTCTCCAATCAAAAGACAGAGATTTTCAGAATGGATTAAAAACATATGACCTAACTATATGATGATTACAAGAGTCATTTGAGATCCAAAGGCACAAACAAGTTGAAAGTGAAAAAATGGAAAAAGATAGTTCATGCAAATAGTAACCAAAAAAGAGCAGGAGTGGTTATTCTAATATCAAAAAAAAAATAGATCTTTAAATCAAAAAAGTTTATGAGACAAAAAAGGACATTACATATTAATAAAAGACTCAAAACAGCAAGAAGATATAACAATTATAAATATTTACATCAAAATATATGAAGCAAAAACTGACAGAATTCAAGGGAGAAATAGAAAGTTCTACAATAATATTTGCAGACTTCTATACCTCTCTCACAATAATGGATAGGACAATCAGACATAAGATAAACAAGGAAACAGAGAACTTAACACAATAAACCAACTAGATATAATAGACATATACAAAACATTCCACCCAACAACAGCATAAACATTTTCCTCAAGTACACGTGGGACATTTTCCAGGAGAGACCATATTTTAGGTCACAAATTAAATCTCAATAGATTTAAAAATATTGATAGGATGAAAATTTCATGACATTGGATTTGGCAGTGATTTCTTGGATATGACACCAAAGGCACAGGCAACAGAAGAAAAAACAGACAAACTGGACTTCATGAAGATTTTAAAATTTTGTACATGAAAAGACACTATCCACAGTTGCCTTTTTAAGGCAACCTATGGTCTAGGAATAAATATTTGCAAATCATATATCTTATAAGGTATTAGCATCCAAAATATATAGAAAACTCCTAAAACTCAACAACAAAAACACCCAAACAACCCGATTCCAAAATGGGCAAAGAACTCAAATAGATATTTCTCTGAAGAAGACATATGAATGGCCAATAAACACATGAAAAAATGCTCAACATGCACATCAAAACTGCAATGAGATACCAGTCCACACCCATAAGGATGGCTACCAACAAAACACAGAAAACAACAAGGGTTGGCAAGGATGTGGAGAAATTGGAACACTTGTGCACTCTTGGTGAGAATATAAAACGGTACAGCTACTATGAAAAACAGAATGGAGGTTGCTTAAAAAATTAAAAATAGAATTACCATTTGACCCAGTATTTCCATTTCTGGGTATATACCTAAAGAATTGAAAGCAGGGGCTAAAATAGCTATTCATACATCCATCTTCATACCACCATTATTCACAATAGCTAAAACATGGAAGAAGCCCAAGTGTCCACTGACTGATGAATGGATTACCAAAATGTGGTGTATGCACACTATGGAATATTATTCAGCCTTCAAAAGGAAGGAAATTTTGCAGGCCTAAATAGACACTTCTCCAAAGAAGACATACAGATGGCCAACAGGCACATGAAAAGATGCTCAACATCGTTAATCATTAGAGAAATGCAAATCAAAACTACTGGTGTATCACCTCACACCAGTCAGAATGGCCATTATTAAAAAGACTACAAATAATAAATGCTAAAAAAGTGTGGAGAAAAAGGAACACTCCTATACTGTTGGTGGCTTCAGCCACTATGGAGAACAGTATGGAGGTTCCTCAAAAAACTAAAAATAGAGTTACCATATGATCCTGCAATCCCACTCCTGGGCATATACCCAGAGTAATTCGAAAAGATACATGCACCCCAATGTTCATAGCAGCAGTATTTACAATAGCCAAGACATGGAAGCAAACTAAATGTCCACTGACACATGAATAGATAAAGAAGATGTGGTATATATACACAGTGGAATATTACTCAGCCATAAAAAGAATGAAATAATGCCATTTGCAGCAACATGGATGGACCTAGAGATTACCATATTAAGTGAAGTAAGTCAGACAAGGACAAATATCATATGATATCACTTATATGTGGAATCTAAAAAAATGATACAAATGAACTTATTTATAAAACAGAAACAGACTCACAGACATGGAAAACAAACTTCTGATTACCAAAGGGGATAGTGGGGGTAGGGGGAGACAAACTGAGATATATATACTACTATATATAAAATAGATAAACAAGGACCTACTGTATAGCACAGGGAACTATATTCAATATCTTATAATAACCTGTAATGGAAAAAAATCTGAAAAAGAATATATATATATATATATATATATATATATATATATATATATATATATATATATACATACATACATAGTTTAATGGGTATAGAGTTTCAGATTTACAAGATGAAAATAATCCTGGGGATGGATGGTGGTGATGGTTGCACACCAATGTGAATGTATTTAACACCACTGAACACTTAAAAATAGTTAAGGTGGTAAATTTTATATTTTGTGTATTTTAACACAGTAAAAAAAAAAAAAAGGAAAGAAGATTTGTGCTAAGAAGTTCCCTTAAATGAGAAGACCCAAGAGGGTCAGGATCATAAAGCAGATACAAGTTACAGTGTTCTAATTTCCCTATTTGAGAGATGTTTACATAGGTATGCATTATATTATTACAAACAAACATAAAGAGGATCACGTATGAACCAATGAATAATGTTTTTTGAACCAAGAATTAGGATGACTCCCATTCTCTGCCCCTGATGGCCAAAGAAAGCAAGATAGACAGATACCAGACATATGAAATGACACTGGATGTCTGATAAGGGAGAGAGGACTGGGATGAATTTGGGAAAGGTCTCCTAGAATGAGAGTACCGTGGAGAATGCATATGATCTGGGCCTACAGAGATCGTGGGTGTGCATCCCCCCATTCCCCTGTAGAGGTTGGGGTGCAGACATTTGTAAGATAAACCTGGGGGACGAGAAATATTGCTAGGAGATGTGTGGTCCTGGTTTCAGAGTAAACTGAATTTGAGCATTGGGTCAATCATTTCCTGAATGAGGTTAAAAATGAGACTATTGAAAAGTATGCTGGAGGATTACTGAAGGTTTAAAGCAACAATAATGTCAATATAGTGTGCAGAAGTAAAATATAGAACAATAGCATAAGGAATTGAAGGGGGAAATGGAGTTATACTATGTTAAGTGTTTATCTGTTAAGCAGTAAACTATAAATTGAGGGGAAATGAATTTCATTAATGAAGCCAATTCTCCATACTTTCCTACATATATGCCCTTTGCCATATGTCTTTGCAGTCACTCCCATTGAGAGGTATTATGTATTTTCTCAGTCCTTAGGTCTGAATTTTACCACATGACATGCTTTGTCAATGGGATTTGAGCAGACGTGTTGCAAGCAAAGGCTTCAAAACGTGTTGTGTTTCTCTCATAATTCAAAAAGAGTCATGTACCACAATGTTCATTGCAGCACTATTTACAATAGCCAGGACATGGAAGCAACCTAAGTGTCCATTGACAGATGAATGGATAAAGAAGGTGTGGCACATATATACAATGGAATATTACTCAGCCATAAAAAGAAACGAAATTGAGTTATTTGTAGTGAGGTGGATGGACCTAGAGTCTGTCATACAGAGTGAAGTAAGTCAGAAAGAGAAAAACAAATACCATATGCTAACATATATATATGGAATCTAAAAAAAAAAGGTTCTGAAGAACCTAGGGGCAGGACAGGAATAAAGACGCAGACGTAGAGAATGGACTTGAGGACACTGGGAAGGGGAAGGGGAAGCTGGGGCGAAGTGAGAGAGTAGCATTGACATATATACACTACCAAATGTAAAATAGATAGCTAGTGGGAAGCAGCTGCATAGCACAGGGAGATCAGCTCGGTGCTTTGTGACCACCTAGAGGGGTGAGGTAAGGAGGGTGGGAGGGAGATGCAAGAGGGAGGGGATATGGAGTTATATGTGTACATATAGCTGATTCACTTTGTTATACAGCAGAAACTAACACGACATTATAAAGCAATTACACTCCAAAAAGATGTTTTAAAAAAGGTGTTGTGTTTCTCCACCACTGCCTGTGGACGTTTTCTGGCCAGCCTGCTGGACAGTGAAAGATGCATGAATCAGAGTCTAGCACTCCAGCTCAGTCTGTCACAGGCCAGCCCATAGAGAGACAACCATCAGATACACAGGCAAGCTCAGCCATAACCAGCAGGACCACACAGCTCAAGACCTGTACATGTAAAAGGGTTGCCAGTCTGGGCTAAAAGGTAGTGTGATGTTCGAAATGTCGAAAAGTCTCTGGGCCCCAGGAAAGGCTGGGAAATTTGCTCAATGTGGTATTTTTCAAGGCCCTTTTGAGAAGTAGCCAAGGAGCAGGATATCTCAGAGAACAGTGCCAAGAGCCATGGAAAACAATGAGTCATTCAAAATCTTAGCAGGTTTATTGTAGAAATTGGGGAACTAATTTTAAAATTCATATGGAAATGCAAAGGACCCAGAATGCCCATGATAATCTTGAAGAAGAGAAACAACTGTGGAGGATGTGTAAGACCAGACTCATCATAAAGTTATGGTAAACACAGCACTGTTGTACGGGAGAGATCCACGTGGCAGAATAGTAAGCCTGGAAGTAGACCCACACACATACGGTCACAAGATGTTTGACAAAGGTGCCAATACAGGTCAGTGGAAAAAGGCGATATTCTTTACAAATGGTGCTAGAGCAAGTGAATATCAATATAGAAAAAAGTGAACCTTGTTTTTCTTCCTCACATCACATGCAAAAAATTAATTTTAGATGGATCTTATAACTAAAGGTAAAAATTAAACTCATAATGCTTCTAGGATAAATGGAGAAATTATCTTCATGAGCTTACAATAAGCAAGTCTTCATAAGCAGGATAAAAAAGACCCTACATATAAAAGAAAAAAAAACAAGCCACAGTCTAGCAGAGAATATTTACATACCTATCAAAGTACATGTATCTAGAATATATTAAAACTTCTACAAATCATAAAACCTCAAGAAGCTATCACGACACAATGATCAGCATAGCTAAAGTGAAAAAGACTGATACTATCAAGTGCTGGCAATGATGTGGAGCAACTAGCACTCTCATACATTGGTGATGGGAATATAAAAAGTCACAACCAGTTTATAAAGCTGTTTGGCAGTTTCTAATAAAGTTAAATTTACCCCACCCTATAGCCAACACATTCTATTACCAAGTATATCCCCAAGATAAGCAAGTACGTATGTTCACAAAAGGACTTATACAATAATATTTGTTGTAGACTTTTTCATATGACCTAAAAACTGGGGACAACTCAGATGTCTATCTAAAGGAATATGGATAAAAGAAATTTTGCCAAGTTCATACAATGGAAGATTGAATGACAGAAAAACAAGACGACTACTGATATGAACAACAATGTGGATGAATCTCACAAACAGTAGGATTAAGGAAAGAGAAAAAAGAATACATGCTACATGATTTCTTAAACATGAAGTCTAAGACAAAGCATATCTAAGAATCCACTGCCAAATCCAAGGTCATGAAGATTTACTCCTATGTTTTCTTCTAAGAGTTTTATATTAACTCTTAAATTTAGGTTGTTGACCCATTTAAAATTTTGTGTATGGTGTGAGATGGGGGTCCAACTTCATTCTTCTGAATGTGGATATTCAGTTGTCCCATCATCATTTGTTGAACAAACTATTCTTTCCGCATTTAATGGAGTGGCACCCTTGTCAAAAGTCAATTGGCTATAGATGTATGCATTTATTTCTGGGCTTTCAGTACTATTCCACTGATCTATATATCTATTCTTATGCCAGTACCACATTGTTTTGATTATTGTAGCTTTGTAGAAAATTTTGAAATCAGGAAGTGTGAGTCTTTCAACTTTGATCTTTTTCAAGACTGTTTTGGCTATTCAGGTTCCCTTCCAATTCCATAGAATTTTGAGGATCAGTTTTTCCATTTCTGCAAAATGTTGGAATTTTGATAGAGACTGCACTGAATATGTAGATCACTTTGGGGAGTGCTGACATCTTAACAATATTAAGTTTTCCAATTCAGGAACGTGACTTGTCTTTACATTTATTTAGGTCTTGTAAAATTTCTTTCAGCAATGTTTTGTAGCTTTCAGTATACCAGTCTTTCACTTCCTTGGATAAATTTATTTATAGGTAATTTTCCTTTTGGATGATATGGAATTGTTTTCTTAATTTCCTTTTTCAATTGTTCATTAATGTGTATAGAAACTGATTTTTGTGTGTGTTGATCTTGTGCCCTGCAAATTTGTTGAATTTGTTTATTGTCTGTCATCTGCAAAGAGAGATAGTTTTACTTCTTCATTTCCTATTTGGATGCCTTTCATTTCTTTTTATTGCCTAATGTATCTGTCTAGAGTCTGGTACAATATAGAACACCAGTGGTGAAAATGAGCATCCCGTCTTGTTCCTGATATTAGGGGTAAGTTCTCAGTCTTTCTTCACTGAGTATAATGTTAGCTGTGAGTTTTTCATAAATGCCTTAAATCATCTTGAAGAAGTACCTTCCTATCCCTAGTTTTATGAGTGTTTCTTTAAATTATGAAAGGATGTTGGATCCTGTCAAATACTTTTTATCCATCATTTGAGATTATCATATGGTTTTTTTCCACTTTTTAATGTGGTATATTACATTGACCAATTATTGTGTGTTGAACCTCCTTTGTATTCCAGGAATAAATCTTACTTTGTTGTAGTGTATAATCTTTCTAATATACTGTTGGATTCAGTTTGCTGGTATTTGGCTGATGATTTTTGCATATATATTCATGAGGGATAGTGGTCTGTGATTTTCTTTTCTTGTGGCATCTTTGTCTGGCTTTGGTGTCTGCGTAATGTTAGCCCCATAGAATGAGCTCCTCTCCTATTTTTTGGAGAATCTGAAAATAATTGGTGTTAATTTTTCTTAAAATGTTTGGTAGTATTCACCAGTGAAGTCATCTGGTCCTGGACTTTTCTTTGTTGAGAGGTTTTTGAATACTGATTCAATCTTTTTACTTGTTATAAATCTATCCAGAATTTTTATTTTTTCTTGATTCAGTTTTGATAATTTGAGTGTTTATAGTAATTTTCCCATTTCATGTAAGTTATCTAATTTGTTGACATAGAATTCATTGTAGTATTATCTTATAATCCTTTTTATTTCTGTAAGGTCAGTCGTGATGTTTCCTGTTTCATTTCTGATTTTAGCTATTTGTACTTTATCTTTCTTTTTGTGTGTGTGTGGTCAGTCTAGCTAAAGTTTTGTTAATTTTGTTGATCTATTCAAATAACTAACTTTTATTTCATTCACTCTAATTTTTTCTATTCTCTATTTCATTTTTTTCTGCTCTAATCTTCATTATTTCCTTCCTCTTGCTAGCTTTGGGTTTAGCTTGTTCTTTTTATAGTTCCTTAAGTCATAAAATGAAGCTATTTATCTGAGGTCTGACTTCTTGTATAGCTATAAATTTCCCTCTGAGCATTGATTTCACTGCATTCTATAAGTTTTGGTAATGTGTTTTTGTTTTCATTCATCTCAAAATATTTTCTAATTTAATATGTGATTTCTCCTTTAATCCTTTTTTGTTTAAGAGTTGTAACATATTCTTTGGAAATAAGGAAAGTAAACCTAATTGAAAGAAGTATAATGCTAGGAATAAAAAAATTAGATTAACATGTGCATAAAGCCAGATAAGCATGTCCTGTATAAAACAACAGTAAAAGAGAATAATCTTGATTGTATAAAAAAGATGAAATGAAAATACTGGAAAACAGTAACATACAAAATGGAAGTAACATATGAAATAATAAAACATATATATGTTTATATGTATAAATATATGAAACAGGGTATTTTTCCCTTTGGATAACATGTATACCTAAACATACATGAGTATATATGTTCATAACTCATGTATGTTCAGGTATGCATGTTAAAAATTTAAGAAGAGCTACAAGAAGATTAAAAATTGGAAATTTAACTTGCAGAACAGTAGACAGTAAAAAAGTAATATAGAAAATCAGGGACTTCCCTGGTGGCGCAGTGGTTAAGAATCCACCTGCCAGTGAAGGGGACGCAGGTTCGAGCCCTGGTCTGGGAAGATCCCACATGCCACGTGGCAACTAAGCCCGTGTGCCACAACTACTGAACCTCCATTGTAGAGCCTGCAAGCCACAACTACTGAGCCCGTGTGCCACAGCTACTGAAGTCCACATGCCTAGAGCCCATGCTCCACAACAAGAGAAGCCACCGCAATGAGAAGCCCGTGCACCACAACGAAGAGTAGCCCCCACTCTCAGCAACTAGAGAAAGCCTACATGCAGCAACAAAGACCCAACACAGTCAAAAATAAAAATAATTAATTAATTAAAAAAAAGGAAATCAGTCTATTGGAAAGGGAGAATGACAGGGAAAATATTTAAAAGAAAGCAGCAAACAGACAGTACAAAATAATAATTTAGAAATAAGTCTACACATGGGATTTCTGGCTAGGATGGAGTGAAGGTGTCAGCAAACCCTTTCTCTAATAAACAAGTATAAAACTGAACAAAATTATTTTTAAAAATTTCAGGGCTCCATAGGTCAAACAAAAGCAAAGGAAACTTGAGAGGTGCTTATTCATGAACAACTGGTGGAACTTTGGGTAACAATGGCAAAAGTTGGACCTAGTTGTCTGGGGCTTCACCACCCTTGACAACCCTCTATCTCTGCTCTGTCACTGTGGTAGTTTTACCTTGGTAGGGCTGGCTGGGAAAGCAGTTTTTCTGCCAGAGGGAGAGAACTTGATTTGGAGGGGACAGCTAAAAAAACCCAACACTTTGTACTGTCATTTAAAGTATCTAGATTTGTAGGAAATGAGTAAGGAAGACCTAAAGCAGTGTTGGTCTGAGACTGTCATTCTGGGTGGGGTGAACAGTGTCTCTGAAGGAAATTTATGGGGACTCTGGAAATAAGAGAGCAATAGAAAGGTTAGATAAATCTCCACTGATCCCTGGGATGACTGTGTAACTATATGTATAAACATGGAGGCACAAGTGGGCTCAGTGAAAAGTAAAAGCTGAGGCAGACTCAAGAGTCACACAGACTCTAAATGTGTTCACCAGCCTCCACACAAAACCCACCGTCAAAGGTGGAAGCCTTAGAAGTTTGAGATGCCCAAATCATTGGCTAATCAATGAGATATTAAGACACAGTGGTGACACTTAGGAAGCCAGAATAAAAATAATAAATATAAGAATTAAGAATAAAAGAATGAGCACAGACCTCAGCAACTACAAACTACAAGAGAGATTCTGCAAACTAAGTCCAGGCAAATTACTCAAAACAAAGCAAAAGAAATCAAAACCTTCAGGGAAAATCAGAATCCAAAGTTCTTACAATGTTTTATGTATGCCCAATTTTCAACAATAAAAATTCTATGCAAAAAATAGGAAAGTATGACCTATATTCAGGAAAAAACACGTCAATATGAAGAAGCTCTGTGTGGTCCCAGGTGTTGATTTTAGTTGATAAATATTTCAAAACAGTTGTTATAAGTATGTTTAAAGAATTTTTTTAAACTACATTTAAAAAGTTAAATGAAAATATCATGATAATGAGTCAACACATAGGGAATCTTAGCAGAAATACAAAAACTATAAAAAAAGAATAAAATGGAAATTCTAAAGTTGAAAAGTTCAGTAACCAATATTAATAATTCAGTAGGTTGGATCAACAGAATATATGAGATAGCAGAAAAAATAATCAGTGAAATTGAAGCTAGATTAGTAGAAGTTATCTAATTTAAAAAATAGAGCATAGACTTCGCTGGTGGCGCAGTGGTTAAGAATTTGCCTGCAAATGCAGGGGAAATGGGTTTGAGCCCTGGTCCGTGAAGATCCCACATGCTGTGGAGCAACTAAGCCCATGTGGCACAACTACTGAGCCTGTGCTCTAGAGCCCACGAGCCACGACTACTGAAGCCCACGTGCCCAGAGCTGTGCTCCACAACATAGACAAGCCACTGCAATGAGAAGCCCGTGCTCTGCAATGAAGAGTAGCCCACGCTCACCACAACTAGAGAAAGCCCAAGAGCAGCAATGAAGACCCAACGCAGCCAAAAATAAATTAACTCATTTAAAAAAAGAATAGAGCAAAAAAAATGAAGAAAAGTGAACAAACCTTAGAGACCTGTGGATACCATGAAGCACATCAACACACATGTAACAAGACTGCCAGAAAGAGGGGAAAGGAGAGAGGTGAGAAGAGGAGAGGAAAGAGAGAGAAAGGGAGGGGGGAGGGAGAGAGAGAAGTGCAAAAAAAAAATGGAAGAAAATGTGGCCCAAAACATCCTGAATTTGATGAAAAAGAATCTTCATATCTGAGAATCTCACTGAACCTCAGGAAAGATAAACACAAAGAGATACACATCTAGACACAATATGATTAAACTCCTGAAAGCCAAAGACAAAAGAAAATCCTGAGATCAATAAGAGAAAAGCAACCAATTACATCGTGATAAACAGTATGGTTAATAGCTGACTTCTCACCAGAAACAATGAAAGCCAGAGGCAGTAGAACAACAGACTCAAAGTGTTGAAAGAAAAAACCCTTCAAGGAAGAATTCTGTATCCAATAGAACTATCCTTCAGACATGAAGGTGAAATCAAAATATTCCAAGATAAATAATGTATAAATATATGTATCTATTATAGATTTTCTTTGTGGTTAACATTATATAATGCTTCTATATATACACATGATTATTTTACATTGCTGATCTTTTATTTTCAAATGCATTTTAACAACACTGCATTTTTACTCCCCTTTCTTCAAGATTACTGTTTTTGACATCATATTTTACTTCTTTTTGTTTTGTGTATTCCTTAACTACTTATTGTGGATATAGATGGTTTTGTTACTTTCATCTTTTAACCTTCTTACTAGCTTTGTATGTGGTTGATTACTATCTTTACTGTATATTTGCCTTTACTGATGAGTTTCTTCCTTTCATAATTTTCATGTTCTAGTTGTGGCTCTTTTTCACTTAGAGAAGTCCTTTTAACATTTCTTGTAAAGCTGGTTTGGTGGTGCTGAACTCTTTTAAGTTTTCTTGTCTGTAAAACTTTGGATCTCTCCATCAAATCTGAATGAAAGCCTTGCCAGGTAGATTATTCTTGGTTGTATGTTTTTCCCTTTCACTCTTTAAATATACCATGCCATTCCCTTCTAGCCTGCAGAGTTTCTGCTGAAAAGTCAGCTGATAGCCTTATGGGAGTTCCCTGTATGTAACTTGTTGCTTTTCCCTTGCTTCTTTTAATATTCTCTCTTTATCTTTAATTTTTGTCATTTTAATTACAAAGTGTCTTGGTGTGGTTGATCCTGTTTGGGACTCTGTGCTTCCTGGACCTGATGTCTGTTTCCTTTCCCCAGTTAGGAAAGTTTTCAGCTATTATGTCTTCACATATGTTCTCTGCCTCTTTCTCTCTCTCTTCTCATTCTGGGACTCCTATCATGCAATTGTTAGTATGCTTGATGTTGTCCCAGAGGTCTCTTAAACCGTCCTCATTTCTCTCTATTTTTTCTTTTTTCTGTTCTGTTCAGCTTCATTGATTTCCACTACTCTGTCTTCCAGCTTGATGATCCGTTCCTCTGTATAATCTAGTCTATTGTTGATTCCTTCTAGTGTATTTTTCATTTCAGTCATTGTATTCTTCATCTCTATTTGGTTCTTCTTTATATTTTCAAATTCTTTGTTAAAACATCTAACTGCTCGCTCTGTTCATCCATTCTTCTCCTGAGTTCTTTGATCATCTTTATGATCATTACCTTGAACTCTATCAGGTAGATTGCCTATCTCCACTTCACTTAGTTCTTCTTCTGGGTTTCATCTTGTTCCTTTATTTGGAACATGTTCCCCTATCACCTCATTTTGACTAATTTGCTGTGTTAATATCTATGTATCTGGCATGTTGGTTACATTTTCCAACCTTGGATAAATAGCCTTTTGTAGGAGACATTTTATGCATCCCAGCAGTGTAATCCCCTCTGGTCACCAGAGCTATATGCTCTAGTGATGCCCCCTATGTGGGTTGTGTGGGTCCTCCTGCTGTGGCAAGCTGAGTGCTGAGGATTGTCTGGTAGGCATGGCTAACCCCCAGTCAGATTGGTTGCCAGGCCCTGCTTTGTGTGGAGGCTGCCAATTGGTTGTTGGTGCCAGGTCATGAGGTGGCTGTCTGAGTAACACTGTGGGGTCCTGGTGCTAGTGCTGGCTCACTTGTGGGGACAGAGTCAAGGTTCTGGTGTGGGTGGTTGTGGGGTCAGGATTCTTGGATCTAGCGTTGGCCTACTGGTGAGTGGGGCTGGATCCCAGGGTGGTTGGCTGAGGAGTCCAAGATATCTCAGAGCTGGTGTTGGCCTGCTGGTGAGTTGGCTGCTTCCTACAAGATAGGGTGAAAGGCTGTGGTGTTTCTGGGGCTGGTATATGCCTGGTGGTGCATGGGGCCAGGGTCCAGGAGATCCTGTACCTGGTGTCTGCCCACTGGTGGGCAGAGCCGGTTCCTGGGGTTTCTTGTTGCAGATCCTAGGGGTCCCAAATCATATGTATTGCTCTGCTGGTGGGCAGTGCTCAGGCCCAGCTTGTCTCAGGGCTGGTGCCAGCTTGATGGTAGGTGAGCTGGATCCTGCCATAGCAGACTGTGTATCTGCAGTTGTCCTGGGCCTGTTGTCCACCCACTGGTGGGTGAGGCTGGTCCTGAGGCCAAAGCCAGCTCACTGATGGGTAGGGCCAAACCCCAGGGGTTTCTGGGGCTTGTGCCTCCCCACTGGTGGATGGAGCTGTGTCCTGGTGTCTCTGGCTGCAGGGCCTTGTGTGCCCTGGGTCTATTGCCTGCACAGTGACATGTGGGGCCAGGTCCTGAGCCATCTGGTGGACAAGGCCATGTCCAGTGGTGGCTGTTGTCTCAGGAAGTCTTAAGGCAACCTGTCTATTGGTAGATGGGCCTGTATCCAGCCCAGCTAGTTGCTAGAGTTGAGGAGTCCCAGTACTGGTGACTATAGGCTAGTGGGCAAGGGCAGGGCTGAGTTCTGAGGCTAATAAGCTAGATGGAGGATTCCAAAATAGTGCTTGTCAACACAAGTGTCCATGTGGTAGAAAGAGCTCCCCAAAATGGTGCCACCAGTGTCTGTGTCCCCAGGGTGAACTCCAGTTGCCTCCTGTCTCTCTGGGAGACCCTCCAAGATCAGTAGGTGGGTCTGACCCAGGCCACTTTCAAATCACTCCTTCTGCTCTGGGTCCTGGAGCATGTAAGATTTTGCATGTGCCTTTTAAGAGTCTTTATTTCTCACAGCTTTCTGGGTCTCCCAAAAGTAAGCCCTGTTGGTCTCCAAAACCAAATATTCCTGGTGCATGATCCCAGGACTGGGGAGCCCAATGTGGGGCTCAGACCCTTTACTCCTCAGGGAGAAGTTCCATATTTGTAATTATTCTCCTGTTTATGGGTCACCCACCGAAGGGTATAGGTCTTGACTATACTATGACTTTGCCCCTCCTATCCATCTCTTTGTGGTTCCTTCTTTATATCTTTAGTTGTAGAAAATCTTTTCTGGTGGATTCCAGTCTTTCTCATCAATAGTTGTTGTATCAGTAGTTGTAATTTTGGTGCTCCAGTGAGAAGAGGTGAGCTCAGGGTCTTCCTATTCCGCCATCTTGGCTATATCTCCCTAACTCTGGTCTCTGTCTTTTGATTTGTGAGTTTAACCCATTTACATTTAAAGTAATTACTGATAAGGAGGAACTTGCTTCTGTCATTTTGCTACTTATTTTCTACATGCCCTATAGCTTTTTTCCCCCTCATTTTCTTGTATTCCTGTCTTCTTTGCATTTAGTTGATTTTTTGTAGTGAAATGTTTAAATTCCTTCTTAATTTCCTTTTGTGGTTACCATGGGGACTACATTTAACATTTAAAGTTTTAACATTCTAATCTGAATTTATATCCACTTAACTGCAATAATGTTTTTTTACTTAAGTAAACCAGATATGAAACTTTCTTAAACTGGTATAAGATATCAATCTGAAATCTCCAAACCAAGCCACAGACTTAATAGTAAACCATTAGAAGCATTTCCATTAAAATAAAAAACAAGAAAAGGAGACCTAGCAACATTTCTACTAGAGATTCTAACCATTTCAATAAGAAAAATAAATAAAAGATAAAATATAGGAAAGGAAGTGATGAAACAATCTTTATTTGAAGAAAATATGATATTAAAAAATCTAGAACAATTAAATAATCAACTGACAAAATATTATAAATGAGTACTATATGGTGGCTGGAAACAAGATCAATGTGCAGAAATCAACAGCTGTGTCTGATTAGCAAATGCAATTAAAAATAATCTTTAGGCTTCCCTGGTGGCGCAGTGGTTGAGGGTCTGCCTGCCAATGCAGGGGACATGGGTTCGAGCCCTGGTCTGGGAGGATCCCACATGCCACGGAGCAGCTAAGCCCGTGCGCCACAACTACTGAGCCCGCGCGTCTGGAGCCTGTGCTCCGCAACAAGAGAGGCCGCGATGGTGAGAGGCCCACGCACGGTGATGAAGAGTGGCTCCCGCTTGCCGCAACTAGAGAAAGCCCTCACATGGAAACGAAGACCCAACACAGCCATAAATAAATAAATAAAATAAATTAAAAAAAAATAATAATAATAATCTTTATTATGACATAGTATGAGTGTGTTTCATGTTTGGTAATTGCAATCATTGTTGCTTTTGTTGTGGTCATCCATGTACAATGCTTGGTGTCAGTCTATTTATCTCTTGTAAAAATAAAAAAAATTTTTTTTAAAAAAGAAAAAAAAATCTTTTAAATAACCATAAAAATTCTAAATTATGCAGATTTAAACCTAGAAAGAAAGTGCAAGGCTTTTATGGATAACTAGAATAACTAAAATGTTTTTTCATAAGTTAAAAAAAGATTATCTCTAAATTGAATTTAAAATCTTAAGAAAAACTATGCTTGGAAATTTGTGTTCTCGGTATACTAAATATTAATTCCACACTCAAAGTAGATGTGACTACTTCTCTGTAAACAACAAAGCCAGCCAGGAGTAAAACAAAATTCTACATTGACAGAGAAACAGATAGTGATTGATGGATAGGGATTCCAGTCCTCAGATACTTGCAACCCCTTAATGGACAGAACATGTTCTCTCCTGTAATGTCATAGAGCCATCATCCCTTCCACAAGCTCCAATAATGGGATCGACCCTGCACTTTGTTTTCTTACCTTGTTGGGAGATGGATCCCCATCCTGTAGCCCAGCAAGAAAGGTTCGAAAGAGTCACATCTGGGGGTGCAATACAGATGGGAAGCACAGAGTCGGAAAACACAATGCGAGTTTTCAGCTGCACCAGAGCGATGTCGCCTCCAACAGGATGGTACACTTTGTATGTGGGGTGTATGATCACCTTATTCACCTCAAACCATTGGGTGTGATTGCCTGCAACCTTGAGGTCCACAAGGCCCACATACATATCAAATGCTTCAGTGATCTTGTTCCTGTAGGGACAGAGGACAAAGGCATAGTGGTTCGAGCACCTTGCACCTGGGAAGAGGAGCTTCCATGAGATCACAGGCTCAGGGAGTCCTGGAGCATGGCAGCCTGGGTATCCAAGCTCTCAGCCAGGACGTGGAAAGCATGCCCTTCCAGCACATTAGGGACCTGATTGTCGGCAGAATTGCTCCCAACAAAGTCCTGACCTGAACCCATGGAGGATTCAGGGACCCACCAAGACCTGCTGGACAGCCCAGGATGGTGAGCTTGTCAGATGTACAATGAGCTGCCAATGAAGATAAGTCTTTCATCACCTCTCATCCTGTGATTTGTCCTCTCTTCTCTCCTCTCACCCTAAGCTGTGGCTCCTCTCTTCACCTCTCATCCTATTATGTGGTTCCACACCTTTCTGGAAGAGCTGAGGGCCCTAAAGGAGCCCTCAGCCCTGTGCAAGAAACTGTAGTGGATGGAGCTGTGTGCTGGGTCCCACTCTCTCCCCTGCCTCCAAGAAGTCCCAGTCCTATGTGACCCACGTGGTTGGTCATGCAGCCCTAGACCTCCACGGGAATGGTATCCAGCACTGCCCACTCACCTGTCAAAGCAGTGGGCGGCTGACAGGATCCAGTATTCATCAATGATGGACCCACCACAGATGTGGAAGCCGGCATAGTGCACACTGACCTGCCACGGCCACTTTTTCTCGAGGGTATCCACGCCTCCCATGATCTTCCCCTGCATATGACGCTGGCCACAAGCTGAGGAAAGAAGGACAGAGTATGCGAGTAGCAGTGGCACCAGGGCAGGCCTGGCCACAGGCAAAGCCGAGGAGGGTGAGTGGGAGGAGGGAAAAGGGGGAGGGCCACGGAAGACTGGGTCTCCACCCTCGCGGGGAGGAAGCCCGGGATTCACCGCAGGGACCACCGCCAACCCGGGCTTGGAGGGGTCCTACCCACATCACGGCTAAAGGCGACCCCCTCACTGGCAGGGTGCCTGTGGGCCGTGGCTGCAGCCTGGGTGTGAGGCAGGAGAAACAGGAGCAGGAGGAGGCTCGGGGTCCTGGACTCTCCAGGCCCAGTGCGAGGGCCGGTCAGCGCGGCGGCCATGAGGTGGGAGTGCCTCATGGATGCGAGGGCTAGAGCACGCAACTTGTGACGGCACAAACATGCGACAGTGCCCAGGCACACGATGGCATTAAAGCGCGACAGCATAAACACCGGCTCTCTCACTCCTCGGCTGGGAGCCAGCTCTCAATGATCCTCCCCTCCATCACCCCCCCACCCCGCTATGGCTGGCTCGCTGTGGTCTCACTCCCTAGAGGGCAGTCAGTAGACTCTGGGTGGTCTTGCGCCCCGGATGGTGGTGGTCATTGGTTTCTCTCCCCACTCTTGGCTGATGCAATGGAAATAATTTCGTCCTGTGTCTCCCAACATCCAGCCAGTAAGCTGGGGTTTGGTCATGTCTCAGTTGCAGCATTCCAGAAATGTAAAAACACTTTTCACGCCTCTTCTTGATCATATTTGCTAATGTGCCATTGAATAGAGCAAGTTATACAGGTGTTGGGAAAAAAGCGATGGAAAAATGCCTTATACTACTTAAGCCTTCTGTCTGGAAACTTCAGAACTCTGCTGCTGTGACAATACATACAGAAATGAACGGGACTGTGTTCCAATAAAACTGAATTTACAGACGCTGAAACTTGAATTTCATTTAATTTTTGCATCTCACAGAATATTCTCTTGTTTTACCTCCAAGCAATAAAAAGTGTACAAACCATTCTTAGTTCAGAATGTACAGATGTACATTAGTTCAGATGTACAGAAACAGGTAGTTTGCCAACCTCTACTCTGTTTCTTATATTTCTTTTTTTAAAAAATAGATTTTATTTTCTATAGCAGTTTTGGGTTCACAGCAAAATTAAACAGAAGGCACAGAGATTGTTAATGTGGCAGGCAATGCATGTGTTAGGGTAGGAGGTATTGGGAAATCTCTGTACCTTCTATTTCTTGATATTAATCCCTTGTCTTTTATATGTATTGCCAATAATTTCTCTTTCTTCATTGTTCCTTGTCCTTTAATATGTTTCAAGTGTGTTCATAACTGTTCAATGGAGAATTTTTATAATGGCTGCTTTAAAATCCTTGTCCAATAATTCAACAGCTATGTTAGCTTGATGTCTATTAATGTCTTTTAATGTCTACTAATTGCCTTTTCTTATTGGAATTGAGAGTTTACTAGTTCTTAGTGTGACAAGTCATTTTGGACTGTGTCCTAGGCATTTTGAGTATTACTCTGTGAGACTCTGGTTCCCACTTAAATCTTCTATTGATTTTTTAGCAAGTTGCAAACCTGTTTAGGTTCAGAACACACATTCTGGCTCACTCTGGTGGACTGTGGTTCCAACAGCAGTTTAGTTTATTACGTCTCTGCAGGGCTATTCTGGTCTGTCCACTTGCATGTTTCCCAGATGACAGGACTCCACCTCACAGTCTTCTCAGTGCTGGCTTGAGATGGGGAATGGTGTTACCTCCTACTACAGGTGGGGAGAGAAGACAGTCTCCACAATGTGTCTGGCTTGTGTGTCCCATCCTTCCTGCAGGGGGTTGTGGAAGTCAGATAGCACTGGTTCTCCATCAGGGGTGATGTTGCAAGGGCACATTTGGTAATAACTGGATACATTTTTGATTATCAGAATTGCTGGAGTGTGCTATTGGCATCTGGTGGGTTTTACAGGGATACTGCTATACATCCTATAATGCATAGAATACCCTTCCAGAACAAAGACTTTTTCAGCCCCGAATGTCAATAATGCTGAGGTTGAGATATCTTGGCTTATAGGTTCCACGAGGAGCACCTTACTGCGGGGCAAAGTGGTTGGAACATAGCCTCTTACCAGTGAACTCAGTGTCTGCAATGCTTGTTAGAGAACAGAGGGGTGCAGCTCTCCTCATGTTTGCCCCAAGAACAGGCAGGGTGGCAAAAATGTTTCTGTCATGGTGGGCAACCCTTTTCTGGGCCTTTGACTTTTCTTAAATGTGTGTGTGTGTGTGTGTGTGCAATTTTGTGTTGGTATTTCGAGGTTGCAGGCTTCTCTAACCCCAAGTTGGACACATGGGAGGAAAGAAAACCCCAGGAAACTCCCCACTGGGTTGTTCTTCAAGTCCTGGGATCCCTAGCTAGTCTGCCTCCTTTTGTCCACATTTCAGCATCTTCTAGTAGGTGATTTGTGGCCTTGTGATCAGTGGGAGGAATAAAATGAAATGTATTCATCATTTTTATCTAAGCCTTAAGGAACTTGAAATCTTTAATAACTTAATTGTTTTCTTCTCCCAGCTGAGTTTGTTTCCTACAAATTGCTATTTTCAACTTGATTGATTTGGTGCTTATTTTCTGTGTTTAGAGGCTTTCCTTGGATGTCTGGTCTTCTGTTTGAAATTATATGAGTGTTGGAATAAAAGGTGATTGGAAACTCTGGGATGTGGACATGGCTTGTTTACTTTGAGCTTCCTAGTGAGAGAACAGGATGAGTCATGGGAGAGCTGCTGATGTCAGTATCTTTAGGTGGTCCCCCTTGGGCTTGTCAGCTTCTCCAGAGGATCCCAAACTCCTTCCTGAATGGCAGGTGTCTTACTGCAGGGTTCTGGCAGCTCAAGTTGAAGACGGCTATGTCTTTTTTTTTGTTTTTTAATAAATTTATTTATTTTATTTATTTTATTTTTTGTTGCATTGGGTCTTCGTTGTGGCTCGCAGGCTTTCTCTAGTTGCGGTGAGCAGAGGCTACTCTTTGTTGCGGTGTGCAGGCTTCTCAATGCGGTGGCTTCTCTTTTTTATTTTTTTATTTTTATTTTTTTAGTTATAATTTTTTTAACATCTTTATTGGGGTATAATTGCTTTACAATGTTGTGTTACTTTCTGCTGTATAACAAAGTGAATCAGATATATGTATACATATATCCCCATATTTCCTCCCTCTTGCGTCTCCCTCCCACCCTCCCTATCCCACCCCTCTAGGTGGTCACAAAGCACCGAGCTGATCTCCCTGTGCTATGTAGATCCTTCCCACTAGCTCTCTATTTTACATTTGGTAGTATATATATGTCCATGCTACTCTCTCACTTCGTCCCAGCTTACCCTGCCCGCTACCAGTGTCCTCAAGTCCATTCTCTACGTCTCTGCCTTTATTCCTGTCCAGCCCTAGGTTCATCAGAATCTTTTTTTTTTTTTAGTTTCCATACAAATGTGTTAGCATATGGTATTTGTTTTTCTCTTTCTGACTTACTTCACTCTGTATGACAGACTCTAGGGCATCCACCTCACAACAAATAGTTCAATTTCGTTTCTTTTATTGGCTGAGTAATATTCCATTGTATATATGTGACACATCTTCTGTATCCATTCATCTGTTGATGAACACTTAGGTTGCTTCCATGTCCTGTCTATTGTAAATAGTGCTGCAATGAACATTGTGGTACATGTCTCTTTTGAATTATGGTTTTCTCAGGGTATATGCACAGTAGTGGGATTGCTGAATCATATGGTAGTTCTATTTTTAGTTTTTTAAGGAACCGCCATACTGTTCTCCATAGTGGCTGTATCAATTTACATTCCCAACAACAGTGCAAGAGGGTTCCCTTTTCTCCACACCCTCTCCAGTATTTATTGTTTGTAGATTTTTTGATGATGGCCATTCTGACCGCTGTGAGGTGATACTTCATTGTAGTTTTGATTTGCATTTCTCTAATGATTAATGATGTTGAGCATCCTTTCATGTGTTTGTTGGCAATCTGTATATCTTCTCTGGAGAAATGTCTGTTTAGGTCTTCTGCCCATTTTTGGATTGGGTTGTTTGTTTTTTCGATATTGAGCTTCATGAGCTGCTTGTAAACTTTGGAGATTAATCCTTTGTCAGCTGCTTCGTTTGCAAATACTTTCTCCCATTCTGAGGATTGTCTTTTTGTCTTGTTTATGGTTTCCTTTGGTGTGCAAACGCTTTTAAGTTTCATAAGGTCCCATTTGTTTATTTTTGTTTTTATTTCCATTTCTCTAGGGGCTGGGTCAAAAAGGATCTTGCTGTGATTTATGTCATAGAGTGTTCTGCCTATGTTTTCCTCTAAGAGTTTGATAGTGTCTGGCCTTACATTTAGGTCTTTAATCCATTTTGAGTTTCTTCTTGTGTATGGTGTTAGGGAGTGTTCTAACTTCATTCTTTTACATGTAGCTGTCAAGTTTTCCAAGCAGCACTTATTGTAAAGGCTGTCTTTTTTCCATTGTATATTCTTGCATCCTTAATCAAAGATAAGGTGACTATATGTGCGTGGGTTTATCTCTGGGCTTTCTATCCTGTTCCATTGATCTATATTCCTGTTTTTGTGCCAGTACCATACTGTCTTGATTACTGTAGCTTTGTAGTATAGTCTGAAGTCAGGGAGCCTGATTCCTCCAGCTCCGCTTTTCTTTCTCTAGATTGCTTTGTCTACCCGGGGTCTTTTGTGTTTCCATACAAATTATGAAAAATTTTTTTCTAGTTCTGTGAAAAATGCCATTGGTAGCTTGATAGGGATTGCATTGAATCTGTAGATTGCTTTGGGTAGTATAGTCATTTTCACAATGTTGATTCTTCCGATCCAAGAACATGGTATATCTCTCCATCTGATTGTATCATCTTTAATTTCTTCCATCAGTGTCTTATAGTTTTCTGCATACAGGTCTTTTGTCTCCTTAGGTAGGTTTATTCCTAGATATTTTATTCTTTTTGTTGCAATGGTAAATGGGACTGTTTCCTTAATTTCTCTTTCAGATTTTTCAACATTAGTATATAGAAATGCAAGAGATTTCTGTGCATTAATTTTGTATCCTGTTACTTTACCGAATTCATTGATTAGCTCTAGTAGTTTTCTGGTAGCATCTTTAGGATTCTCTATGTATAGTATCATGTCATCTGCAAACAGTGAAAGCTTTACTTCTTCTTTTCCAGTTTGGATTCCTTTTATTTCTTTTCCTTCTCTGATTGCTGTGGCTAAAACTTACAAAATTATGTTGAATAATACTGGTGAGAGTGGACAACCTTGTCTTGTTCCTGATCTTAGAGGAAATGGTTTCAGTTTTTCACTATTGAGAATGATGTTGGCTGTGGGTTTGTCATATATGGCCTTTATTATGTTGAGGTAAGTTCCCTCTATGCCTACTTTCTGGAGGGTTTTTATCATAAATTGGTGTTGAATTTTGTCAAAAGCCTCTTCTGCATCTATTGAGATGATCGTATGGTTTTCTCCTTCAATTTGTTAATATGGTGTATCACAGTGATTGATTTGCATATATTGAAGAATCCTTGCATTCCTGGGATAAACCCCATTGATCATGTTGTATGATCCTTTTAATGTGCTGTTGGATTCTGTTTGCTAGTATTTTGTTCAGGATTTTTGCATCTGTGTTCATCAGTGATATTGGCCTGTAGTTTTCTTTCTTTCTGACATCTTTGTCTAGTTTTGGTATCAGGGTGATGGTGGCCCCATAGAATGAGTTTGGGAGTGTTCCTCCCTCTGCTATATTTTGGAAGAATTTGAGAAGGATAGTTGTTAGCTCGTCTCTAAATGTTTGATAGAATTCGCCTGTGAAGCCATCTGGTCCTGGGCTTTTGTTTGTTTGACGGTTTTAAATGACAGTCTCAGTTTTAGTGCTTGTGATTGGTCTGTTCATATTTTCTATTTCTTGCTGATTCAGTCTCAGAAGGTTGTGCTTTTCTAAGAATTTGTCCATTTCTTCCAGGTTGTCCATTTTATTGGCATATAGTTGCTTGTAGTAATCTCTCATGATCCTTTGTATTTCTGCAGTGTCAGATGTTACTTCTTTTTCATTTCTAATTTTGTTGATTTGAGTCTTCTCCCTTTTTTCTTGATGAGTCTGGCTAATGGTTTATCAATTTTGTTTATCTTCTCAAAGAACCAGCTTTTAGTTTTATTGATCTTTGCAATTGTTTCCTTCATTTCTTTTTCATTTATTTCTGATCTGATCTTTATGATTTCTTTCCTTCTGCTAACTTTGGGGTTTTTTTGTTGTTGTTGTTCTTCTTCTTTCTCTAATTGCTTTAGGTGTAAGTTTAGGTTGTTTATTTGAGATGTTTCTTGTTTCTTGAGGTAGGATTGTATTGCTATAAACTTCCCTCTTAGAGCTGCTTTTGCTGCATCCCATAGGTTTTGGGTCATCATGTTTTAATTGTCATTTGTTTCTAGGTACTTTTTGATTTCCTCTTTGATTTCTTCAGTGATCTCTTGGTTATTAAGTAGTGTATTGTTTAGCCTCCATGTGTTTGTAGTTTTTACACATTTTTTCCTGTAATTGATATCTAGTCTCATAGCGTTGTGGTTGGAAAAGATACTTGATATGATTTCAATTTTCTTAAATTTCCCAAGGCTTGATTTGTGACCCAAGATATGATCTATCCTTGAGAAAGTTCCATGAGCACTTGAGAAAAAAGTGTATTCTGTTGTTTTTGGATGGAATGCACTATAAATATCAATTGAGTCCATCTTGTTTAATGTGTCATTTAAAGCTTGCATTTCCTTATTTATTTTCATTTTGGTTGATCTGTCCATTGGTGAAAGTGAGGTGTTAAAGTCCCCTACTATTATTGTGTTACTGTCGATTTCCCCTTTTATGCCTGTTAGCATTTTCCTTATGTATTGAGGTTCTCCTATGTTGCGTGCATAAATATTTACCATTGTTTTATCTTCTTCTTGGATTGATCCCTTGATCATTATGTAGTGTCCTTCTTTGTCTCTTGTAATAGTCTTTAGTTTAAAGTCTATTTTGTCTGATATGAGAATTGCTACTGCAGCTTTCTTTTGATTTCCATTTGCATGGAATATGTTTCTCCATCCCCTCACTTTCAGTCTTTATGTGTCCCTAGGTCTGAAGTGGGTCTCTTGTAGACAACATATATACGGGTCTTGTTTTGGTATCCATTCAGCCAGTCTATGTCTTTTGGTGGGAGCATTTAATCCATTTACATTTAAGGTAATTATCGATATGTATGTTCCTATTACCATTTTCTTAGTTGTTTTGGGTTTGTTATTGTAGGTCTTTTCCTTCTCTTGTGTTTCCTGCCTAGAGAAGTTCCTTTAGCATTTGTTGTAAAGCTGGTTTGGTAGTGCTGAATTCTCTTAGCTTTTGTTTGTCTATAAAGGTTTTAATTTCTCCATCGAACCTGAATGAGATCCTTGCTGGGTAGAGTAATCTTTGCTGTAGGTTTTTGCCTTTCCTCACTTTAAATATGTCCTGCCACTCCCGTCTGGCTTGCAGAGTTTCTGCTGAAAGATCAGCAGTTAACCTTATGGGGATTCCCTTGTATTTTATTTGTTGCTTTTCCCTTGCTCCTTTTAATATTTTTTCTTTGTATTTAATTTTTGGTAGTTTGATTAATATGTGTCTTGGTGTGTTTCTCCTTGGATTTATCTTGTATGGGACTCTCTGTGCTTCCTGGATTTGATTCACTATTTCCTTTCCCATGTTAGGGAATTTTTTGACTATAATCTCTTCAAATATTTTCTCAGACCCTTTCTTTTTCTCTTCTTCTTCTGGGACCCTTATAATTTGAATGTTGGTGTGTTTAATGTTGTCCCAGAGGTCGCTGAGATTGTCCTCAATTCTTTTCATTCTTTTTTCTTTATTCTCTCTGCAGTGGTTATTTCCACTATTTTATCTTCCAGGTCACTTATCCGTTCTTCTGCCTCAGTTATTCTGCTCTTCATTCCTTCTAGAGAATTTTTAATTTCATTTATTGTGTTGTTCATCATTGTTTGATTGCTCTTTAGTTCTTCTAGGTCCTTGTTAAATGTTTCTTGTATTTTCTCCATTCTATTTCCAAGATTTTGGATCATCTTTACTATTATTACTCTGAATTCGTTTTCAAGTAGACTGCCTATTTCCATTTGTTTGGTCTGGTGGGTTTTTACCTTGCTCCTTCATCTGTTGTGTGTTTCTCTGTCTTCTCATTTTTCTTAACTTACTGTGTTTGGAGTCTCCTTTTCGCAGGCTTCAGGTTCATAGTTCCCGTTGTTTTTGGTGTCTGCCCCCAGTGGGTAAGTTTGGTTCAGTGGGTTGTGTAGGCTTCCTTGTGGAGGGGACTAGTGCCTGTGTTCTGGCGGATGAGGCTGGATCTTGTATTTCTGGTGGTCAGAACCGTGTCTGGTGGTGTGTTTTGGGGTGTCTGTGAACTTATTATGATTTTAGGTAGCCTCTCTGCTAATGGGTGGGATTGTGTTCCTGTCTTGCTAGTTGTTTGGCATAGGGTGTCCAGCACTGTAGCTTGCTGGTTGTTAAGCGGACCTGGGTCTTAGTGTTGAGATGGAGATCTCTGGGAGAGCTTTCACCATTTGATATTAGGTGGAGCCAGGAGGTCTCTTTAGGACCAATGTCCTGAACTTGGCTCTCCCTCCTCAGAGGCACAGGCCTGACACCTGGCCGAAGCACCAAGACCCTGTCAGCCACACGGCTCAGAAGAAAAGGGAGAAAAAAAAAAGAAGAAAAAAAATAAAATGAAAAGAAATAAAGGTATTAAAATGAAATATTTTAAAAATTATTAAAAATTTAAAAATTAAAAAGTAATAAAAAAAAGAAAGAAAGAAGAGAGCAATCAAACCAAAATACTAATCCAGCAATGATAATAAGTGCTAAAAACTATACTAAAACAAACAAACAAAAAAAATGGACAGATGGAATCCTAGGACAAATGGTAAAAGCAAAGCTATACAGACAAATTCACACAAAGAAGCATACACATACACACTCACGAAAAGAGAAAAAGGAAAAAAATATATGTATGTATATATATTTTAAAAAATAGAAGAGAGCAACCAAAGCAATAAACAAAGCTACCAATGGTAATAAACTGTAAATACTAAACTAAGATAAACATAAAACCAGAAACCAGTCAGTTGCATACAGCAAAGCCCACGTCTACAGTTGCTCCCAAAGTCCACCACCTCAATTTTGGGCTGATTCGTTTTCTATTCAGGTATTCCACAGATGCAGGGTTCAGCAAGTTGATTGTGGAGATTTAATCCGCTGCTTCTGAGGCTGTTGGGAGAAATTTCCCTTTCTCCTCTTTGTTTGCACAGCTCCTGGGGTTCAGCTTTGTATTGGCCCCGCCTCTGCGTGTAGGTCGCCTGAGGGCATCTGTTCCCACCCAGACAGGACCGGGTTAAAGTAGCAGCTGATTAGGGGGCTCTGGCTCACTCAGACTGGGGGGAATGAGGGGTAACGAATGTGGGGTGAGCCTGTGGCGGTGGCAGAGGCCGGTGTGATGTTGAACTGCGTGAGGCATACCGTGTGTTCTCCTGGGGAAGTTGTCCCTGGATCACGGGACTCTGGCAGTGGCGGGCTACACGGGCTCCCAGGAGGGGAGGTGTGGATAGTGACCTGTGCTCGCACACAGGCTTCTCGGTGGCTGCAGCAGCAGCCTTAGCATTTCATGCCCATCTCTGGTGTCTGCGCTGGTAGCCGTGGCTCACGCCCATCTCTGGAGCCCATTTAGGCGGTGCTCTGAATCCCCTCTCCTCATGCACCCCAAAACAATGGTCTCTTGCCTCTTAGGCAGGTCCAGACTTTTTCCCGGACTCCCTGCCGGCTAGCTGTGGCGCACTAGCCCCCTTCAGGCTGTGTTCACGCAGCCAACCCCAGTCCTTTCCCTGGGATCTGACCTCCAAAGCCGGAGCTTCAGCTCCCAGCCCCCACCCATCCCAGTGGGTGAGCAGACAAGCCTCTCAGGCTGGTGAGTGCTGGTCGGCAGTGATTCTCCGTGCGAAAATTTCTCCGCTTTGCCCTCCGCATCCCTGTTGCTGCTCTCTCCTCCGTGGCTCCGAAGCTTCCCCCCCGCCCACACCCTGTCTCCACCAGTGAAGGGGTTCCTAGTGTGTGGAAACTTTTCCTCCTTCACAGCTCCCTCCCCGAGGTTCAGGTCCCATCCTTATTCTTTTGTCTCTGTTTTTTCTTTTTTCTTTTGCCCTAGCCAGGTACGTGGGGTGTTTCTTGCCTTTTAGGAAGTCTGAGGTCTTCAGCCAGCGTTCCGTAGGTGTTCTGTAGGAGTTGTTCCACATGTAGATGTATTTCTGATGTATTTGTGGGGAGGAAGGTGATCTCCACATCTTACTCCTCCATCATCTTGAAGCTCCCCTCTAGTTTAATAACATTTTGTTGAGAATTTTTGTGTCTATATCATAAAAGATAATGATCTGTAGTTTTCTTCTGATGTTTTTATCTGGTTTTCATGTCAGAGAAATTCTAGCCTCAAAGAATGAATTAATAAGTGTTCCCTCCTCTTCTACCTTGTGGAAGAGTTTGTGAAGCATTGGTATTGATTTTTTTTAATTTTATTGGAGTATAGTTGCTTTACAATGTTGTGTTAGTTTCAGGTGTACAGCAAAGTGAATCAGTTATACATATACATATATCCACTCTTTTTTAGATTCTTTTCCCATATAGGCCATTACAGAGTATTGAGTAGAGTTTCCTGTCCTATACAGTAGGTCCTTATTAGTTATCTATTTTATATATAGTAGTGTGTATATGTCAATCCCAATCTCCCAATTTGTCCCTCTCCCCATTTTCCCCTGGTAACCATAAGTTTGTTTTCTACATCTAAAGCTCTATTTCTGTTCTGTAGGTAAGTTCACTTGTACCCTTTTATTAGATTCCACATATAAGCGATATCATATGATATTTGTCTTTTACTGTCTGACTTACTTCACTCAGTATGACAAACTCTAGGTCCATCCATGTTGCTGCAAATGACATTATTTCATTCTTTTTTAATGGCTAATATTCCATTATATATGTGTACCACGTCTTCTTTTATTTCTCTGTCAATGGACATTTAGGTTGCTTCCATGTCCTGACTATTGTAAATAGTGCTGCAGTGAACATTGGGGTGCATGTATCTTTTTGAATTACGGTTTTCTCGGGATATATGCCAGGAGTGCGATTGCTGGATCATATGGTAGCTCTATTTTTAGTTTTTTAAGGAACCTCCATACTGTTCTCCATAGCAGCTGTACCAATTTACATTCCCACCAACAGTGTAGGAAGGTTCCCTTTTCTCCACACCCTCTCCAGCATTTGTTTGTAGATTTTTTGATGATGGCCATTCTGACCAGTGTGAGGTGATACCTCATTGTAGTTTTGATTTGCATTTCTCTAATAATTAGTGATGTTGAGCATCTTTTCATGTGCCTCTTGGCCATCTGTATGTCTTCTTTGGAGAAATGTCTATTTAGGTCTTCCACACATCTTTTGATTGGGTTGTTTGGTTTTTTTGATATTGAGCTGCATAAGCTGTTTGTATATTTGGGATATTAATCCCTTGTCGGTTGCTTCATTTGCAAATATTTTCTCCCATTCTGAGGGTTGTCTTTTTGCCTTGTTTATGGTTTCCTTTGCTGTGCAAAAGCTTTTAAGTTTCATTAGGTCCCATTTGTTTATTTTTGTTTTTATTTTCATTACTCTAGGTGGTGGATCAAAAAAGATCTTGTTGTGATTTATGTCAGAGGGTGTTCTGCCTATATTTTCCTCTAAGAGCTTTATAGTAGCCACCTTACATTTAGGTCTTTAATCCATTTTGAGGTTATTTTTGTGTATGGTGTTAGAGAGTGTTCTAATTTCATTCTTTTACATGTAGCTGTCCAGTTTTCCCAGCACCACTTATTGAAGAGACTGTCTTCTCTCTATTGTATATTCTTGCCTCATTTGTCATAGATTAGGTGACCATAGGTGTGTGGGTTTATCTCTGGACTTTCTATCCTGTTCCATTGATCTATATTTCTGTTTTTGTGCCAATACCATACTGTTTGGATGACTGTAGCTTTGTAGTATAGTCTGAAGTCAGGGAGCCTGATTCCTCTATCTCTGTTTTTCTTTCACAAGATTGCTTTGGCTATTTGTGGTCTTTTGTGTTTCCATACAAATTAAAAAATTTTTGTTCTAATTCTGTGAAAAATGTCATTGGTAATTTGATAGGAAATGCATTGAATCTGTAGATTGTTTGGGTAGTACAGTCATTTTCACAATGTGATTCTTCCAATCCAAGAACATGGTATATCTCTCCATTTGTTTGTGTCATCTTTTACATTTCTTTCATCAGTATCTTATAGTTTTCTGAGTACAGGTCTTGATTTTTATGTCTGATAGAATTACCATTGAAGCCTTTGGAGCCTGGACATTTATTAGTGGGAAGTTTCTACTAATTCAATCTCTTTATTTGTTGTAGATCTATTCATATTTTGTATTTCTTCTTGAATCAATTTTAAGAAATTGTTCATATAAAGGAAAAGAAAAAAATTTAAATATATTATGTACCACACAATGAAATAACAAAGTTTGACAGTATAGTAGAAAAAAACAATACTGTTTTATATCTGATATTTCATATTTTGATATTTGGTTCTAGTTTAGTCATTGATATAAATTTTGTTTTATTGGTTTATATTAAATATTTCTAATAAAAAATGTGACTTTCTAGTTTTCAAAAAGAAAAAAGAAATTGTTCAGTCCGTCTACATTATCCCATTTGTTGGTGTTGTTGTTCTTGGTTTCCCTTATAATCCTTCTTATTTCTTTAGGGTTGGTAGTGATGACTTTGCTTTCATTCCTGAGTTTAGTAATTTGAATTTTCTCCCTTTGTTTTTCTTGGTCAGGCTAGCTAAATCACATTGATTCTTTAGGGTTATCAATAAGAGTTTAAAGTCATTCTTTCCCAATTCTTCAGGTTACTTTCTCCTATCTGATGTTGGGCTAATAATTTCATAACAGGTTATTCAGTGAATTAGTTGCTTCATGGGGAATGCATCTGGGATTTTCCCTTAAGAATATGATGAATATTATGCATCCATAAATTCTTTTTTAAAGTGTTTTAATGAGAAATGCATTGTACACTTAATGTAGTGTCATCATTACCCTTATTTCTATAGTTATGCAATTTTGGTTCTTCTTTCATCCTTTCAATGGGAAGAGAAAATGCATCTGCGGTCCCCCCTCTTAAGTTGGGAGGGAAGTCAGTGCTGTCATTCTAACACACTGCAGTGTCATTTAAAAGGTTTGCTGCACAGAGTTCCTCTTCTCATTTCAGGCTGCATTACTTGGTTCTCACAAGGTTCCTGTGGCTACATGTATAGATCCCATTCATGTATATGCAAAGGAATCATGGAGTCCTGATGTCACAAAGTCAAATGAAGAAATCCTAGGGCCTCTCAGTTCATAAACCTTTAAGGAATCTATCAGTACCTTAGGGGCAATTATCATTCAGTAGAAACTATTTTCTCTTACATCCAGTCTCTGGAAATCTTGCATCCCATAAGTGTGCTTCAGGACCACCACCCTTCAAGGCTTGCCAGATCCATGCCCTGCCTTCAGGGGTGTCTGAAATCCTGAACTCTCTCCCTCAATCCCTCACCAAGACCCCCAGGCTGGAGCACTCACTCCTATGGATGGCCCTGACTCTTCAGATAATCCATGAGATTGATAGAAAACAAACAGAAATTTCGAGAAGAAAGCCCACCCTATTTGAAAAGGCAAAGGCAGGAGAGGGATGGTGAAGCAGCCTGGGAAGGAGGGTCTTGAGAAATTTGTATGAGCCTTTCATATCATGGTAAAGAGACAAGCATAGTCACCAGGTGCTGAATTTGCCCACAGGGCTAAGACCTATATTTTTAGTGGGTTGGGTGGAACAGATGGATAGGGAGACAACTCTTGCAGTCATACTGACCCATTCAATATGGCTGGCAACATTAATGAAACATAAGAATATGGCATGTTTCCATTTATCCTTGAGCAATTTGGGCCAGATCATCATTCTGATTTGTAGCTGTTTTCTGTAAGTACAGCACCCTGGGAAGAAGGAGAGTTTGCTTTCAGCGGGAAAAAGAGTGGGCTTGCCTGTCTCCCACCCTCACAACTCAGTCCCCAGGATTTCATGGCCAAGTGCCCAGTGTGGCTATGCTGGGAAACAACCAAGGTCTGGATCTGGCCAGCTTATGCAGTGTCTCTTTCCATATGTTCCCGCCCTAAAGACATGTCTCACCTCTCCTCACCGCACCTAACTGAGCTGCAGAATCCAGGGGTTATGATTCTGTGCATGCAGAGTTAACCAACACCATCCTGCAGAGATGGAAGCTCCACAGGACAAAGGAGAACTGAGGAAGAGACGACACTTGGAAGCCTTTCTGTCCACAGACCAGCAGGCCAGGGATGACCATGGCTGCAGTTCCCATGGCTTTGGACCATTGTGCTATAATGAATCTTGCAGCCCTAGGCAGTTATCACTAGCTCTAGGCCTCAGGGTTATGGTCTTTTCCGCTTTCACTTCCTTGCCCCAGGTAAACCCTTGCAGAGACTTTCCCATAATCCAGACCAGAGCGTGCAGTCATATTCCTGGGGTCAGTGACTAGTGTCCCATACTTAGACCCAAATGCAAGCTTCTATTTGGTGAAAGCAGTCCCTTAAAGAGTTACGGCCTTTGAAAACCATTAGCTTTCCCTTCTCATTTCTTCTACAACCATCCACCCACACTCCTTGGTGGCACTCATTTCACAAGAAAACTTTGTTCTATCATCTTGACACATAGCATGTTACCTTGGACACTTCCTAGGTAAAAACTCTAAAATTTGCTAAAAAGAGCACCAGGATACATGTGCATTTCAATCTCCTAGAGAAACTCTGAACTTATAGCTGTTAGAAGAAGGGCTAAGAGCTAATGGACTAGAGGAACACTTTCTTTCATTTCTTCAAGCCCCAGTGGAAAACATGAGGTGTAACCAACAAACCAGGCATAATCATCATTGAGCATAAATGGATGTAAACACACTAGGGCAACATGCATTAATGTACCAAGTCTTGTCCATGCACCTGTGTTTCATGGTGAAGACAAAAGTGCTTAAATTCTCACTTCTTGAAAATGAAAGCACCAGCAAGCATAGTAACAATCATGGCTGAAGTTGACAGGGATCAGTGCTGAGGTAGAGAGTCAGGTGAGGAGATCCAAAGCAATGCTAAATAGAATTGTGATAGCACTCTTTCTTATTCCTGATTTCAGAGTAAGTGCCCTAGCTTCTCCCCAGTGTCAAATAGAATGGTGGTAGCATCTTTTCCTATTCTCGATTCTAGAATGAATTCTTCTAACTTCTCCCCAATG
The DNA here is from genome assembly GCF_009873245.2 of Balaenoptera musculus. Classification (NCBI taxonomy): domain Eukaryota; kingdom Metazoa; phylum Chordata; class Mammalia; order Artiodactyla; family Balaenopteridae; genus Balaenoptera; species Balaenoptera musculus. Next base: position 153,610,741 of record NC_045787.1, on the reverse strand, counting down.
TCAAATTGAAGGGTGACAACATCCTTTTCTATTTTCAATTTTAGAGTGAATGCTCCTAGCTTCTCCCAATGTCAAATAAAACAATGATAGCATTCTTTCCTATACCTGATACCTAGTTTCTCCGTGTCTTATATGATGGTGATAGCACCCTTTCCCATTCCTGATTTTAGAGTGAATACCCTAGCTTCTCCCCAGTGTCAAATAGAACTATGATAGCATCCTTTCCCATCCTGATTTTATAATAAATGCTCAAAACTCCTGCCCAATTATAATGATGTTCCCTACAGGCTTTGTTGTTGGTGGTAGGGTTTTTTTGTTACTCTCTATCAAGTTAGGAAATTTCCCTTCTGTTTCCACTTTACTAAGATTTTTAATCATGTGTTTATAATGGCGATTATTAAATATCTTCTCTATTGAAATGAGCTGTCTCTCTTTTATTCTATTAATGGGATTGTTACTCTAATAATAATTCTATTATTTATATCATTACATTCCTGAAATAAAGAAAATGAGAGAGGAAATAAGTGTGTCATATATAGATAACCTGGGTTCTACACTGAAAAGTCAGAAGAATCTAAAGAAAAAATATTCTAGTTGTAGAAAAATTTAGCAAATTGATGATGAAGATCAAATATAAATGATCATATTGTATATATAAGCAACAAACATCTGGGACACAAATTTACAAAGATGACAGCATTTACCATACAACAAAAATATTCAAGTATTTAAGATAAACCAACAGGGACATCCCTGGTGGTGCAGTGGTTAAGAATCTGCCTGCCAATGCAGGGGGCACAGGTTCATGCACTGGTCAGGGAAGATCCACATGCCACAGAGCAACTAAGTCCATGAGCCAAAACTACTGAGCCTGCACTCTACAGCCCGCAAGCCACAACTACTGAGCCTGCATGCCACAACTACTGTAGCCAGCATGGCGAGAGCCCATGCTCCACAAACAAGAGAAGCCACCGCAATGAGAAACCCACACACCACAACGAAGAGTAGCCCTCACTCGCCGTAACTAGAGAAAGCCCACACACAGCAACAAAGACTCAACACAGCCAAAAATAAATTAAATAAATAAATTTTTAAACATAGATAAAGAAAGGATAAGATAAATTATAAATGGTGAGATACCCAATGTTCATGGATACAAAAGCTTAATGTTATAAATATAATTATCTTCAAATCAATCTATAGATTTAATGAAACTCATTAAATTTTGATTAAAATTTTGATTTTAATAAAAATCCTGACATATTAGTAAATATACACTAAAAACTTGTATTAAGATGTCTAATTTATGTGGAAGGGTAAGGTCCAAGAAGAATATGGTAGATAAATTTTCCCTCAAGATACCAAAATTTATTATGATCCTATAGTACTTAAAATTCAGTGGTGTAGGAAATTCACTGAGAACATCGGTTTGCCAAGTGGCTGACAGAGTCTTGGTGCTCTGGCTGGCTGTCAGGCCTGAGCCTCTGAGGTGGGAGAGCCAAGTTCAGGACATTGGACCACCAGAGACCTCCCGGCCCCACATACTATCAATCAGCAAGACTCTCCCAGAGAACTCCATCTCAACACTAAGACCCAGCTCCACTCAACAACCAGCAAGCTACAGTGCTGGACACCCTATGCCAAACAACTAGCAAGACAGGAACACAATCCCACCCATTAGCAGAGAGGCTACCTAAAATCATAATAAGTTCACAGACACCCCAAAACACACCACCAGACACGGTTCTGACCACCAGAAATACAAGATCCAGCCTCATCCGCCAGAACACAGGCACTAGTCCCCTCCACAAGGAAGCCTACACAACCCACTGAACCAAACTTACCCACTGGGGGCAGACACCAAAAACAACGGGAACTATGAACCTGAAGCCTGCGAAAAGGAGACTCCAAACACAGTAAGTTAAGAAAAATGAGAAGACAGAGAAACACACAACAGATGAAGGAGCAAGGTAAAAACCCACCAGACCAAACAAATGGAAATAGGCAGTCTACTTGAAAACGAATTCAGAGTAATAATAGTAAAGATGATCCAAAATCTTGGAAATAGAATGGAGAAAATACAAGAAACATTTAACAAGGACCTAGAAGAACTAAAGAGCAATCAAACAATGATGAACAACACAATAAATGAAATTAAAAATTCTCTAGAAGGAATGAAGAGCAGAATAACTGAGGCAGAAGAACGGATAAGTGACCTGGAAGATAAAATAGTGGAAATAACCACTGCAGAGAGAATAAAGAAAAAAGAATGAAAAGAATTGAGGACAATCTCAGCGACCTCTGGGACAACATTAAACACACCAACATTCAAATTATAAGGGTCCCAGAAGAAGAAGAGAAAAAGAAAGGGTCTGAGAAAATATTTGAAGAGATTATAGTCAAAAAATTCCCTAACATGGGAAAGGAAATAGTGAATCAAATCCAGGAAGCACAGAGAGTCCCATACAAGATAAATCCAAGGAGAAACACACCAAGACACATATTAATCAAACTACCAAAAATTAAATACAAAGAAAAAATATTAAAAGGAGCAAGGGAAAAGCAACAAATAAAATACAAGGGAATCCCCATAAGGTTAACTGCTGATCTTTCAGCAGAAACTCTGCAAGCCAGACGGGAGTGGCAGGACATATTTAAAGTGAGGAAAGGCAAAAACCTACAGCAAAGATTACTCTACCCAGCAAGGATCTCATTCAGGTTCGATGGAGAAATTAAAACCTTTATAGACAAACAAAAGCTAAGAGAATTCAGCACTACCAAACCAGCTTTACAACAAATGCTAAAGGAACTTCTCTAGGCAGGAAACACAAGAGAAGGAAAAGACCTACAATAACAAACCCAAAACAACTAAGAAAATGGTAATAGGAACATACATATCGATAATTACCTTAAATGTAAATGGATTAAATGCTCCCACCAAAAGACATAGACTGGCTGAATGGATACCAAAACAAGACCCGTATATATGTTGTCTACAAGAGACCCACTTCAGACCTAGGGACACATAAAGACTGAAAGTGAGGGGATGGAGAAACATATTCCATGCAAATGGAAATCAAAAGAAAGCTGCAGTAGCAATTCTCATATCAGACAAAATAGACTTTAAACTAAAGACTATTACAAGAGACAAAGAAGGACACTACATAATGATCAAGGGATCAATCCAAGAAGAAGATAAAACAATGGTAAATATTTATGCACGCAACATAGGAGAACCTCAATACATAAGGAAAATGCTAACAGGCATAAAAGGGGAAATCGACAGTAACACAATAATAGTAGGGGACTTTAACACCTCACTTTCACCAATGGACAGATCAACCAAAATGAAAATAAATAAGGAAATGCAAGCTTTAAATGACACATTAAACAAGATGGACTCAATTGATATTTATAGTGCATTCCATCCAAAAACAACAGAATACACTTTTTTCTCAAGTGCTCATGGAACTTTCTCAAGGATAGATCATATCTTGGGTCACAAATCAAGCCTTGGGAAATTTAAGAAAATTGAAATCATATCAAGTATCTTTTCCAACCACAACGCTATGAGACTAGATATCAATTACAGGAAAAAATGTGTAAAAACTACAAACACATGGAGGCTAAACAATACACTACTTAATAACCAAGAGATCACTGAAGAAATCAAAGAGGAAATCAAAAAGTACCTAGAAACAAATGACAATTAAAACATGATGACCCAAAACCTATGGGATGCAGCAAAAGCAGCTCTAAGAGGGAAGTTTATAGCAATACAATCCTACCTCAAGAAACAAGAAACATCTCAAATAAACAACCTAAACTTACACCTAAAGCAATTAGAGAAAGAAGAAGAACAACAACAACAAAAAAACCCCAAAGTTAGCAGAAGGAAAGAAATCATAAAGATCAGATCAGAAATAAATGAAAAAGAAATGAAGGAAACAATTGCAAAGATCAATAAAACTAAAAGCTGGTTCTTTGAGAAGATAAACAAAATTGATAAACCATTAGCCAGACTCATCAAGAAAAAAGGGAGAAGACTCAAATCAACAAAATTAGAAATGAAAAAGAAGTAACATCTGACACTGCAGAAATACAAAGGATCATGAGAGATTACTACAAGCAACTATATGCCAATAAAATGGACAACCTGGAAGAAATGGACAAATTCTTAGAAAAGCACAACCTTCTGAGACTGAATCAGCAAGAAATAGAAAATATGAACAGACCAATCACAAGCACTAAAACTGAGACTGTCATTTAAAACCGTCAAACAAACAAAAGCCCAGGACCAGATGGCTTCACAGGCGAATTCTATCAAACATTTAGAGACGAGCTAACAACTATCCTTCTCAAATTCTTCCAAAATATAGCAGAGGGAGGAACACTCCCAAACTCATTCTATGGGGCCACCATCACCCTGATACCAAAACTAGACAAAGATGTCAGAAAGAAAGAAAACTACAGGCCAATATCACTGATGAACACAGATGCAAAAATCCTGAACAAAATACTAGCAAACAGAATCCAACAGCACATTAAAAGGATCATACAACATGATCAATGGGGTTTATCCCAGGAATGCAAGGATTCTTCAATATATGCAAATCAATCACTGTGATACACCATATTAACAAATTGAAGGAGAAAACCATACGATCATCTCAATAGATGCAGAAGAGGCTTTTGACAAAATTCAACACCAATTTATGATAAAAACCCTCCAGAAAGTAGGCATAGAGGGAACTTACCTCAACATAATAAAGGCCATATATGACAAACCCACAGCCAACATCATTCTCAATAGTGAAAAACTGAAACCATTTCCTCTAAGATCAGGAACAAGACAAGGTTGTCCACTCTCACCAGTATTATTCAACATAATTTTGTAAGTTTTAGCCACAGCAATCAGAGAAGGAAAAGAAATAAAAGGAATCCAAACTGGAAAAGAAGAAGTAAAGCTTTCACTGTTTGCAGATGACATGATACTATACATAGAGAATCCTAAAGATGCTACCAGAAAACTACTAGAGCTAATCAATGAATTCGGTAAAGTAACAGGATACAAAATTAATGCACAGAAATCTCTTGCATTTCTATATACTAATGTTGAAAAATCTGAAAGAGAAATTAAGGAAACAGTCCCATTTACCATTGCAACAAAAAGAATAAAATATCTAGGAATAAACCTACCTAAGGAGACAAAAGACCTGTATGCAGAAAACTATAAGACACTGATGGAAGAAATTAAAGATGATACAATCAGATGGAGAGATATACCATGTTCTTGGATCGGAAGAATCAACATTGTGAAAATGACTATACTACCCAAAGCAATCTACAGATTCAATGCAATCCCTATCAAGCTACCAATGGCATTTTTCACAGAACTAGAAAAAAATTTTTCATAATTTGTATGGAAACACAAAAGACCCCGGGTAGACAAAGCAATCTAGAGAAAGAAAAGCGGAGCTGGAGGAATCAGGCTCCCTGACTTCAGACTATACTACAAAGCTACAGTAATCAAGACAGTATGGTACTGGCACAAAAACAGGAATATAGATCAATGGAACAGGATAGAAAGCCCAGAGATAAACCCACGCACATATAGTCACCTTATCTTTGATTAAGGATGCAAGAATATACAATGGAAAAAAGACAGCCTTTACAATAAGTGCTGCTTGGAAAACTTGACAGCTACATGTAAAAGAATGAAGTTAGAACACTCCCTAACACCATACACAAGAAGAAACTCAAAATGGATTAAAGACCTAAATGTAAGGCCAGACACTATCAAACTCTTAGAGGAAAACATAGGCAGAACACTCTATGACATAAATCACAGCAAGATCCTTTTTGACCCAGCCCCTAGAGAAATGGAAATAAAAACAAAAATAAACAAATGGGACCTTATGAAACTTAAAAGCGTTTGCACACCAAAGGAAACCATGAACAAGACAAAAAGACAATCCTCAGAATGGGAGAAAGTATTTGCAAACGAAGCAGCTGACAAAGGATTAATCTCCAAAGTTTACAAGCAGCTCATGAAGCTCAATATCGAAAAAACAAACAACCCAATCCAAAAATGGGCAGAAGACCTAAACAGACATTTCTCCAGAGAAGATATACAGATTGCCAACAAACACATGAAAGGATGCTCAACATCATTAATCATTAGAGAAATGCAAATCAAAACTACAATGAAGTATCACCTCACAGCGGTCAGAATGGCCATCATCAAAAAATCTACAAACAATAAATACTGGAGAGGGTGTGGAGAAAAGGGAACCCTCTTGCACTGTTGTTGGGAATGTAAATTGATACAGCCACTATGGAGAACAGTATGGCGGTTCCTTAAAAAACTAAAAATAGAACTACCATATGATTCAGCAATCCCACTACTGTGCATATACCCTGAGAAAACCATAATTCAAAAGAGACATGTACCACAATGTTCATTGCAGCACTATTTACAATAGACAGGACATGGAAGCAACCTAAGTGTTCATCAACAGATGAATGGATACAGAAGATGTGTCACATATATACAATGGAATATTACTCAGCCAATAAAAGAAACGAAATTGAACTATTTGTTGTGAGGTGGATGCCCTAGAGTCTGTCATACAGAGTGAAGTAAGTCAGAAAGAAAAAAAGGAATTCCATATGTGAACATATATACTTGGAATCTAAAAAAAAAAAATGGTTCTGAAGAACCTAGGGGCAGGGCAAGAATAGAGATGCAGATGTAGAGAATGGACTTATGGACATGGGGATGGGAAGGGTAAGCTGGGACGAAGTGAGGGAGTGGAACTGACATATATACACTACCAAATGTAAAATAGATAGCTAGTGGGAAGCAGTCGCATAGAACAGGGAGATCAGGTCAGTGTTTTGTGACCACCTAGAGGGGTGGGATAAGGAGGGTGGGAGGGAGATGTAAGAGGAAGGGGATATGGAGATATAAGTATATGTATAGCTGATTCACTTTGTTATACAGCAGAAAGTAACACAACAATATAAAGCAATTGTACTCTAATAAAAATGTTAAAAAAAAATTGACCCAACCCAAAAAAAAAAAAATTCAGTGGTGCATATGCCAGGACAAAAATGGACTGGTAATGGATAATTGATAATGGAATAGAGCCCAAGATTAAAGCTTTATGTATATGGACCTTTGATGTAAGTGCACTGGTATGGGAAATCAACACTGAGAGGAGGAGCTTTTCAATAAAAGGTATTTGGAAAATTGGCTATCCACAAGAAGAAGAATAAAATAAGAACTCTACTTCACACTTCATACAAAAATAAATATAAATGACAGAGAAAAGACTTTAAAACTTTTAGTTTAAATATGGATATGTTTCCAATAATGGCAAACAATGTAATATGATCTTCTCAATGAAGACAATTAAAAATTCATGACAAAACATAAAACCTGTCTCCATAGAAGCTGAGAATATCTAAAACATGGTGATGAACCATCAGGCCCAGCGGAGCAAGAAGATCTAGAGGTAAGTTAGGCATTCAAGGCTATTTCTGCCTCAGAAATGACAGCTAAATGATTTTGTGTCACTTTTGACAGTGTTTTGGGATCACAGAAACAAAAGTAGGAGTCCAGGATTCGCCAAGGGTGTGGACCATGACGAACTACACCTGCTTTGGTTTGAAACAAGAAAGGATTCACCCTAGGAATGAGTCAGCCGAGGGCCAGCAGCCTAGCCTTGAATCACACTGGTGGCTCAGAAAATCTCAAAACTGAACTTGGTGTAAGGTAACTCCAGATTGCAAGTGCACCCTGTGCCTAGCAAAAACAAGCAAAAATCCTCTTAGAAAAATGGTAATATCATTCTTAGCCTTAAATTATTTCCAAAAGTAACAGTTAAATTCCTTTCCAGCACATAAACAGAGATGACCAGGAACTTGAGACAGTTTACCATGACTGAGAAACAGAAGAAAAACAGCCCTAAAGAGGAATCGGGATGGCGGAGTAAGAGGACATGGAACTCACTTCTCCCCATGAACACATGAAAAATACATCTACATGTGGAACAATTCTTACTGAAAACTAACTGGAGATAAACAGAAAGACTCCCATACAACCAAGGTTATAGGAAAGATCCACATAGAATTGTGGGAAGAGAAGAGGAAGGGAAGTAAAGCAATCAGGTCAGGACCTGTGCCCCTGGGAGAGGACTCAGAAGGAAAGGTGGAAGACCCTCCTTGGGGAGTGATGAGTTCAAGCCACATATTGGGCCCCTGAGACCTGGGGTCCAACAAAGGGGAGATGAACCCCCTTGGCTGGTTGAGGGCTGGTGGGACTAACAGGAGGGCTGTAGGAAGTCTGGACCCCACTTGTGAGGAGTGTGGAGACACTTACTTGCTCCCAAGGCAAGGTGGAGAGAGCAGATTGAAATTAAAATTGCATGGGTAGCTGACTTGTTTCCTGTGACCAGGCCAGCACATGCCCCAGACTGAGCCAAGGGAATGCTCTAGCACCACTTGCCTCATGTCACAGCTCCACACTGGAGTGAGAGCTACTATGACTGAGGAAAGAGCTCAGCCAGTGGTGAGATGTTGAGGGGACTCTGAGCACGGAGAGGACAGCCATTACTGGCGATTGCACAGGTGGTGCATCAGAGGCAGTCTGGATTTCTGAGGGTGGCCAGACCACAACAGCCTGTGCCCTGACCCTTGCCAAATACCCACACTTGCTCCTTTTGTGCCAGCACTGCTCCCCTCTGGGGCAAGGGTGCTGGTGTTGGTAAGGAGAAGAACACACATTTAAAGGAAACTGAGTCAGCTAGGACATGACCCTCAGGCCTTCTGCTCCAGCAACATAAGACCTGACCCCACCCCCAATAGGGTGGTGACAGCCACTGAGCAGGGGAGGAGCCCCACCTCACACTTAGCTCTTGCTCTAACCCCTCCATCTCCAGTCCAACCTCCTACCAAGGTGATAGCTGCCAGCACACCTTGAGGAAAGACATGACTTGTGTTCGTGTCAAATCCAGCTCTCCCACCAAAGCCAATGGACACACACAGACTGTATAGGGATCCTTCAAGACTACCATAGGTAACTGTGTCACCTAATTCATAGAGACAGAGGTAACTGTGTCACCTAATTCATAGAGACAGAGGAAGATAAGCAAAATGAGAAGACTGAGGAATGAATTTGTCTCAATTGACAGAGAGAGAAAAAAACCCTGAAAAAACAACTAATGAAACAGAAAAAAAAACAATTTACCAGATAAAGATTCAAAGCATTAGTAATAAGAATGCTAACTGAATTAGGGAAAAGAATAGATGAACACAGTGAGAATTTTAACAAGGAACCAGAAAATATAAAAAAGAAACAGCAGAACTGAAGAATACAATGACTGAAATTAAGAAAGCACATTGCAAGGAATGAACAGCAGACTAGGTGATAGAGAAGAATGCATAAGTTATCTGGAAAATAGAATAATGAAAATCACCCAAAAAAGAAAAACAAATAAAAAATGAATGCAATTTAAGGGATCTTTGGGATAACATGAGGTGTAACAATACTTGCATTATAGGGGTCCCAGAAAGAGAAGAGAGAGATAAGGGGTTTGAAAATGTATTTAATGAAATTGTGGCTGAAAAATCCCCAAGGCTGAAGAGGGAAACAAATATCCAGGTACAGGAAACACAGAGGGTCCTAAACAAGATGAACCCAAACAGAGCTACACCAAGACATATCATAACGGCAAGAGTTAAAGAGAGAATCTAAGGCAGAAAGAGAAAAACAGAGTTATATACAAAGGAACTCCCATAAGGGTAACAGGTGATTTTTCTGCAGAAACTTTGCAGGCCAGAAGGGATACGCATAATAAGCATATTTAAAGTGCTAAAAGGGAAAAACTTGCAACCTAGGATACTCTACCCAGCAAGACTATCATTTCAATTGAAGGAGAGATAAAGAACTTCCCAGACAAGCAAACACTGAGTCCATTAATACTAAATCAACTCTAAAAGAAATGTTACATGGTTTTCTCTAATTGGAAAAGAAAAGTCTATAATAAGAAGTAAGTATATATAGGAAAGGAAAAATCCCACTAGTAAAGACAAATGTAGGTGGGATCAAGATGGTGGAGGAGAAGGAGGATGTGGAGTTCATCTCTCCCCACAAATGCATCAAGAATACATCTACAAATGCAAAACTTTCATGGAGCATTGGCTGAACACTAGCAGAGGACCTCAGACACCTGAAAGGACAAGAAAGATACCCACGTAAATGGGTAGGATGAAAGAAAGAAGAAAAGAAAAAGAAGAGGAGAGGAAGTGGGACAGGAACGGCACCCCTGGGAGAGAAGCTGTAGGTGAGGAGAGGTTCCCTCATCCGGGGAAGCCCCCCTCACCTGCGGAGAGAACGGTTGGGACAAGAAGGGGAGCTTTGGGTGCTATTGGAAGAGAGTACAGCAACTGGTCTGTGTCAGGCAGGACAGAGTGAGACTTACACACATGGTCCGTGCTACAGCCCTACTGCATGCCCCAGGCTGAGACGTGTGTCTCCAGTGCAGATGAGGGCTGGGTGCTGGAACATGGGGTTTGGAGAGCAAACTAGGAAGAGGGTTGCTGTTGGCTGTGAGGAGACAGCCTGAGGGGATGGGAGTGAGGAAATCTGCAACTGGGAATGCTTGTGGAGGAAACCCATACTGCCATAGAATCAAAGCGCCATTGTTAAGTGACACATACAGGGTGGAACTGCCATTGCAGCCTCTCTCCCCATGCACCTGCCCCTGCCTCCCCTAGTGTTAGGAAAGCCCCCGCCAGGGCCGGCTCTCTCACCCCATAGCTGCTGACTTTCCCACGTGCCTCATCACCACCAGGGCCGTCTCTTGCACCCACAGCCAGGCAATAGGAAGGGTCTCCACTGGGGTTGGCTCTATCATGCCCACAACTGCTGGCTCCCCCATGTGCCTAGTCACTGCTGGGGCTGGCTCTCTCACATGTGCGGCCAGGCAGTAGGAAGGGCACCTGCCAGGGCCGACTCTTGTGCCCATGGCCTCTGGCTCCCCTGCACACCTGTTGCCACTGGGCCTCCTGTATCCCTGGCCGCTGTGCCACCTCTGTGTCCCCTCCACACTGGGGCAGACTTGTGTGCTCCAGGGCAGCCTCAGGAGCAGACCCGTGTGGGTGGCCCACGTGTGGAGGTGGGGCTGAAACCACAGCTGAGCCCCAGGGGACATGCAACTAAGGAAGTAAAGCTGAAATCTCTCCTTGCAGCTGTGCAAACCGTGAATTGAAACCCCTGCAAGTGGCCTTGTCAACTCAGCACCTACAGAACATCTGAATGGACAACGAGTGCTCCCACAGCCAAGACAGGCCTAGCTTTAGCAGTTGTAGACTTTGTGGGCACATACACAGGAGGATTGGGCCAGGCTAGAGTCAGAGCTGCCCCTATAGCACCCACAGTGGGTTCAGATCCATGATTATTGCAATCCTGGGACCTAACTTCAGTGGATCTACGCTGGTGGCCTGGTGAAAACAATGTCTGAGAGACACCAGGGCCAATTGCCGGCATACCCACAGTTAAGGTGGGGCCATAGGCAGTGCCAACAACAGTGTAATCTGAGAGCTCACACAGTGGGTGAAAGGTGACACAACAGAGCACACCCACAGGTGAACAACTCCAGAGGAGGAATACTCAGTGGCTTCCCTCCCAGTGGGAGTGCTCCAATCCCACCTACCTCACACTGCAGGTCAGAAACACAACTAAGAAACAGAACTGGGGGCCTATACTTCAACATCTAAGGAGCAGACCCCTCCTCTGACAGGGCAGTGACAACCACAGAGCAAAGGGGAGGCCCTGCTCAATATCCAGTGCAGGCTCTGGTCACCACAACATCAGTCACACCTCCTATAAAGGGGATAATGGCCAGCATACACTGAGGAAAGAAGTGGCAGATATCTATAATAAAAACAACACTTGCACCAAAAAAATATTAAACCCACACAGGCTACACAAGGATGTTCTTACATAAAATAGTCCTCCAAGACAGTCTGAGAGGCTGGCATCAGGCAGAAGAACCACCAGAGCATTTAGGATTGAAGACCAGCAAGGCTTGAGTGAAGGAGCTCCACAGGGCTGGGGGAAAAGAGACTCCACTCTTGGAGGGTTCACACAAGGTCTCACTTGCACTGGGACCCAGCACAAAGCAGTACCTCCATAGAACCCTGGGCTACACCTACCTAGGAGTCTTAGAGGGTCTTCTGGGAAGGTGAAAGTTGACTATTGCTCACTGTGAGGTCAAGGACACTGAGTGAAAACCCCAGGGAATACTGATTGGAGTGAGATCTCCCAGAGGTCCAAATGTTGGCACCAAGACCCAGCCCCACTTAACAACCTGCAGGATCCAGAGCTGGAAAGCCTCAGGCCAAACAACCACCAAGATAGAAACACAGCCCCATCCATCAGAAGACAGGCTGCTTAAAGTTGTACTGAGCTCAAAGCCACGTCAAAACACACCCCTTGGCATGGCACTGCCCATCAGAGGGACAAGACCCAGCTCCACCCACGGGAGGGCAGGCACCAGTCCCTCACACCAGGAAGCCTACACAAGCCCCTGGGTCAACCTCACCCACAAGGGAGCAGACACCAGAAACAAGAGGAGCTAGATCCTGCAGCCTGTGGAAAGGAGACCACAAACACAGAAAGTTAGACAAAATGAGATGACAGAGAAATATGTTGCAAAAGAAGGAACAAGATAAAAACACACAAGAACAACTAAATGAAGAGGAGATAGGCAATCTACCTGAAAAAGAATTCAGAGTACTGATAGGAAAGATGATCCAAAATCTCAGAAAATGAGTGGAGGCACAGATCAAGAAGATATAAGAATGTTTAACAAGGGGCTAGAAGATTTAAAGAACAACAAACAGAGATGAATACTACAATAACTGAAATGAAAAATACACTAGAAGGAATCAATATCAGAAAAACAGAGGCAGAAGAACGAATAAGTGAGCTGGAAGACAAGAGTGGTGGAAATCAATGCTGCAGAGCAGGATAAAGAAAAAAGAGTGAAAAGAAGTGAGGACAGTCTCAGAGACCTCTGGGACAATATTAAACGCACCAACATTTGCATAATAGGGGTCACAGAAGGCGAAGAGAAAGAAAAAGGGCCTGAGAAAATATTTGAATGTATTATAGCTGAAAACTTCCTTAAAGTGAGAAAGGAAACATTACTCAAGTCCAGGAAGCACAGAGGATCCAATACAGAATGAACCAAAGGAGGAACATGTCAAGACACATATTAATCAAACTGACAAAAAAATTTGAGACAGAAAAAATATTAAACACACAAGGGAAAAGCAACAAATAACAAGCAAGGGAATGCCCATAAGGTTATCAGCTGATTGTTCAGCAGAAACACAGCAGGCCAGAATGGAGTGGCAGGATATATTTCAAGTGATGAAAGGGAAAAACTTACAACCAAGAATACTCTACCCAGCAAGGCTCTCATTCAGATTTGATGGAAAATCAAAGGCTTTACAGACAAGAAACTCTAAGAGAATTCAGCACCACCAAATCAGCTTTACAGCAAATGCTAAAGGAAATTCTTCAGGTGGGAAAGAGAGCAGCAACTTACAATAATCTTGTATATGTATAGACAGATGAATCAAAACCTCATGCAAACAGCAAACCCCAAAACTACAATAGATACACACACACAAAAAAAGAAAAAGCAGCCCAGACACAACACTGAAATTGGTCATCAAACCAAAGAGAAGAGAACAAAAGAGGAAGGGAAGAAAAAAGACCTACAGAAACAAACCCAAAACAATTAAGAAAATGGTAATAGGAACATACGTATTGATAATTACCTTAAATGTAAATGGATTAAATGTGTCAACCAAAAGACATAGACTGGCTGAATGGATACAAAAACAAGACCCATATATATGCTGTCTACAAGAGACCCACTTCAGATCTAGAGACACATACAGACTGAAAGTGAGGGGATGGAAAAAGATACTCCATGCAAATGGAAATCAAAAGAAAGCTGGAGTAGCAATACTTATATCAGACAAAATGGACTTTAAAATAAAGACTGTTGAAAGACACAAGGAAGGACACTACATAATAAGCAAGAGATTAATCCAAGAAGAAAATATAACAATTGTAAATATATATGCACCCAACATAGGAGCACCTCAATATATAAGGCAAATGCTAACAGCCATCAAAGGGGAAATTGACAGTAACACAGTAAGAGTGGGGGACTTTAATGCCCCACTTACACCAATGGACAGATCATCCAGACAGAAAATTAATAAGGAAACACAAGCCTTAAATGACACATTAGATCAGATAGACTTATTTGATATCTACAGAACATTCTATATGAAAGCAGCAGAGTAAACTTTCATCTCAAGTACACATGGATCATTCTCCAGGATAGATCACATCTTGAACCACAAATCAAGCCTTGGTAAATTTAAGAAAACTGAAATCATATCAAGCATCTTTTCCAACCACAAGGCTATAAGATCAGAAATCAATTACAGGGGGGAAAAAACTGTAAAAAAAACCCTCAAACATATGGAGACTAAACAATATTTTACTAAATAAGCAACGGATCACTGAAGAAATAAAAAAGGAAATAAAAAAATACCTAGAGACAAATGACAAAGAAAACACAACCATCCAAAACCTATGGGATGAAGCAAAAGCAGTTCTAAGAGGGAAGTTTATAGCTTCAATCCTCTGTAATGACCTATATGAGAACAGAATCTAAAAAAGAGTGGATATATGTGTATGTATAACTGAGTCACTTTGCCATACAGTGAAACTAATGCAACATTTTAAATCAACAATACTCCAATAAAATTTTTTTAAAAACCAAATACATAGTAAAGGCTGAGGATCAACCACTTAAATATGCTAGTACAAAGATTAATAGCCAAGAAATTGTAAAATCAAAAATAAATCACAGCAAGATCCTTTTTGACCCACCTCCTAGAGAAATGGAAATAAAAACAAGAATAAACAAATAGGACCTAATGAAACTTAAAAACTTTTGCACAGCAAAGGAAACCATAAATAAGACGAAAAGACAACCCTCAGAAAGGGAGAAAATATTTGCAAATGAAGCAACTGACAAAGGATTAATCTCCAAAGTTTACAAGCAGCTCATGCAGCTCAATATCAAAAAAACAAACAACCCAATCCAAAAATGGGCAGAAGACCTAAACAGACATTTCTCCAGAGAAGATATACAGATTGCCAACAAACACATGAAAGGATGCTCAACATCATTAATCATTAGAGAAATGCAAATCAAAACTACAGTGAGATATCGTCTCACACCGGTCAGAATGGCCATCATCAAGAAATCTAGAAACAATAAATGCTGGAGAGGGTGTGGAGAAAAGGGAACACTCTTGCACTGTTGTTGGGAATGTAAATTGATACAGCCACTATGGAGAACAGTATGGAGGTTCCTTAAAAAACTAAAAATAGAACTACCATATGACCCAGCAATCCCACTACTGGGCATATACCCTGAGAAAACCATAATTCAAAAAGAGTCATGTACCAAAATGTTCATTGCAGCTCTATTTACAATAGCCAGGACATGGAAGCAACCTAAGTGTCCATCATCAGATGAATGGATAAAGAAGATGTGGCACATATATACAATGGAATATTACTCAGTCATAAAAAGAAATGAAATGGAGGTATTTGTAGTGAGGTGGATGGAGTTAGAGTCTGTCATACAGAGTGAAGTAAGTCAGAAAGAGAAAAACACAGTATGCTAACACATATATATGGGATCTAAGGGGGAAAAAAAAAGGTCATGAAGAACCTAGTGGCAAGACAGGAATAAAGACACAGACCTACTAGAGAATGGATGTGAGGATATGGGGAGGGGGAAGGGTAAGCTGGGACAAAGTGAGAGAGTGGCATGGACAAATATACACTACAAAACATAAAATAGATAGCTAGTGGGAAGCAACCGCATAGCACAGGGAGATCAGATCGGTGCTTTGTGACCACCTGGAGGGGTGGGATGGGGAGGGTGGGAGGGAGGGAGATGCAAGAGGGAAGAGATATGGGAACACATGTATATGTATAACTGATTCCCTTTGTTATAAAGCAGAAACTAACACACCATTGTAAAGCAATTATACTCCAATAAAGATGTTAAAAAATAATAATAATAAAATAAATGAGGCTACCATTACCCTGATACCAAAACCAGACAAAGACACTGCAAAAAAAATTACCAGTATCTTTGATAAATGAAGAGGCAAAATCCTCAACAAAATATTAGCAAACCTTCACAGGTAAATTCTATCAAATATTTAGAGAAGAGTTAACACCTCTCCTTTCGAAACTCTTCCCAAAAATTGCAGACAAAGAAACACTCCCAAACTCATTCTATGAGGCCACCATCACCCTATACCAAAACCAAACAAAGATATCATTAAAAAAAAGTAATTTACAAGCCAATATCACGGTTGAACATAGACGCAAAACCCTGAACAAAATACTAGCAAATGGAATCCAACAACACATTAAAAGGATCATACATCATGATCAAGTGGGATTTATCCCAGGGATGCAAGGATTTTTCAATATCCAGAAATCAACCAGTGTGCTACACCACATTAACAAATTGAAGAATAGAAACCATATGATCATCTCAATAGATGCAGAAAAAGATTTTGACAAAATTCAACACCCATTTATGATAAAAAAGCTCTCAAGAAAGTGGCCGTAGAGGGAACATACCTCAACATAACAAAGGTCATATATGACAAACACACAGCTAACACTGGTATCAGTGAGGGGAAAGCTGACAGCATTTCATCTAAGATCAGGAATAAGACAAGGATGTCTACTCTCACCACTTTTATTCAACATAGATTTGGAAGTCCTAGCCATGGCAATCAAAAAAGAAAAATAAATAAAAAGGATCCAATTTGGAAAGAAGTAAAACTGTCACTGTTTACAGATGACATGATACTATACATAGAAAATCCTAAAGATGCTACCAGAAAACTACTAGAGCTCATCAATGAATTTGGTAAAGTTGCAGGATACAAAATTAATACACAGAAATCTCTTGTATTCCTATACACTAACAACAAAAGATCAGAAAGAGAAATTAAGGAAACAATCCCATTTACCATCACCTCAAAAAGAATTAAATATCTAGATATAAATCTAGCTAAGGATGTAAAAGACCTGTACTCTGAAAACTATACAACGCTGATGAAAGAAATCAAAGATGATACAATCAGATGGAGAGATATCATGTTCTTGGATTGGAATAATCAATATTGTCAAAATGACTATACTACCCAAAGCAACCTACAGATTCAATGCAATACTTGTCAAACTACCAATGGCATTTTTTCACAGAACTAGAACAAACATTTTTTTAAATTTTTATGAAAACACAAAAGACCCTGAATAGCCAAGGCAATCTTGAGAAAGAAAAATGAAGATGGAGGAATCAGGCTCCCTGACTTCAAACTATACTACAAAGCTACAGTAATCAAGACAGTATGGTACTGGCACAAAAACAGAAATATAGATCAATAGAATAGGATAGAAAGCCCAGAAATACACCCATGCACCTACGGTCAGTTAACCTATGACAAAGGGGGCAAGACTATACAATGGAGAGAAGACAGGCTCTTCAGTAAGTGGTGCTGGGAAAACTGGACAGCTACATGTAAAGAATGAAATTAGAAAAAATAAACTCAAAATGGATTAAAAACCTAAATGTAAGACTGCATACTATAAAACACTTAAAGGAAAACATAGGCAGAACACGCTTTGACATAAATCTCAGCAATATCTTTCTGGATCCACCTCCTAGAGTAATGAAAACAAACAAACAAACAAAAAAAAACAAATCGGACCTATTTAAACTTAAAAGCTGGGCTTCCCTAGTGGTGCAGTGGTTGAGAATCTGCCTGCTAATGCAGGGGACACGGGTTCGAGCCCTGGTCTGGGAAGATCCCACATGCTGCGGAGCAACTAGGTCCATGAGCCATAACTACTGAGCCTGCTGCGCGTCTGGAGCCTGTGCTCCGCAACAAGAGAGGCCACGATAGTGAGAGGCCCGCGCACCGTGATGAAGAGTGGCCCCCGCTTGCCGCAACTGGAGAAAGCCCTCGCACAGAAATGAAGACCCAACACAGCCATAAATAAATAAATAAATAAATAAATAAATAAATAAAATAAATTTAAACTTAAAAGCTTTTGCACAGCAAAGGAAACTATAAACAAAGACAACCCACAGAATGGGAGAAAATAAATACAAACGAAGCAGCCAACAAGGGATTAATCTCCAAAATATACCAACAGTTCATGCAGCTCAATTAAAAAAAAAAAAGACAACCCAATCAAAAAGTGGGCAGAAGATCTAAATATACATTTCTCCAAAAAAGACAGACAGATGCCCAAAAAGCACTTGAAAAGATGTTCAACAACCCTAACTATTAGAGAAATGCAAATCAAAACTACAATGAGGTATCACCTCACACCAAACAGAATGGCCATCATGAAAAAGCCTGCAAACAATAAATGCTGGTGAGGGTGCAGAGAAAAGGAAACCCTCCTACACTGTTGGTGGGAATGTAAATTGATGTAGCCACTATGGAGAACAGTATGGAGGTTCATTAGAAAAACTAAACATAGAGTTACCATATGATCCAGCAATCACACTTCTGGGCATATATCTGGAGAAAACCATAATTTGAAAAGATACATGCACCCCAGTGTTCACTAAAGCACTATTTACAATAGCCAGGACATAGAAGCAACCTAAACGTCCATCAACAGAGAAATGGATAAAGAAGATGTGGTACATATATACAGTGGAACATTAGCCATAAAAAGAATGAAAAATACCATTTGCAACAACATGAATGGCCACAGAGATTATCATACTAAGTGAAGAATGATAGACAAAGACAAATATTATATGATATCACTTATATGTGGAATCTAAAAATAATGATACAGATGAATTTATTTACAAAACAGAAACAGACACACAGACTTCAAAAACAAACTTATGGTTACCAAAGGGGAAACATCGTTGGGGGGGAGGGATAAAATAGATAACAAACAAGGACCTACTGTATGGCACAGGGAACTCTACTTAATATTCTGTAATAACCTATATGGGGAAAAATATGAAAAAGAATGGATATATGTATATGTGTAACTGAATCACTTTGCTGTACACCTGAAACTAACACAACATTGTAAATCAACTATACTCCAATATAAATTAAAACTATACTCCAATATAAATTTTAAAAATAATTTTCTTAAATAAAGAAAATAAGAGATAAAGAGAAAATTATTTTCTTAAATATCTGGAAATTGAAGAAATGTTATAAATTTTAAAAATCCAAATTGAAATGTGAAATAAATCATTAACAAGTGGATAATCTGTTATATATTGTTAACAGAAATAATAGTAAAGGCTATTTCATGTGCCTATAAATGTAAAAAAAATATTAAAACCAAATCCAACAATGTATAAAAAAGATTATAAATCATGATCAAGTGGGATTTATTCCAGGGATACAAGGATGATTCAATATTCACAAGGTGAATTCAATCAATGTGATACACCACATTAACAAACAGAAGGATAAAAATCACATGATCATCTCAATAGATGCAGAAAATACATTTGACAAAATGCAACATCAATTCATGATAAAAACTCTCATCAAAGTTGGTATAGAGGAAACATATCTGAATATAATAAAGGGCATTTATGACAAAATCTTACCTAACATCATTCTCGACTGTGAAAAACTGGAAGTCTTTCCTCTAAATTCAGAAACAAGACAAAGATGCCCACTCTTGCCACTTCAATTTAACATAGTATTGGAAGTCCTAGCCACAGCAATCAGACAAGAAAAAGAAAAAGTCTCCACCAAAAAATGATTAGAATTAGTAAGTGAATTCAATAAAATTGCAAGATACAAGATTAATATACAAAAATCTGTTGCTTTTCAACATAATGACTATCAGAAAGAGAAAGTAAAAAACCAATCCCGTTTAAAATTGCATCAAAAAAAAATACCTAGGGTAAAGTTAACCAAGAAGCTGAAAAACCTATACTTTGAAAACTATAAAATATTGATGAAGGAAATTAAAAATGATTCAAAGAAATGGAAAGATATCCCATGTTCTTGGGTTAGAAGAATTAATATTGTTAAAATATCCATACTACCAAAGCAATCTACATATGTAATGCAATCCCTATCAAAATATCCATGACAGTTTTACAGAACTAGAACAAATAATCTTAAAATTTATATTGAACCACAGAAAGACTGAATTGCCAAAGCATTCTTGAGAAAAAAGAACACAGTTCGAAGTATCACACTCCCTGGCTTGAGACTATACTACAAAGCAACAGTAATCAAAACAGCATGGCACAGAAATAGACACATAGATAAATGGAACTGAATAGAGAGCCCAGAAATAAACCCACACTTATGGTCAATTAATTGATAAAAAAGGAGGCAAGAATATACAATGGAGAAAAGACTGTCTCTTCAACACGTGGTGCTGTGAAAACTGGACAGCTACATGTAAAAGAATGAGATTAGAACATTTCCTCATCTCATGTACAAAAATAAATTCAAAGTGGATTAAAGACCTAAATGTAAGACCTGAAACCATAACACTCCTAGAAGAGAACAAAGGCAGAATATCCTTCGACATAAATAGTAGCAATATTTTTTGAAATCTGTCTCCTAAGGCAAAAGAAAGAAAAGCAAAAATAAACAAATGGGACCTAATTAAACTTAAAATCTTTTGCACAGCAAAGGAAACCATCAGCAAAACAAAAAGACAACATACTGAATGGGAGAAAATATTTGCAAATGATATGACCAATGAGGGTTAATATCCAAAATATATAAAGAACTCATACAACTCAATATCAAGAAAACAAATAATCTAATTTAAAAATTGGCAGAAGACTGAATAGAAATTTTCCAAGGAAGATATACAGATGGACAGCAGGTACATGAAAAAAATGCTCAACATTACTAATGATCAGAGAAATGCAAAGCAAAACCTCCATGAGATATCACCTCACACCTGTCAAAATGGCTATCATCAAAAGTCTACAAATAATAAATATTGTCAAGGCTGTGGAGAAAAGGGAACTTTAGTACACTTGGTGGAATTGTAAATTGGTGCATCCACTATGGAAAACAGTATGGAGGTTTCTCAAAAAACTAAATATAGAACTACCATATGATCCAGTAATTTCACTGCTGACTGTATATTCAAAGAAAATAAAAACACTAATTTGAAAAGACACATGCACACCAATGGTCACAGCAGCATTATTTACAATACCCTAGATATGTAAGCACACTAAGTATCCATCAACAGATGAATGGATAAAGAAGATGTGGACTATTGCTCAGCCATAAAAAAGAATGAAATTCTGCCACTTGCAACAACATGGATGGACCTAGAGTATGTTATGCTTAGTGAAATAAGTCAGACAGCAGAGAAAGACAAATACTCCATGTTATCACTTGTATATGGAATCTAAAAAAATAAAAGTAATGAATATAACAAAACAGACTCACAGATATAGAGAACAAAATGGTGGTTACTAGTAGGGAGAGGGAAGGGGGGAGAGGTGAGATAGTTGTATAAGATTAAGCGACACAAACTACAATGTATAGAATAAATAAGCAACAAGGACATATTGTAAAGCCCAGGAAATTTAGTCATTAATCTGTAATAACCTTAAATGGAATGTAAGCTATAAAAATATTGAATTACTATGTTGTACACCAGAAACTAATATAATATTGTAATTCATCTATACTTCTATAAAAAAAAAGAAAAATCTGGGAAAGGAAGTAATCAGACCTCCACAATTAGTAAGATTTAGTGGACAGCAATCCTTTGAAGCAGGGGTCTCCAAGCTTTTTCTGTGAAGGGCCAGTTAAAAAAATATTTTACAATTTGTGTGTCACACTGTCTCTGTCACAACTGCTCAATTCTGCCATTATAGGGCAACAGTCTTAGGTAATATATAAAGAAATGAGCACAGCTGTGTTTCAATAAAACTTTATTTATAAGTATAAGGTGAAGGGCTAGATAAGACCCACAGGCCATACTGTCAAAATATTTTCCTCTGTTCTAAAGCAATCAAATGGGAATAATTAGGCAAATTGTTTTTGAATTGTAAGTTTTCAAAGTTTATAAATAGGTTGCACTCTACTAGATATGAACTATTTAGACAGATGAAGGAGAATAACATAGGAATAGAATATACAGTATTCTTTAGTAGGTAATGAAGAAGATATTAATGCCCTCAAAGGGTGGAGATGCTTTGGAATAGAAGATAATAAATGTTATTTTCACTATATATAAACATTATTTCCCTTCTAAATGTTTGGATTGTAAAACAATGCTGATAAAACAGCATAAGTTTCATGCAGAAAACTCCAAAACATGAAAAGTATATTTGAAACAAACAAACAAAAGAAAAATTATTGAATATTCCATTCTAAGGGTTTCTTCTTTTTTCCTTCCCTCCCTCCCTTGCTCCCTCCCTTCCATCCTCCTTCCTTCCTTCCTTTCTTTCTTCCTGTCTTTTTCTCTTTTTCTTTGTTTTAATTTAGTGTGTCAGTCCTTCTAAAAAGAACTCATCTGGTATAGATAAACTAATTCTGAATCTCATTCCAGACTTTCAAAATACCTTCAAAATATAAAAAGTTATACCAGAGAAAGGTATAGAATTCCAGATAGAATAGCAACTGAAAGCTATTATTCCCTCCAAAGGATTTTAAACACTAAATATTTTTTAAAAAAGAAAAACAGACCTGAAGAAATCCAAATACTTGGATTATCAGTAAGACAAATATAAACTATAAAACAAATGTCCTTATTATGTTCAAGGGGATAAAACCAAGCTTGTAAATTTCTGTAACAACTGGAAACTATAAATTTGACATAGAAGATTCAAAAAAGAACCAAAAATGAAAAACACAAAAATAAAAGTTCAGAATTCATTGAATGTCTTTAACAACAGTTTAGACCAGTCTTAAAAATGAATGAAATTTTGATACATTCTAAACTATTGATGAGCCTTGAAAACATTATGCCGAGTGAAATAAGCAAGACACAAAAGAACAAATGCTGTATGATTCCACTTATATGAGATCCCCAGAACAGGCAAATTCATAGGGACAGTAAGTAGAGTGGTGGTAACCAAGGGCAGGGGGAGGTGGGAAATGGGGAGTTAGTTTAATGTGGACGGAGTTTCAGTTTGGGAAAATAGAAAGTTCTGGTGATGGCTGCACAATGCTATGAGTGTACTTAATGCCACTGAACTGTACACTGTAAATGTTTTAAAAGAGATTTTATACTATGTCTATTTCATCACAATAAAAAATTTAATCTAATCTTTATGAAGGGAATAAAACTATATTTTCACCAAATGTTTATATGTCTAATATAAAAATCTATTTTCTTTCAAAATTAAAATAATTTTCTTCCCTTCTACCCTCAGAGTAGGGAAAGATTGTCTGAACTTGAGGGGCAGGTGACAGAGGGGAAGCAAGAGAGATACATCTCAAAACAGCTCTCAAAAGGGCCCTGTGCCTTGTTGTTCTGGGAAGCCAGACCCCCACAAAAGTGTTGGACATGAGAGCTGTAGTGGAAATACACTCCTTTTTCCTGAATAAGTAGGCATAAAGTATCAAAACCAGAGTTTCCCTATGGGTATAGGGAGCGTATTGGTGTCGAGCATATCAGTCGTGGGCTTGAGGGCAGTTCAAATTTCCCAGGGAGATATATCTCTGAGAGGCTGAATGGAGCCCAGAGACCAGTGAATGTGGGAGCCATGTGTTTTGGATCAGAAGGTCAATCCAGGAAGGGACAGAAGCCAATGACCAGAGTCCCATTAAAGTCCATGCACATCTGCAAGATGAATGATGACCAAAGATGAGATATCTCCATGTCAATGCCTTGGCATAACCAAAGTCATCATCCTTCCCAGGATGGGGATAACTCCTGAGCTAAGTGAGATCTAGTTTTACATAACAAGCAGTTTGGGCTTGCAAAGTGGAATGTTCATTTACAGATAGATGAAGAAAAATACTATTCTTATGGTAATGTTGGATTAAGATTTGTAACTGTGAACTCTGGGGAGAGAATACACATTCTTTTAAAATATAGGTAGAATGTCTTTAAAATAAAAGCCTATAATAGACTATAAGCAATATCTCAACAAGTCTCAAATTTTTATATAATACAGGTCATGCCCACTGACTACAATGGCTTAAAGCTCAAAATCAGTAATAACATGTGGGGCTTTTCCAAAACATCTCTAAACCTAGAAGAAAAACCCCACAACTTCTAGAGGATTCTTGGGTGAAAGAGAAAGCCACCTGCCACTCACATCACAGTTAAGGTTTTCCTCTTAAGATCAGAAAGAAGACAGGGATGTCCACTCTTAACACTCCTATTCAACATTGTCCTGGAGTTCCTGGCCAGTGTAACAAAAGAAGAAAAAGAAATAAAAAGAGTTTTCTAAAAAGAGAAAGTAAAGAGTGAATCCATTTCTATTCACATGGTTGCCCATGTAGAAAATTCCAAATAATTTATCAAAAAGCTACTAGAGGCTGTGGGCGGGAACGCTGAGGTGGGACAGTTGCAAAGGCCGAGGACGCGGCAGCGTCAGAATGATGGAATTCTCCAGGAGAGGGGAGAGTAGTACCTCTCTACAATCGGATAAGAGTGAGCTCTGTTCAAGAGGTCTCTTAGTGAGCTTCGACATTCGAAGGCCAGATGCGGCCCTCAGTACCCCACCTCACAGTGCGGTGTGGAGGTCGAATGAACACCTAGACTCCAGCATGCAGTTTTGCTCAGAGACAATCTGAACAAACATCCCAATCCTGTGAACTTCGGCTTAGGCATAAATTTCAGGTTGGTCATATGTGCCATGGTCTTAGCAAATGGCACCACCAAGTCCAGTCAATGGTACCCCTAACAGCAGCAGTGGGAGTACCTGTAAATGACCAGCTGAGTGAAATCAACTTCTACATCCGGGCATTGCAGCCAAGCACTACTGACCAGGACCTAGTTAAGTTGTGGCAGTCATAACGGCAAGTTTGTCTCCACTAAGGCCATACTGGGCAAGACCACAAACAAATGCAAAGGCTATGGCTTTGTGGACTTTGACAGCCCTTCAGCAACACAGAAAGCTGTAAAAACACTGACAGCCAGTGGTGTACAAGCACAGATGGCAAAGCAATAGGAGCAGAAACCCACAAATTTATACATCTCAAACCTGCCATTATCAATGGATGAGCAAGAACTGAAGGGAATGCTGAAGTCCTTTGGTCAGGTTATCTCCACTCGAATCCTTCGAGATACCAGTGGGACCAGCAGAGGGGTTGGCTTTGCAAGGATGGAGTCCCCACACAGAAGTGTAAAGTTATCATCACCCACTTTAATGGAAAATATATTAAGACACCTCCTGGAGTACCAGCCCCATCTGATCCCTTGCTTTGCAAATTTGATGATGGGGGTCCAAGGAAATGACAGAACCAAGGAAATTTTATGCAAAATGGACAGCCTGGCCAAGGAATGCAGACATGTGTGGTATGGCCTTGACCTATGACCCCACCACAGCTCTTCAGAATGGGTTTTACTCAGCTCCTTATAACATCACCCCCAACAGGATGCTTGCTCAGTCTGCACTGTCCCCGTATCTTCCATCTCCTGTGTCTTCATATCAGAGAGTAACTCAGAAATCTCCTCTTACAAGTACCTAACCCATCTTGGATGCACCACCAGTCATATCTCACGCAGCCTTCAGGTTCAGTTCTGACACCAGGAATCAATCATCCCATTTCTCTCCAGCCTGCCTCCATGATGGGATCTCTTACCCAGCAACTGGCCCACCTCTCCCTGAGCAGTAAGTGCACATATATGCCAACAGCTGCAGCTATGCAAGGAGCTTACATCTCCCAGTACACCCCTGTGCCTTCCTCTTTTTCGGTTGAGGAGAACAACGGCCAGCAAAATCAAGTGACCGTGGATGCTCCCTCAGACCATGGAGTCTATTCTTTCCAGTTCAACAAGTAACAGTGGATTTCCCTCCCCGTATTTTTTGAATATAAATGAATTCTTGAAGATGCTGATGCTCCAGACTCAAGAGGGCTGACTAGGTATACAGCCCCTCTGTGGGCCCTGCTGAGGACTAACACTTGGCCATCAGTTTTCACAAGCCTAGGCCTGGAAAAAGAAATCTCTGCACTCTTGTCCTCTGCTCTTCCTCTACTCCTGGTGGAGCCTGGGGGAACTGTCACTTTTTGTGTGTGCTACAGTCAAGGAGATCAAAAAAACTTTTAAGAAAAAAAAAGCCACTTGAAATAATGAGTTTGCAAGGTTGCAGGATACAAGGTCAGTACACAAGTATCAGCTGTATTTCTACATACTAGCAATGAGCAATTGGAAAGTGAAAGTTTTAAAAATACTACTTGTAACAGTAACTAAAAATCATAAGGTACATACGTATAAATATAGAAAAGTGTGTAATATCTAAATGCTGAACGATGTGTATAATAAAGGAAGTCAAAGAAGACCTAAATAAATGTACAGATATACCACATTCATGGACTAGAAGATTCAATATTGCTTAAGAATAGCTGTTTCCCCTAAATTGACCTATAGATTCAACACAATCTTCATAAAAATCCCAGCAAGCTTTTTTTTGTGTGTAGAAATTGGCAAAATCATGAAAAGGCGATCCATGAGGGTAGGGGTAATTGCAAAACACATGTCTGATAGGTGACATATCCAGAATATATAAAAATCTCAAAACTTAATATAAGAAAATAACAAAAATATTGGCAAAATATTTCACTTCATCAAATATATGTATGGCAATTAAGCATGTGAAAAGATACTCAACATCATTAGTTATTAGGAAAATGCATATTAAAACAACAATGTGATACTGCTATACATACAACACCACTGATATTACCAAGTGCTGGCAAGGATGTGGAGCAGCTGGAACTCTGAACCATTGCTGGTGGGAATGCAAAATGGTATTGCCACTTTTAAATCAGTTGATAGTCTTCTGTAAAGTTAGATGTGCATTTGCCGTATGACCCAGCAACCCCACATCTAGTTATTTATGCAAAGGAAATGGAAGCTTGTGTTTGTTCAAGACCTGTACATAAATGTTTATAGCTTTATTCATAATTGCCAAAAGAGTAAACAATCCAAATGTCCTATAACTGACAGATGCATGAACAAACTGTGGTACACTGATATGACAGAATACTACTGTGCAATGTAAAGGGAAAACTACTGATAAAAGCAAGAGCATGGATGAGAATTTTCAAAATCATCAAGCCCTGGTGTCTTTTTGTTTAACAGATCTTCCCTCAATTTAATCTCTCCTTTTACATTTTTCCTGTAGCAATAAGTAGAAACCAGGCCTCCTCTTGAAGTTGGGAAACAATTTTTGCTAAGCATTCTTCCACTACATAACAAGGATCCTCCTTCTTCCAGTCACCTGCAGCATTCTCAACATCCACTTTGCTACTATCATTTTCTTCTATACAATCTAGTCTTTTCCCATTATACTCTATAAAATATTTCCAGCCACCACTCACTGCCAGATTTCAAACCCACCCCACATTTAGGTACTTATTAAGGCACCAGCTCATGCTTGGTACCAAAATCTGTATTAGTTTTCTATTGGTGCATAACAAATTATCACAAACCTATCAGCTTAAATAAAAGCATATATACATTATCTCAGTTTCATAAGGTCAGAAGTGCAGAATGCTGTGGCTGAATTCTCTGCACAAAGCCAAAATCAACTTGTCAGCCAGACTGAGTTCTCATGTGGAGGCTCTGGGCAAAAATTCACTTTCAAGCTTATTCTTGTTAGCAGTATTCAATTTCTTGAATCTGTATAACTGAGGTCCTTGTTTACCCGCTGGCTGTCAACCAGGGGCTACTTCCATCTCCTAGAGGTCACTGACATTCCTCATCATATGGCTCCTCCATCTTCAAGTCAGCTGCAGTGTATCAAATCCTTCTTGTGTTTTGCATCTCTCTGACTTTTCCTTCTGCTATTAGCTGGGAAAAGCTCTCTGCTTTTCAAGGGTTCATGTGATTAGGTCAGACTCATCAGGATAATCTTCCTATCTTAAGGTCAACTGTGCCATATAACATAAATAATCATGGGAGTAAAATCCATAAAACCTAAGCCCCAAGGATTATTTTGGACATGATTTATAGATTTAACACCATTCCTATCAAAATACCAGAAATAAATTTTTGTAGACCTAAATAAGCTTCTTCTAAAATTTATATGGAAAGGCAATGGCTCTTTTGCATACTTAAAAAAAATTTTAAAGAAGATTAAAGTGAGAGGAATTACTCTATCCAATGTTAAGGCTTACTACAATATCTGCAATAATCAAGACAGTGTGATGTTAGTGGAGGGAAGACACATAGATCACTAGAATAAAATAGACAAACAGAAATATACCAATGAAATAAGCCCAATTAATTTCTGACAAAGGCAGAAAAGCATTTAAATATGTGTAAGTATAGTCTTTAAACAAATGGTGCTGGAGCAATCAGACATTCATAAGGTAAAAAAATGTAAACCAAACTCTATACTTCATAAAAAATTATTTCAAAATTGACCATGGGTTTATGAATAAATTTTAAAAGCTAAAAAAATTTTAGGAGAAAAATCTCCAGGGCCTAAAGCTAGGTGAACAGTTCTTAGATGAGACACCAAAAGTATGATCCATAAAAGGAAAAATTAATAAATTATACATAATCAAAATTAAAAGCTTTTGCTCTATGATATACCATGCCAAGAGGATAAAGAGACAAGATAAAGACTCGGAGAAAACATTTACAAATTATATATCTGACACAAGACTCACACCTAGACTATATGAAGAACTCTCAAAACTCAAGAGTAAACAAACAATCTGATTATAAATAAATGGGCAGAAGACATGAATAGACATTTTATCAAAGGGATGGTAAAATTGATGGTAAATAGCAAATGAAAAGATGTTCAACATCATTAGCTATTAAGGGAATAAGATATCACTACACACTTAATATAACAGGTAAAATAAAAAAAAATAGTGACAATACCAAATGTTGGTGAGTATGTTGAGAATCTAGACCTCTCAAAGATTGCTGGTGAGAATGTAAAATAGCACAGGCTCTCTGGCAAATAGTTTGGCAGTTTCTTCCCAAATTAAACAAGCACTTACCATACAAGCCAGCAATTGCACTCTTGCACATGTGTTTCAGAGAAATGAGCATTTTTGTTCACACAAAAATCTATATGTGAATGTCTATAGCAGCTTTACTCATAATAGCAAAAAAACTGGAAATAATCTAAATGTCCTTCAATGGGTGAATGATTGTACAAATTCTAGTACATCCATACAAAAGAATACTACTCAGCAATAAAAAGAATGTGGTAAGATTTCCAGAATGGTGGTGTGAGGAGCTTAAGGAAACCTCTCCCCTGGAGAGACATCTATTAGCCTGGCCAAAATTTGCAGATATAAACATTTAAAGACTAGATATTGATCAAAGGGCTTACAACAAATTGAGAAATATTTATTTTTAAAAATCTATGGAAACTCAGTAAATGGGAGACTGTGGCATTCGAGCTAGGGACTGCATCCAGTCCCTCACATCTCTGTCTTGCTCTTTCTGTTTGGTAGGCAGCCAAGTTGCATTTCCCATCTCTTCAAGTTCCATGGTATAGAAGAGTTATTCAGGATGGGCCTGGCAGCCAGTGAACATCAGCAGATGTTATCTTCAATAGCTCAATGCTACAGAAGGCCTATTTTGTGTGGGTGGTGGCAGCCAGGCAACATCCATCTTCCCACCCTCACCTTCCACCATGTAGGCAGGATCTGGGTGGGTGCCTGGTGAAGAGTGCAGAAACTCTTTCCAAAACAGCTTTGTGTACTGGGGAAGCTACTTTGGTGGTCTTAGCAGCAGAGTTGAAACTCCCATCTCCACCAGCTTCTTGGGGCAGAAGAACTATTCTAGGTAGATTCAACAGCCAGTGAACATATGCAGATCCCCTCCTTCCTGGCTCTGAGCTGTGGAAGCTCCATAGTGGGCAGTGTCAGGAACTGGAAAGCAATACCTGTTCCTGCGCACCGCCCCTACACACAACTCCTATTCCATAGCACAAAAGTTCTTCCTAGGGGATGGGTGGAGCAAGGCTCAAAGACTGGCAACAACCTTGCCCCTACCAAGGAGCTTGACTTTAACTGGATCAGACTGTGGGGAAATTTATGTCACAGGGTTGTTATAAACATTGGAGGAGTCAGCTAGCAGTTAGTGAAGGCTAACAGTTGGGTGTGATACCAGTAGAGGCAGACCAGCCAAAAACTTAATGGGGAGATTGGAGACAGAGACAAAGAGAGCCAGCTAAAACCACAGTCATCCTGGTGGACAGGGAGACTGCACACATTCCCAAGACTGTTAACTCCGTGGAGCAACACCAGAGGCTACATTGCAGGGGAAATGGATTTCACTGAACTAGACAAGCCAGGTCTCTAAACAAATGAACAAGCAAACAGTACAACAAGCCCCATTTCTGGAGGAGGGGGCAGTATCCAAAGTTACTACAATATATTATCTGAAATGTCCTGTTTTAACAAAATCTATATATATAAACAGTAAAGTGTGACTGATACACAAGAAAAAAAAACAGGTGATAGAAACTGCCTGTGAAAGGGCCTGTATATTTAAGCCACTAACATTCTGGTAAACAAAGATGTCAAAGTAGCTATTATAATATGTTCAAAGAACTGATGACAATGTCTGGCCAAACAGATAATATCAATAGAGATAAAAATCATGAAAAAGAATCAAATAAAGTTATGGAGCTAAAAGGAACAATAACCAAAAAGAAAAATTTACTAGAGAAGTCAACAGTAGATTTGAAGTAGAAGAATAATCATCAGTCTTGAAGAGAGATGTGCAATCTGAAGGAATAAAGAAAAAAGAGTGAAGAAAAACTGACAGAGCCTCCAAGAAATGTTAGACACCATTAAGGGCAACATATGCATAACATGAATACCAGAAGGTAAGGAAGAAGGAACAGAACAAATGTTAGAAGAAATCATTGTTGAACATTTTCCACATTAGGTGAAAAATAGTAATTGACACATCTGTTGTAAGCTGAAGAATGGCCTCCCCAAATATGTCCTCACCTTAATTCTCAGAGAACATTATCTTGTATGGCAAAGAGACTTTGCAGAAATGATTAAATTAAAGATCTTGAGAAAGGGAGATTTATCCTGGATTATTTGGGTGGGCCCAATGTAATCACAAGGGTCTTTATAAGAGGGAGGCAGGAGGGTCAGAGTGAGTAGTAGGAGATATGACAGTAGCAAGAGATTGGATTACTGTGGCCATAAACCAGGGAATATCAACAGCCTCCAGAAGTTAGAGGAGACAGGGAACAGATTCTTCCCAGGAGCCTCCAGAAGGAACTAGCCCTGACAGTATCTTGATTTTAGCCCTGTAAGACTCATTTCAGACTTCTGACATCCAGAACAATAAGAGAATAAATTTGTGTTGTTTTAAGCCCTAAATCTGTGGTAATTTGTCACAGCAGCAATAGGAAGCTAACACAACATCCAAGAAGCTCAAGAACTTCAAGTAGAAGAAATGCAAAGAGATACACACCTAGACAAATCATAGTCGAAATATTGAAAGAAAAAGACAAAGAGAAAAATCTTGAAACCAGAAAAAGAAAAATGAATCATCAAAAGGGAACTCCGAAATAGTCACAGCAGACTTCTCATCAGAAACAATGGTAACCAGATGGCAGTGGATAACATATTCAAAGTGCTGAAAGCAAAAACCATCAACTAAGAATCTTATATAGTAAAACTATCTTTAAAAAATGAAGGCATAGTAAAAACATTCCCAGATAAGAGAATTAACTGCTTGCAGACTTGCTTCACAAGATTTATTAAAGAAATTCTTTGGGTTGGAAGCAAGTGACCACAGACGGCAATTTGAATCCACATGAAAAAATGAAGAGCTCTGGTAAAGGTAATTATATAGGTAATTACAAAAGACAGTATAATGTATACACCCTCTCTTTTCTTCCTTTAACTTATTTTAAGAGCAATTTCATAAAGCTATATGTATAAAATTGTATTTTGGGGTCATTAACATAGAAATGTAATACATTTGATAATGATAATAAGAACACAAAGGTGGTGGGTGGGTAAGGAAATCACATTAGATGGCAACACAAATTCACAGGAAGACATGAAGATAGACAGAGATGGCAAATGAGAAAGTTAACATAAACTCTATAACTATATGCTTGCTCTTCTTTCTTCCCTCGGATTCTTTAAAGAGACATAAAATTAGGTAAATTAATAATTATAGCAATGTATTATTGGGTTTGTAACACACACACACATATATGTAAAATACGTATAGTAATACAACAAAAGGGGAGAAAAAGTAGAACTATAAAGGAGTAAAGTTTCTACATATCCTTGATTTAAGTTAATATAAATCTGGAGTCAATTTTGATAAGTTAAGATTTATACAGGCATATCTCATTTTACTCTGCTTCACTTTATTATGTTTTGCAGATACTGCACTTTTACAAATTGAAGGTTTGCGGCAACCCTGTATCAAGCAAATCTACTGGTGCCATTTTTCCAGCAGCATTTGCTCATTTCACGTCTCTGTGTCATGGTACTTTTTGCACTATTTCAACCCCTTCACCAGCAAAAAGATTATGACTTGCTGAAGGCTCAGATGATGCTTAGCATGTTTTAGAAATAAAATATTTTTAAATTAAGGTCTGTACATTGTATTTTTAGACATAATGCTATTGCACACTTAACAGACTACAGTATAGTGTAAACATACCTTTCATACACACTAGGAAACAAAAAGAATTTATATGACTTGCTTTACTGCAATATTTGTTTTATTGCAATGGTGTGGAACCAAATCTGCAATATCTTCAAGGTATGGCTGTATTGTAAGCCTTAGCAATCACTAAGAAAATCACACAAAAAATACACTTAAATATTATTAAATTAATTAAAATATTACACCAGAAAATGTTAAAATAATGCAAAAGAAGGCAGTAAGGGGAAACAGAAGAACAAAATAGGTATGAGACATATAGAAAACAAAAAGTAAAAGGTAGACATGTATGCAACAATAGCAACAATAACATTAAGTATGAATGGATTAAAATATCCAATCAAAATGTAGAAAATATGAGACTGAAAAAAACAAAATAAAACAAAGATCCTACTATTTGTTGTCCACAAATGACACAAAGATATAAATAGGCCAAAAGAAAAAGGATGTAAAAAAATATACCATGAAAACCACAGAAGAACTGGAGCAGCTATACCAATACCAGACAAAATGGATGTTAAAACAAAAATATTACTAGAGATAAAGGACATTTAAAAATTATAAAAGTACAAACAGTTGGAAAGATATACCATGTTCTTGGATTGGAAGAATCAGCATTGTGAAAATGACTATACTACCCAAAGCGATCTACAGATTCAATTCAATCCTTATCAAATTACCAATGGCATTTTTCACAGAACTAGAACAAACAATTTTAAAATTTGTATGGAAACACAAAAGACCTCGAATAGCCAAAGCAATCTTGAGAAAGAAAAAGGGAGCTGGAGGAATCAGGCTCCCTGACTTCAGACTATACTACAAAGATACAGTAATTAAGACAGTATGGTACTGGCACAAAAATAGAAATATAGATCAATGGAACAGGATAGAAAGCCCAGAGATAAACCCACACACATATGGTCACCTTATTTTTGACAAAGGAGGCAAGAATGTACAATGGAGAAAAGATAGCCTCTTCAATAAGTGATGCTGGGAAAACTGGACAGCTACATGTAAAAGAATGAAATTAGAATACTTCCTAACACCATACACAAAAATAAACTCCAAGTGGATCAAAGACCTAAATGTAAGGCCAGACACTATAAAACTCTTACAGGAAAATATAGGCAGAACACTCTATGGCATAGATCACAGCAAGATCCTTTTTGACCCACCTCCTAGAATAATGGAAATAAAATAAAAAAGAAACAAATGGGACCTTACGAAACTTAAAAGCCGTTGCACAGCAAAGGAAACTGTAAACAACACAAAAAGACAGCCCTCAGAATATGAGATAATATTTGCCAAGGAAGCAACTGACAAAGGATTAATCTCCAAAATATACAAGCAGCTCATGCAGCTCAATATCAAAAAAACAAACAGCCCATTCCAAGAATGGGTGGAAGACCTAAATAGACATTTCTCCAAAGTAGACATACAGATTGTTGACAAACACATGAAAAGATGCTCAACATCACTAATCATCAGAGAAATGCAAATCAAAACTACAATGAGGTATTATCTCACACCAGTCAGAATGGCCATCATCAAAAAATCTAGAAACAATAAATGCTGGAGAGGGTGTGGAGAAAAGGGAACCCTCTTGCACTGTTGGTGGGAATGTAAATTGATACAGCCACTATGGAGAACAGTATGGAAGTTCCTTAAAAAGCTAAAAATAGAACTACCAGACGACTCAGCAATCCCACTACTGAGCATATACCCTGAGAAAACCATAATTCAAAAAGAGTCATGTACCACAATGTTCATTGCAGCTCTATTTACAATAGCCAAGACATAGAAGCAACCTAAGTGTCCATCGACAGATGAATGGATAAAGAAGATGTGGCACATATATACAATGGAATATTACTCAGCCATAAAAAGAAATGAAATTGAGTTATTTGTAGTTAGGTGGATGGACCTAGAGTCTGTCATACAGAGTGAAGTAAGTCAGAAAGAGAAAAACAAATACCATATGCTAACACATATATATAGAATCTAAAAAAAAAGAAAATGTCTGAAGAGCCTAGGGGCAGGACAGGAATAAAGATGCAGATGTAGAGAATGGACTTGAGGACATGGGGAGGGGGAAGGGTAAGCTAGGACGAAGTCAGGGAGTGGCATGGACATATATACACTACCAAATGTAAAATAGATAGCTAGTGGGAAGCAGCTGCATAGCACAGGGAGATCAGCTCAGTGCTTTGTGACCACCTAAAGGGGTGGGATAGGGAGGGTGTGAGGGAGACGCAAGAGGGAGGAGATATGGGGATATATGTATATGTATAGCTGAGTCACTTTGTTATAAAGCAGAAACTAACACACCATTGTAAAACAATTATACTACAATAAAGATGTTAAAAAAAAAAATACATGTACCACAATATTCATTGCAGCACTACTTACAATAGCCAGGACATGGAGGCAACCTAAGTGTCCATCAACAGATGAATGGATAAAGAAGATGTGGCACATATATACAATGGAATATAACTCAGCCATAAAAAGGAACGAAATTGAGTTATTTGTAATGAGGTGGATGGACCCAGAGCCTGTCATACAGAGTGAGTTAAGTCAGAAAGAGAAAAACAAATACCGGGTGCTAATGCACATATATGGAATCTAAAAAAACGGTACTGATGAACCTAGTGGCAGGGCAGGAATAAAGCCGCAGATATAGAGAACGGACTTGAGGACACAGTGGGGGAAGGGGAAGCTGGGACGAAGTGAGAGAGTAGCACTGACATATATACACTACCAAATGTAAAATGGTTGGCTAGTGGGAAGCTGCTAGAGATCAGCTCGATGCTTTGTGATGACCTAGAGGGGTGGGATAGGGAGGGTAGGAGGGAGACGCAAGAGGGAGGAAATATGGGGATATATGTATACATATATCTGATCCACTTTGTTGTACAGCAGAAACTAACACAACATTGTAAAGCAATTATACTCCAATAAAGATATAAAAAATTATAAAAGGGTCAATTCATCATGAAGATACCATAATTATAAACATATATGCATCTAAAACAGATTCCAAAATTCATGCAGCAAGAATTGACAAAATTGAAGGGAGAAATAGACAATTAAACAACGGCAAGATGAATACTTTAATAACCCATTTCAATAATAGATAAAACAAAAGTTGAAGATAAACAATGATGAACAATACTGGAACAATACCATAAACCAGCTAGACCTAAGATCTATAGAATGCTTCACCCAACAACAGCAAGATACGAATTCATCTCTAGAACACATGGGATGTTCTCTAGAATAGACTGCATGCGAGGTCAAAAAAAATAACCTCAATAAATTTAAAGGATTAAAATCATACCACTTATGTCCTTTAGCCAAAATGGAATTGTCTGAAATGAATAATAGAATAAAATCTGAGAAATTAATGAATATATGGGAAGTAAATAACACACTTCTAAATAACCAATGGGTCAAAGAAAATATGACAAGGTAAGTTAGAAAATACTTTTAGATAAATGAAAATAAAGCACAGCATCATAACACATCAGAATATCAGATGTAGCTAAAGCAAGTCTTAAGAGTAACTTTATAGCTTCAAATGCCTACATGAAAAAAAGAAAGTTCTCAAATCAATAACGACCTTAAGTAATAAGAAGGAGCAGAAACTAAACCCAAAGCAAACAAAAGGAAGGAGTTGATAAAGATTAGAGTGAATCAATGAAATAAAAAAATAGAATACAAAATAGAGAAAATCAACAAAAACCAAAAAATTGTTCTTTGTAAAGATCAACAAAATTGATCAACGTCTTAATTAGACTGACAATGAAAAAAAGGACTCGAATTACTATAATCAGGAATGATTTACCAAAAAAAAAAAAAGTTTTATGAGGGAATACTATGAACAACTGTAGGCCAGCAAATGAGATAATTTAGATGAAATGGAGAGGTTCCTAAAAAGGCACAAACAACCTAGACTCAAGTAGAAAGAGAGTATCTGAATAGAGCTATTACAAAGATTGGATTAGTAATTTTTAAGACTTTCCACAAAGAAAAGCCTTGGACTAGATGACTTCAATGGTGAATTCTACCAATAATTTAAAGAATTAATATCATTCATTCACAAACTCCTCCAAAAATAGAAGAGGAGGGAACACTTCTCAACTCATTCTCTGAGGCCAGTGTTTCCCTGTTACCAAAGACAAACAACACCATCACAAGAAAACTACAGACTATTATCTCATATAATATAGACATAAATATTCTCAGTAAAATACTATCAAACCGAATCTAGCGACAAATGAAAGGAATTATACACCATGACTAAGTGGGATTTATGCCAGAAATGCAAGGTTGGATTAACACCCCAAAATCAATTAATGTAATAAACCACATTAATAGATTAAGAACAAAGTCTACATATCTACATTATCTATTGATAATCTCAATAGATGCAGAAAAAGCATTTGAAAAAATTCAACACCCTTTCACAATAAAACACTCAACAAACTGGGAATATAAAGGACTTCCTTAATGTGATCAAGAGTGTCTGCAAAACCTCCACAGCTAACATCATACTTAATGGTGAATGACTGGATGCTTTCTCCATAAGATGAGGAACAAGACAAAGATGTCTGTTCTCACCACTTCTATTCAACATTTTGCTGGAGTCAAGGAAATTAGACAAGAAAAGAAATAAAAAGTATCCAATTTGGAAAATAAGAAGTACTGAACAATTGAAATGAAATTAATAAAACAATTCCATTTACAATAGCATCAAAAAGAAAAAAATAGAAGAAGTGGAAGCTATGTACACTGAAAACCATAAAGCCTTCTAGAAAGAGTTTAAAGAATATCTAAATAAACAGAAAGACATTCAATGTTCATGGATCAGAAGACTTAATATTGTTAAGATGGCAATATTCCCCAGATTGATTTACAGTCAATAAAATTCCTATCAAAATTCCAGCTGCCTATTATTTTCATAATTCAACAAACTGATCCTAAAATTTATATGAAAATTCAAGGATTCAGAATTGCCAAAACAATTTTGAAAAAAAAAAAAACCCAAAACCCAAAGTTGGAAGACTCATACTTCCTGATTTTAAAGCTACAAAATGACACAAAGACAGTGTGGTGTTGGCATAAGGATATCACACATAAAAATTAGCTCAAAATGATCATAAAAACCTAAATGTAAGCGCTAAAACTTTTAGATGAAAACATAAGAGTAAATCTTCATGACTTTGGGTTAGCCAATGTTTTCTTAAATGCGATATAAATCACACCTCATCATGGTATATAATCTTTTTCATATATTTTTCTTTATTAAATGCTCCTTGGGTTGTGGCAAACTTTTGATTAGTTTCCAGAGTACTCAGAAAGTTCGTTTTGACAACTTTTGATGTTGCTTTATGGAGAAGTAGGTTTTCGGGGCGGTATAAGTCTAAAGGGGCAGTATTAGAGCTCCTCTATGGTGACGGAGCAGTTCTATACCTTGATGGTGGCTATTAATGAGATCCAATTGCAAGGAACTAGACGCATGCACACACACGTGAACGTAGGTTTTTAAAAAGGTGAAAATTGACTAAGGTCTGTAGTCTAGTTCCCTGTATTGTATCAATGTCAATTTTCTGGTTTTGACATTATGCTACACTTGTAAAAGGTGTCAATCTTGGATGAAGGTTACCTGGGTCACTTTGTACTATAACTGCAGCTTCCTATAAATCTATAATCATTTCACAATAAAAAGTTAAGAAACAAATATCTTTCCCAAAGAAGCACTTTTAAAATGCCTATATTATCAGAAAGCAAGAAAGTAAAAAATTAAGTAAAAAGGGTAATTTTAAAATTTCCAAAATATTTAAAGCTCATAAAGTGGCGTAAGTTAAAGCTCATACTATTCACGGGATTATAATAGGATTTGGTTGGACTTCAGAGTAAAAAATAATCTGTCATGCCATTACTCAAACCTGCATGTTACCTACATGTGTGCAAACAATACATAAAATGAGCAGTTTTGACTGTTTTTGGTTCATAAACATATAGGGGGAAAAGATTAACCTGAAGTATGTAAAAACTTGTGCTTAATTTCAAGAACTAAATTAATCTATAAAATTGGAAAAAATTATTATTAGGACTGAAGTGCCAATAATAACAGAAATCATGACATGTTGGGGTATAAAGAATGTTGAGCCATAAATGTCATCAGAGCTGGCAAATGTTTTTAGCTTTCCTTCCTCTTTAATGTTCAATGTCCCACTGCATGTTTTTCCATAGTTTATTGACTGATATTTAGTTTAATATTTCGCTACTACAAATAACGTTTTAGTGAATTTTCTTATCATATGTCTTCTTATGATAGTAAAATATACATAACAATATTTATCATTTTAACAATTTATAAGTATACGATTAAGTGGCATTAAGTTGCACATTCACAATGCTGTGCAACTGTCACCACCATTTATTTCCAAAACTTTTTCATCACACCAAATAGAAACTGTGTACCCATTAAATTATTTCCTGTTACTCTCCTCCTCCTAATCCCTGGTAACCTCTCTTCTACTTTCATGTCTATGAATTTGCTTCTTCTAGAAACTTCATGTAAGTGGGATAATACAATAATTGTCCTTTTGTGTCTGGCTTATTTCATTTAGCATAATGTTTTCAAGGACTTTCCACGCTGTAGCATGTATCAGAATTTTATCTCTATTTAAGGCTGAATAATATTCCATTGTATGGATATACCACATTTTGTTTATCCATTCATCCATTGATGAGCACTTAGGTTGTTTCCACCTTTTGGCCTGATTGAGGCCGAGAGTTCTAGGATAGCTTGGGAGAGGCAGGGAGTCCTAGCACAGGCCTGGGGGTGGCAGGGAGCTCTGAACTTGCCTGGGAGGCAGCAAGGGCTTTTATTAGGCTCAAACTCAGAGCTAAAGTAAGAGGTGGGAGAAGCGCAGGCCACCCAAGCTCACAGCCTGGTAGGTCCTCCTTGTACCTGCCATGTGGGGACACCTCGTAAATATCCTTTTATTGGTGAGGGGACCATGTGTGAGCAGGACTGTGGAGGCCTGAACTCTGAATTTTAGGTTAGCACAGAGGTTATGGGAGAATCTGCTGAGAAGCTCTGAGAGCTCAGAGGCCCTAAATGTGGGTCAGCCAGGAGCTGAGTCAGTACAGAGCACCGTGTACTGGCGACCAGCTGAGCCAGAGCTGCTCCAACCAGCCCAGCACCTAAATCAAGTCTGCTGCTGGGCCCCCAGTCAGAGGGTTCCTGCAGCACTTCCGTGGGTCAGGGGCCTTCAGTCAGAGCAGAGCAATGGACAGCACAGAGCAGAGCCCCTGCCTCCCCGGCTAATGAGACAAGACCTGGGAGCCGGGAGCAGCAGGGACAGACACACCCAGATCAGCCATCTGCCTTTGAACTTGGGAAAACGGGAGGCAGATTCCTACGGTCAGAAAAGCGTCTGATGGTGGGATAGTGAGGGGCTGGTGGCTGGCCACGCTGACCTCTTCCTGGCACTTTCACCACCAGTGTTCGCAGATTCCATGAGTCCTGGGGGTCGGGACCTGAGCTGCAGTGATGAAGAAAACCCATGACCACAGTGTGATTGCAAGAGCATCTCCTACTTTGAGGGTTGGCAGAGGGACCCGAGAGGCTGTTGCGCCTGCTAGGGCCTTAAGTTTGGGTTCTGCGCGCTGTGCTGGCCTGTGCCCTCACCCAGGACACCCGACAGCTGTTCAGGGAGCTGTCAGTGACCACTGTCCCTAGGGGCCGCACAGATATGTGCTATCCAGCCGCCCGTGACCCGAAGAGGTTCCTCCCCCTCCCTCCTCCGACTCCTCACCTGGCAGGGTTCCCTCACCTGGCAGGGTTCCTCCCCTAAGGCGTTCAGAGATGAGCATCGCATCATGAGGAGGGGCCTGGCCAGGTGCACTTTGACAGGAACTTCGGGCTGCCTTCCGAGGAGGAGCCAGGAGCCGGGTCAGCCAGAGGCCTCAAAAGGCTGCCGCCAGGCAGGCGAAGAAGGCCCGGCAGCGGCATCCGCGGAATGTTCTCTAATCCGCCTCCCGCCCCAGCTAGGGCGGCCACGGGTGAGGCCCCCTCCCCTCTGCTGCTCCAGCTCCACCGCCTCCCAACGAAGGCTGTCCCAGCTCCTCCGTGACCAGGGAGAGGCCCCAATCCTCACGCCCATCACTAGGGGATAATATGTAGACACAGGTGGAAATGGAAGTGAACCCACTTAACATGCATGTAACCAATACATCCTTTCACAGATGTTAACTATCTCAATAACCCCCTAGTAAAAATCACAGTTTTCCAGTCTTACAGATAATGCCACATTCTTGCACTCTCAACATGTATTCCTGTGGGATGGATTTTCTTTTAAATGCAATTGCTGGTTGGAAGGTCAGCATATTTAAAAGTTGGTGGCACTGTCAAATTCCCCTGAAAAGACTGTACTAGCTTAAACTCCCACCAATACAGTGCCAAGGAGTTTCCTAGGAGAATCTGGGCTGCTTGGCAGCATTTACCAGCAGTGCACACAGTTGCCCATCTCCACGGCCAGCTGAGTATTGCATATTATTGTATTTTCATGTTATTATTCTTAAAAGCTTTGCCATTCTAGCTCAAGTTAACACTCTGGTTTACACCTGCTTTGGGATTGCCTGCCATCTAAGAGTGATTTTATGTTTTTAAATGAATGGGAAAAAAAAGTAAAATATATCATGGCGTGAAAATTATACAAAATTCAAATTTCAGTGTGAATGAATAAGGTCTTATTGAAACCTAGTCATTCTCAATCATTTATGCGTCATCCTGGCTGCTTTTCTGAGACAGCCACAGAGGTAAGGGATGTGACTGTAGGGCCCAGGCCTCTGGCCCTTCAGAGAAAAAGTTTGCTGACCCCTGACACAGCTCATGAAAACCATGGGAATTCACTGTTGTTTGTGAGTGTGGGTCCCCATGTAAAGGCTGCTCCTGCCATCCGCCATGTCCCCTACTCCAGCTCCTGACTGTCCTTCCCACAGGCCTGCTTTTCCACCCCTCATGTCTTCTCTTTCCCTTCCCACTAACTGTTCCCCACATGCCTATTCCTCCCCACCACCCCAAGTCCCCTCCTGCATCCTTCATGTCTCCTTCTGTCCTCCTGGGGCTGTCCTCCCACAGACCTGCTCCTTCTACCCTCATGTCCCCCTCTATACCTCCGACTGTCCCCCACAGAGCTACTCCTTCCATCCTCCATGTTCCCTCCTGCCCCACCCACTTGTCCCCCATAGACCTGCTCCTTCCATCACAGGCTGTCCACTACTAGTACTTCCCACCCCTGCGTTATGGCTCTTCCTCTGTTCATCTTGACCCAGGAGTCCGCTGTGGCCCCACAGATCCTCCTGACTGCGCTTTCCACTTCATGGGCCTGTTTCTGCAGAGCCACGCTGGCCTCCAGCTGGCATGGATGATGCCCGTGGGTGGGAGGACTCAGGCCACCCCTGGGAACCTGCCCTTGTGGGGGCTTTCTGCTGGGCGACCTCTCCCAGGATCAGTTCTGAGGATTCCCTGCCCCACATGCTGGGCCTCATGGGCCTTAGTCAGAGTCAGTGGGGTGGATGAGCTGCAAGATGGGCTCAGACCAGGCTGTCTCTGATCCCCTGGAGTCGCTATCTGAGGCCAGCGTAGCAGGAAAATACCAGGAACAATACTGGGCTCCTGCCCAGGGACCAGCCCACCCACACCTTGCTTCATGACCTCAGTGTTCTCTATCCACTCTTCGCCCCCATGAACTCCATGCCAGACAGACCCAGGATATACCTAGGAGGCCAGGAGGGCGAGGCCTGGCCCTGCAATAGGTCCTAAGTGACTGCGAGTGGCATGACGTCCTGGGTCCAGGCATCAGCCCCAGGTGTGGTCATCATTTATCCTCAGGCCTGACATAGGTCTGATCCATGTCCCTGTGCTCAGAGCCTAGACCCAGGAGCTGGGCCAAGTAGCTCCCACCTGTCTCCTGCCTGGGAGCCTCTGCCAGGCCTAAACCAGGCCAGGGGCATCCTCACTCTACCTCTCACCCCACTGCAGTTCCCCACCCCTGTCCCTAGCCCTTTCCAGGAGGGCTCAGCCAAACTGGAAGCCCCAATGAGCTGTAACTCCAGTGCCATCCAGCCTCTGACCCCTGTGGCCCTCCAGACACCTGTGTGAAGACATCATAACACTCAGCTCCAGCCAGCCACCTGGGAAGCCCATAGAATCATGAGAAATGAGACATATTTGTTGTCCTAAGACATCAAGTTTGGGAATGGTCTGTTATGCAGCAAAAACAAACTGATACATAGTAAGTAAGAGGTAGTAAGAGCTGAATTTGAGGATGTCTAGGGCTGAAGATCGTGTGGTGAGGTAAGATCAGGCAGCTGGCATAAGCCTGGATTCTCCTACTGCCAGTGGCAGGCTGCTGGGGTTACACTCCCCACACCATGGCTATCACCCTTCCCAGAAACAACCCTAAGCTGACGGACCTGTGAATTATTCCCAATGTACAAAGCCTGTGTGCTCCCAAGACCTGGTGTGGGAAGAAAGGCTCCTCACTCCTGAGTGCCCTAACCTGAGGGGAAGCTGTGAGGGTACTAAAGGGAAGGAAAGCAAACAAGAGCAAGCCAGAACATCCAAGTCTCACCCTGGGGAGCATGGAAACCAGGTAGGCAGGTTCTGGTCAAGGAGGGCTGGGTGAGAGGCACACAGACCAGGGGCCGGGCCAACCCCTGTTGGGAAGCTTTGCCTGGGCCTGAGGACAGTCCCCCTGGGCAGTGACCTCAAGGAGAAGCCATCTGGAGGCCCGGCTCAAGGATCCCCAGCTGCAGTCTGTGTGGAGGAGCCCTGGACATGGGTCTACTGTGGCCCACCTCCCTGGGCCTCAGTTTCCCCAGCTGCAAAAGAAGGGTTACACCAAGTCTTCCTTGGGAGATGACTTGAGCAGGGTGTACGTGGCCTGTGCTCCTTCCAGACACAGCTTCCCCCTCCCACAGCTGGTTCCCATTAGAACAGGGCTCAGATCCCACTGGTTAAGTGAACTTGTCAAGCAAATGAGGAAACCTGATCCTTCTCTCATTCCACATTCCAGCCTTGGGAGCAGGCGGAGCAGCATGCTCCTGTCTCCTCAACCCTGCCCTCCTGCACCTTTATTCTCAACCGGCTACAGAGGGCAGGCAGGGACTCCCAGGAAGAGGAGCCCTGGATGTGGCCCATTCCAACAAGAGAGCTATTTGGAGAGCCCCCTTCTCGTGGCCTAGCTTCTGGGGCCACTGGCTTTTGGCTTGAGTCCTGTTGACCTAAAACAAATAGACTGCCAGCTATTTCTCCAGCGAATATGGGTTTATTCGGGATCAGCAGAGAATTGAAATTCAGGGTCAGCCACCATGGCGAGCCATGTGCAAGCTCTTGCACAGCAAGGAAAGGAGGACTCTTTTACAGAGGGGAAAAGAAAGTTGGGAAGGCTACAGTAAACAAGGAGTCTATGGCTTTTCATTGGCTGAGTCCTTGCCAGAAAAAAAGAGGAGTCTTTCTTCTTCCCATTGGGCTGTGTTATTGACACAGGGAGTGAGAGCTCCCCTTTCTAGTGTCCCAACTCTATTTAATTGAGGTTTCTGTTTATTAGTTTTTTACATTTCTCCCTTTTTGATCTCTGAAAGTGTTGCAGATCAAGAGTCAGGTTTTCCGGTTTCAGCAGCTTTTTTTTCTCTCAGAGCCAAGAAGGACCTTTCCTGGGTGTAGTGTCCTATGTCGGAGGGTAAGTACACAGATTGGAAACCTATTGAGGTTACATTTGAGTAAAAAGGAGGGGTAGGAGGGAGAACTCTCAGGCACTTTTTATCTAAAGTCCAT
Organism: Balaenoptera musculus; assembly: GCF_009873245.2. Lineage (NCBI taxonomy): Eukaryota > Metazoa > Chordata > Mammalia > Artiodactyla > Balaenopteridae > Balaenoptera > Balaenoptera musculus. Next base: position 153,565,892 of record NC_045787.1, on the reverse strand, counting down.
ATGTTATCAAGATCATATCAAGGCTTGGTCTGGATATCTTAGGAAAGTTGTCTCATCAGATGTCATCTGCTTTAATTCTAGGAAATCTTTACTTTCAGGTCACCAGATGATGTGCAGGTCCAGTCAGAGTTTGGTGCTTTCTTTAGGTGTGTCATGTGAATCCAAAGGTTTATTCCCTGGAGATTGGTGGCACAACAGTTGGTTAGAAGTATTTGATGGACGCTTTTTAGTGAGGTTGAAGAGAGTCTTTCTGTAGGTATCTTTTCCAATATACAAAGTATCCAGGTTTCAAGGTATGATGTTTACGGTCTTCATCTCTTGAGAGTGCACTGTGAAAAGATTGTTCTACCAAAACATGGTAATTTTAAATAGAAGCAATTAGGTCTTTGCAATATTGGAGTATCTCTCCTTTTATCAGTAGTGGGTAAAAACAGACAGGAGGTAAGTACATTGGGCATCCTCTGACTATCTCAGTGGGTGAGAGTTTATGAGTTCTGAAATGCTTTTGGTCAAGATATTTGGAGAGTCTCTATGAATTTTGCCAATTGAGTGTTAATAATGCCATTAGTGCATTCGACTAACCAGAGTATTGAGGGTGGTAAGTGCAGTAAAAGAGTCGTAAAACCAGCCAACCTGTAGAGACGTGTTGAAGTACCTGACCAATAAAATGGGTTCCTTGGTCACTATGAATTCAAGAGGAATTCTGCAGATAGGGATAATTTTTTCCAAAAGGGCTTTAGCCGCAAAAGAGGCAGTAGCCTGTCTGCAAGGGAAAGCTTCAGTCCAGTGTGAAAACATGCATACCATGACTAAAACATATTTATATCCACTAGACAGAGAAAGTTGTATGAAATCCATTTGCCAGAACTCAAATGGTCCATTAGGCAGTTTAAAATGTCCAGGAGCAGTACAAGTAGGCCTCCTTGGGTTGTGATTTGGACCAGCAAGGCAAGTGAGGTAGGAACTTCCTGTAGCCTTGTTAATGTTTCCCCATCAATAGTGATTCATGAAGGCTATCTTTTTTCAGTAGACCACTGGATTAAGGCATGTACAGTGGTGAGGAGTGGGAATTTTAGAGTCTCCAGTAGGACTGGGCTGTTATTTGGTCTGAACCAAATTATTTGGTCTGAACCAGAGCTTTCTCTTTTTATGGAACCAACAATTCTTGGATTTCCGATCTTATTTTTCCTTTTCTGAGGACAGTTGTTGGGCTTCTCTAGCCAGTTTTTCTAAGTTATCCTTTGGGGGAAATATTCCTTTGGACCACGACAGAGGTTTGGCTGCTGTTGGTTCCTTTAAAGGCAGCATTCCTTGCAGAAATGTCAGCAAGGTGATTTCCCTTAGCTTCCAGAAAGTCAAGTATAGGATGTCCCAGAATCTTAATAATAGCTAAAGCTCAGGTAAAATATCGTATCCAATAATTCCTGAACATAGGGGCCATTTAAAATTTTATTTCTGCTGTAAGTAAGGAAGACATATTGCTTCCACCATATCCCCAAATCATGGGCTATCTGAAAGCATATTTACTATCAACATAAATATTGGTGGTTTTGTCCGTGGCTAAAGGGTAAGCCTATGTAAGAATGTATCAGGCTGAGGTAGCCACAGGTAAAGATGCTGCCTCAACAACATCAAAAGGGGTTGCAATAGCATTCCCAGCACAATATTTACCATTGTTACCTTTTATTTATTTTCTTATAAAAGGCTGCTACATTTTAATCCTGAATTATGTGATTATCCCTAGAAAGGTAAAAGAAAAATACATAAACATGATGACTATCTGGATTATAATATGGTGATATTATTTCTAAGGTGATATTAAACCTAATTTTTTAAATTTTTTAAATTAATTTTTATTGGTGTATAGTTGCTTTACAATGTTGTGTTAGTTTCTGCTGTACAGCAAAGTGAATCAGCTATATGTAAACATATATCCCCTCTTTTCTGAATTTCCTTCAATCTCACTCCTGGACATATACCAGGAGAAAACCATAATTCAAAAAGATACATGTACCCCAATGTTCATTGCAGCACTATTTACAATAGCCAGGACATGGAAGCAACCCCTAAATGTCCATCATCAGAGGAATGGATAAAGAAGATGCAGTACATATATACAATGGAATATTACTCAGCCATAAAAAGGAAAGAAATTGTGCCATTTGCAGAGATGTGGATGGACCTAGAGACTGTCATACAGAGTGAAGTAAATCAGAAAGAGAAAAACAAATATCGTATAATATTGCTTATATGTGGAATCTAGAAAAATGGTACAGGTGAACTTATTTGCAAAGCAGAAATAGAGACACAGATGTAGAGAACAAACGTATGTATACCGAGGGTCGGGGGGGGGGTGGGATGAATTGGGAGATTGGGATTGGCATATATACACTACTATGTATAAAATAGATAACTAATGAGAACCTACTCTATAGCACAGGGAACTCTACTCAATGCTCTGTGGTGACCATTGTTACCTTTTAAATAAGAACCATCTGTGAACCATGAGACTCAGCATTACGCAGAGGAGCTTCATCACAAGGAGTCAGGAGGTGGTCCATCAGCATTAAGCAGTTGAAGAAGAGTAACAGGGTTAAAGTTACCACAATGCAAAAGCATTACATGAGGAACAGTTAACAAAAGGACTTCACAGGAGGTGAGGCAGCTGGCTGAGAAATATTGGGTGGGATGAAAGTTCAGGAAAGCTTCTACTGTATGAGGTACAAAAATAGTTAAAGAAGATCCCGTGATTTTCTCGGTGACCTTCACCAAAAAGACAGTGGCACTAATGGCCCTAAGGCAAAGTGGGTTATCCGCATGCCACAGGGCCCAGCTTCTGGTTATAATACTCTGTGGATTGATGGTGGTTCCCTTGTTTTTGGGTGAGTACCCCAAGGGCATTCCCTTTCTTTTCACATACAAAAAACAAAAATGGAATCTGATAATTATGATGCCCAAGGGCAGGTGAGTTCATCACACTCTCCTTTAAGGCCTTAAAAGTTATATTATTTGGTTCTTCCTATAAAATTGGGTTGGGGTTGTTATTCTTCAGTAAAAAAATACAGAGATTTGGCCATAAGAGATAAATTTGGAATCCAATTTCACCAATAACTGACTAACCCAAGAAAACCTTGCAGTTGGCACTTATTCTTGGGTTTTGGGAAACTTGGGTCACAATGAAGCATATCTGGATCTAGATATAGCCCTTGTTCTGATATCAGATGCCCTAAATATCAAACCTGGGTTTGGTCAAACTGCAGTTTTTCTTTAGTGACCTTATATCCCTTTAAGGCTAAAAGTTTTAGCAAGAGGAAGGTGCCTTCCTGTGAGGAGGTTTGAGAAGGAGAGCAAAGAAGCAAATTATCCACATACTGCAACAGAGTAGACCCTCTAGGGAACCTAATGTCATCCATATCAGCCTTCAGGATTTGTGAGACTCCCAGTAAAACCCTGAGGCAATACTGTCCAGGTGAATTGTTTTTCTTCCCAAGTGAGGGCAAAAGGTATCGGCTAGCTCTATCAACTGGAGTATGAAGAATGCACTGCACAAATCAATTCCGGTGGGAATGGATGTTAGTACAAGGGTTAGGAACAACAGGGTGTACAGTGTTGTTTATTGCTTGGGGGTCCTGGACAAACCTCCACCCTAGGCCCTTAGGTTTTATCACTGATAAAATGGGAGTGCTACAGGGGCTAGTCCAAGGGATAATAAGATCTTGAACTTTGTAATCTTCTATTATGGGCTTTGTGCCTTAAAGGGCTTCTTTACTTATATTACTATATATATACATTCTGGGAAGAGGCTTTGTAAGGATATATTTGAATCTTGATGAGAGGTACATGTGAATTTTGCCAAAATCAGTTGGAGATTTTGCCCAAAGGAGGATGGTAGCTAATTCAATATGGACAAATTATCAGTGTTTCCAGAATCAGCTCTGCTATCAGAGACAGAGCAAATAAAAGGTGTCAAAAGGTCATTTAATTCACCTGATTGGTTACTTTGATGACTACTGTCAAATTCTAGAATTATTTCCTCTTTTTTGGAGAAAATTCCAGCATAATACTTCTTTAAGAAATCTTGGCCTAATAAATGGATAGGGGCAGAGGAACTAAAGAGAAAAGGGCGTGGATCTCTCAGAGGGCCTAAGAAAGAGGGAATAGGTTCAGAAACAGGAACCTGTTGAGGTTCATTAGAGATCCCCACTATTTAAACGTTTTGGTACTAGAGTGTGGCTCTCTTGTCAGTTAGTACTGGAAGAGACCCATCCCTAATCTGGAGAAGTGTTTCTCCAAGCTGATTAAGAGGGAATATTGGGAAGAGCCTCTGTTGTTCCTTCGAGCCTCATCATTGAGAACTGGACGGACATTGGAAAAGTTGGTCAAAGGGCTGCAGGTGCCTAAAGCACTTAAATTTGTAACAATCTCTTTTCCAATATCATTGCTTAGCAATAACAGCAGAAACAAGAAGAGTTTTGGTTTCCCTTAGGGGCCTTCATTTGCTGGAGTTGAAGATTAAGCATTTTAGCAGTCTTCCTTTTAGGTGACTCATTTAGAAAGTTTGTTTGCCAGATTAACTAAATGTGGAGTAGACACAGTTTCTCATTCCATCCTGGTCCTTTTTACTAGAAAGGTAAGGCCCTGATTCAGTCCATTAATAAGCATAGAGTTAAAAGCTACCTTGGTGGAATCAACATCTGAAGGAAGACCAGAATTTTCTTTAAAAATAATCTGAAGTCAATTATAATAGTCATGAACATGTTCTTCAGATTTTTGTGTGCAAGTCTGACTTTTGTCCCAGTCAACAAGCTTTGGAAAAGCCCTAGGAATTGTCCAATGAAGTTGTGTAGTGATTGCCTGAACCTAATCATATAATAAGTTAGCAGGCTGATCTCCTGGTTGTAATACTAGAGACCTTTCAAGGTTTTCCCAGTTATCGGTTTTCATCCAATGCTGGGCCTGGCCTTCAGTGACAAGCATATGAACTAGCTGATGTAAGTCAGAGAAACCAGGTTGATAAGTTTGAATAACTGTATTAAATTCCTCAGAAAATATCTGAGGATCTTTGGTTATTTTGGGAAATTCCTTGACTATGACTCACAGTTCAGCTTTAGTGTAGGGCATATAAGAAATTAAGGATATACCCTCTGGATCCTTAGAAGACTTAATTTTAAAGGAACAGATTCTAACAAATTCAGAGGAAAGGGGAGTGGAGAGAGTTTCAGAAAAAAGGGAAATTTGGTGACAGAAATAAGATAGGGGAATTGAGAGTATAGCCTCAAAATACCAATCAAAATAGGCATTCCATTCAGTTTGGGAAATTTTAGAGCTATGGTAGTCTAATTTGGTTTTAAGAAAATTAAGTTGGGGGATTTCAAGTTTTCCCATAATGGTAATTAATGTTCTAAATTGCCTTTGGTTAGGTTGGTCCATTTAGTTAGAATTGTGCATGAGGAAGGACTGTGGTTTTTAAACATAAAATCAGCCAAAGTCCCTGTGTCGGGGGGTAACCTCAAAATATTTAGGTAACTAGGATCCCATTTATCAGGGTTTCTTCTCTAGAGTGGAAGAATAATTTTCAAATGGCCTAAACAGCTTACAGCTCAAACAGTTTACAGTTTAAACAGTTTAAAGAGCTCAGATAGCTCTGGAGGCCTGCAACTCAAACAGCCTGCAGGCCTAATAGCAGCCAGTTCTAAGGAAACAGCTTGGTCCTGGAGGAGCCAGGCCGAAGGCTCAGCCCAGTTCCCATAGAACAACCCCTATTTCGAAGGAATGGGCCAAAGGCTGAACTGGCACAGCTCCAATAAACCAGCCTCCCCCTCACCCCCCTACCCCATTCCCAAAGGAATGGGTTGAAGACTAGCCACTTCCAGGAGAAAAAGCCCCTGTTCCAAAGGGAATTTGCTGAAGGCTAACACAGAATGCCATATGAGTACTCACATACAGAACAAGGCCTTAATCAGAAAGGATGAAACTTTAAATTGATCCCAAGTAAAACCTGGAGAGCTTCAAAATGCAAAGAGAACATGAGCTCAGATCCAGGAGAAAGATGTACCTTCAAACCCCAGGGTCAGCAAGAAAAGCAGTGAGTGACAGTGGGGTCCCACACCTGTTTGCTTACTAGCTCTGGAGCCTTCTCTGACCCCCATATGGGCCACCAAAATGTTGACCTGAAACAGACTGCCAGTTATTTCTCCAGCAAAAATGTGAAATAACTGGAGACTGCCAGTTATTACTCCAGCAGAGAACTGCATTTTGGGGTTTGCAACCATGGTGAGCCACAGGCAAGTCCCTGTGTGGCTAGGGTAGGAGAACACTTTTATAGAGGGGAAAAGGAAGTTGGGGGGGGCTACAGTAAACAAAGAGTCTATGACCTTTCATTGGCTGAGTCCTTGCCAGGAAAGAAGAGGAGTTGCAGGGTGTGAGAGCTCCCCCTTCTGGTCTCCTGACTCCATTTAACCGGGGTTTCTGTTCATTAATTTTTTTTTACAGCCCTGAGAGAGGCTGGGCTGCTTGCCCCACTTCCAGGACCAAACACCACCCTGTCCTCTGATGTGAGAGAGATCCCCTTACCCTGCGAGGGCCTACCCAGTGAGAAGGAAGGAAAGAAGCTGCCCCAGGACCCCCAGAAGCCCACCCTGCTTGTGCCTGTGGAGTCATAACTCTGAGCACTGCACACGTTGTGCTGTGGCCCCACATCTCCACCTGCCCCAGCCTGTCTTCTTTCCCCATTCTGTTCGCCTGGCCTGTGTCTGCCCCCAGCCAGGCCAAGCCATGGGACATCGTCCCTTGTCCAGGAGACCCAAGCTGGAATGACCAGGGTCCAGTGTCCTTGCTTGCTGCAGAGCTCCCTGCACCACCTGCCTGGAGGTTGCTACGTCCTCCCCACACCACTGCGGGGTCTCCTTGGCACTGTACAGACGAAGGTTAAAGGGATGGGGAAAGACTGACCCCAGGGAAGCTGGTCCTCAGGACATGCCATGCATGCACAGCAGGGATTGTGGCCTTGCTGTGCACATGTGTGGAGCTGTGTGTGGGTACAGGGGTTGTGTCCTGTGCACTTTTCTTGGGGGCACCATGAAGGGGCCATTGGTGCCCCTGGTTCTTAGCTCCCAGCCTGGCCCTGGTGACAGGGGAGATTCACACTGGCATGTCCCTCCAGAGAGCAGAGGCCTCAGCCACTGTCCCTGAGGCCCACTAGGGAAGCTGCCATGAGTCTTCATTCTCTAGAACAGGAAATGAAGCTTGCCCCTGGCCAAACATGCTGCCCCTCTTCTCAGACCTGGTCTTATTCCTGACCCTGTGGCCTCTTGGTGGGGCCTGCTGGGAGAAGGGCAGGTGGGGCAGGGGGCACTGAGCTCCTGTTCTAGGCTGGGCCTCATGCCCAGTGTCCACTTCTCCTTATTCCCCACCTGCCCTGGGGCACGTTCCCCTAGGGCTTCTTGACCCCAGGGGCCTCCTGGGGTTGCACTGGGTCTCACTGAGGAGAAAGCTAGAGACTGTTCTAGGTCCTGGGACCCTTTGCCTTCAGGTACCAGGGCTCTTACAGCTGTAGGGGAGGCCCTAAGGCAGCACAGGTTGGGTGGCTGGTGGCCCTGGGAGATCTTGGTCATGGGGCTCAGGACCCTGGGGACAAGTGCCAGCCAGGCTGTGCTGGAGGATGGTCCAAACCTTAGCTGAGACCAACAGGGACTCAGGAGGTGGGGCTGACCCTGCTCCACAGTCTGGGAGCCAGCCAGGACCCGTCCTTGAGAGGGACACTTCAGGCCCATGTCCAACCCGGCCATGGGGTTCTGTGATTCCAGATTACCTGGAATCTGGCAGGACAGGGTCTCTTGCTCCCAAGTCCTGAGACCTCTTGACTCTCAACTGAGGGTCACCACTTCCCTTGGGTACCCACCTATCTGTCCATTTCACTTGTGCTCTGGGCTTATCCCTCTTACTGTTTGGACCATAGCTCTCAGCCTCCATCTGACCCTGGTCCTCACCACCTGGGTTCTAGGAGCCTGTCTGCACCAATCTATAGCAATTCTGCTCCACACCCTAGGAGGCCTCACTGATGCTGCAGGATGTCCACCTGGAGGGTGTTGCTGGAGCCCCTGCCCTTTATCAACCATCTAGGGCATTGGTCCATACTGGACACACAAGCAGGTACTCTGGAATGCACACATGCACACACATACTCATACATATGCACTGTGCACACACACACACACTTGTACTCACACACGGGCAAACATACAAATGAACAGTTGCATATGCATACACATGCACTTGTAGGTGCACTTGCACAACACACTCACACACTTGTATTCACACATGCATGCACTCACACTAGTACACTTGCATGCACGAGCACACTGGCATACATGCAGTCATGTTCACACAATATACACGTACACACATGAGCATTTTCAGACATGCATTCACGTACATGAACACATTGCACACACTCTGGCATGCTTGCACACATGCAATTACATGTATACATTACACCCACACGCATGCAGTCACACACACAAACACTTGCATGTATGCACACTTGTACATATATGCACATATTTGCACATGCACAGGTACACTTGCACACATGTGATGACACTCATAAGAACTCATAAGAATTCAGGTTCACATGTGCTCTGGTCACACCAGCTGTGCCCGCCTTCATACATACAAGCCATCCTCTTCTCTGGACTTTGAGTTTCAGTTGCCCCCCACACCCTCCCTGTCCCCTCTATCGGGTCAGCTTGCGGTCTGCCCTCAGGGTCCAGTTCCTACAGGCTTCCACTCTGCAATGCCAAGCCTCTCAGGTGGTTATCTATAACCCTATACCTGAGCAGTGGTTATCTGTCCCCACATGCCTCTTGAGGGCAGGACTGTTCCAGGAACATAACCCCACCCAGGAAATTCCTGCCTAGTTTAATCAGCAGTGACTCACCCTGGCTGCAGTCTTCCCAGGGGCTCTGAAGGCTCAGGCCCAAGCAGGGGTAGAAAAGATGGGCTCAGCCCCTCACGGCACTAGGTCACTGTCTACTACAGGGTGGGCAGCCAGTCCAGGGTCAGACCATGGACGTGGTCGAGCTGGGAGCTGAGCCCATGGGCGTGGGTGTCAGAACTGGGCCTTTACATGTACATACACAGGCTCACCAACAAGTCCTGAATTCCCAGATCTGGGGCTTCCCCATAAGCCCTAGGGTTTTGATGGGACCACACTCCCGACCAGGATGGCTCATGGATGAGGGGTGCTGGACCTCTGCTCTGAGACTTGAACATGGAGCAGGGACCCAGGCCCAGCCCCGCTCAGGAAAGGGCCAACTGCATGGAGGTGGAAGGAGGGGAGGAGGGTGAGAAGTGGGTGAGAAGGACCCACTGCCCTCCTCATTAGTGGGGCACTACCCAGGATGGACACAGGTAACAGTGGTGGAGAAGGGCCAGCACAGATACCCACAGGCCACAGCTAGAGTAGACTTAGTGTAAAGCATGTCTAACCCCCCTTCAGGCAGGGACAGTAAATCAGAGGTAAAGCTGGGAAGAGGCTCAGGACCCAGGTACCCAGGAAGAATGTGAGTCCTGGTGAAGCTGAGGGAACAGTGGTGGTTCAAATGCAAGGCAGGTTGTTGCATAGGGATAGACGTAGGACCAATGGGATGGAGCTGGGAGTACAGGGACACATCAAGCATCTATGGCCAGTGGATTTCACCAGGAGTACAAAGACCATTTGGGAAAAGAAGAATCTCATCAACAAATGATGCTGGGACAACTGGATAGCCACACACAAAAGATGGAGTTGGACCCCTACCTCAAATTAACCTCCCACCTCAATTAATCAAAATGGGTCCTAGATGTAAAACTATAAAACTCACAGAAGAAAACACAGGGACAAATCATGATCTGGGATTTGGCAATGAATTCTTAGATATGACACTACAAGCAATAAAAGAAAAATAGACTTCATCAAAATTAAAAACTTTTGTGTATCAGAGGACATTATTAATAAAGTGAAAGACAATGTACAGAAGAAAAATTTTGTAAATCATATATCTGAAAAGAGTTTAGTATACAGAATATATAAGGAATTCTTTCAACTCACCAACAAAAGGACAAACAACCCAGTTAAAATGGGCAAAGGACTAATAGACATTTTAAAGACGATATACAAATGGTCAGCAAGCACATAATAAGATGTTCATTATTATCAGTCATTAGGGTCGTGCAAATTAAAACCACAACAAAATACTACTTTACACATGCTGAGATACAAGAAAAAGGGTGTGTGGGGGAGGAATAACAACTGTCAGCAAGGACGTGTAGAAATTGGAATCTGTGTACACTGCTGGTGAGAATGTAAAGTGGTACATCCACTGTGGAAAACAGAATGATGGTTTCTCAAAAAGTTAAATATAGAATTACCATATGACCCAGCAACTTCACTGCTAGGTGATGGAGTCCCTAGGACTGAAAACAGGGACTCGAGCAAATACAGGTACACCCATGTTCACAGCAGCACTATTCACAATAGCCAAAAAATGAAAACAGCCCAATATCCACCAGTGGATCATTCAGCCATAAAAAGGAATGAAGTACTGACACATGCCACAACATGGATGAATCTCAAGAATATTGTGCTAAGTTAAAGAAGCCAGACACAAAAGACCACATTTTATTCCATTTATATGAAATGTCCAGAGTAGGCAAATTCACAGAGACAGAAAGCAAGTTGGCGGTTGCTAGGGGCCAGGGAGAAAGGAATGGGGAGAAACTGTTTATTGGCATTTTATTTGGGGGTAACAAAATGTTCTGGAACTAGATAAAGATGGTGGCTTCACAACATTGTGAACGCACCAAACACCACTGAACTTAAAATGGTTACTTAAAAATGGTTACTTGCATGTTATGCAAATTTCACCTCAATAAAAAGTATAAGGGCAGGTGGGGTAGTTGGGGGTGACCAGGACAGGGTGCACAGAGAGAGAGTGCAGTAGGACAGGAGCAGAGACTCTGTCCTGTAGGGATGAGGGGACCACCAGTGGTGTCTTCTCAGAGACTGTTGACAGCCCGCTCAGTGTGGACTGGGGAGTCCCAGGAAGGGTGGGACCTCCCCCATAGCACCTCAGCCTCATCAACACCTCTGCACCTGTGCTGACTCAAGACAGGCGAGGAGCAGGAGGAGAGTCAGACAGGGCCAAGCCACACCTGCCTAGGGTAGATGGCCATGGGGGGTCAGCAAACCTGCCTGTAGTGTTGGCTTCCCCCAGTGGACACCAGATTGCTGCCTGAGGGTGGGGCCCAGGACTTGGAAGCCCCTGGCCCATGTACCCAGCATCATAGCCCACCCTGGGCTGGCAGGGAGCCATCTCCCACCCCAGGCAGGCCAGCTGGTCCATACAAGTTCAGTGATACCTGTCTTAGTGCCTCTGGACCACCCCTTAGGGAAAGCTCAGCGGTGTCCACACTGAGGCTCCCTCCCCTACCAGGGCCCTGGCCACCCTGCGGCCTTCTCAGCAGTCTCCCTTGGCCCCTCTACTGCACCCACAGGCCCTGGGCCACACCCTCCAGACCCTACCACAGGTGAGTCCTCTAGCCTACTCTACCCTAACCCCAGTCATGGAGCCCACGGCCAGGGCACACTGCCATGATGGGTGACCACTCCCTGGTTGTGTGGGTCATGTGGAACAAGGAGTACTTCCGTCGGACATTTTTCAGGGCAAGGGGTCTTAGTAACTGGGTACTATCGCTTCTGGAGAAAGGGGTTCACACGCCACAGGCTTCAGGGTCATTAGGCTGCAAATGCAGATCTCTGGGCTCCCTAGGGTTCTGGTCCTGATCTGTTGTGGGGCCCAGGAATCTGTATTTGTACCTTGAAACCCAGGTGAGGCAGGGAGGGGTCAGAGCCGCACAGACCCTGAAGGAGTGAGCCTCAGGTGCTGGAGGGTGTCACCCCTTCCCCTGCCCAACCCACCTGCATCCCTGAAGCCCCTCCCCTCGGTGACCCAGCAACTCCACTGATGTGCTGGGTGCTACAGCTGAGGCTCCTCCTTCAACTGGCTCTTTGAGGGGAGGACACCCAGAAAACCAACACGGCCCTCAAGAAGCCCACCCTCTGGATGCTAAGACAGGCTAACTCCAGAGAAGGAAGCAGAGATCCCAGCCACTCCTGTTTTTGAAGTCTGTCGAGGATGTGTGAAATCAGATGCTCTGAGTACCTCACCATTCAGGACTTTCCAAAAACTTTCAAGAGACAATGCGGGGCCAGAGGCAGCAGCACTGGGTGAGACCCTGGGCAGCAGCCCACCTCTTTTAGCCCTTCTGAGGGATGAAGCCCTGGGGTCCAGTGGGCCAGGAGGCTATGTGGAGGAACAGCCTGTGCTGAGCTCTGAGAGGAGGAACTATCCCGGTTCTTTGGGGGTCTTGGCCAAGCTTGTGCAGCAGGAGAGGGCAGGAGTGTAAACTGATGAGATGATGTAGGACGGGTTGGTAAACTATGGCCCGTGGGCCAAGTCTGGCTGCCACCTGTTTTATAAGTGAAGTTTCATTGGAACAGCCTCACCCCTTTGTTTCTGTATGGTCACTGGCTGCTTCTACTCTACGATGGCAGAGTTAAGTACCTAGTTGTAACAGAGACCATAATCAGCTAGATTAAAGCCACCGGGGGCCACTGGGGAGGATGGGAAAGATTTACGCGATGTGCTCCTGTCCTCATTAAAGGAAACCGCATGGTTGATGAGGCTTGGACAGAAACAACCAAGTATGACAGCTGAGCACCCTTCAAACTGTCCCTTGGGGGGCTATAGCTGTGACTCAACTCCAGCATGCTGTTGCTCAGAGAGTGAAGTACACATGTGCAGGCCTTGGACCTTCTCCTCTCCTGAGGCCTCTGTCTCACTACCTGCTCCACTTCGCCTGGGCTGCTCCACCTCACCCAGGCTGCTCCCTCTCATTTGGGCTGCTCCACCTCACCCAGGCTGCTCCCTCTCACTCATGCTGCTCCCTCTCATTTGGGCTGCTCCACCTCACCCAGGCTGCTCCCTCTCATTTGGGCTGCTCCACCTCACCCAGGCTGCTCCCTCTCACTCATGCTGCTCCCTCTCATTTGGGATGCTCCACCTCACTCAGGCTGCTCCCTCTCACTCATGCTGTTCCCTCTCATTTGGGCTGCTCCCTCTCACTCAGGCTGCTCCCTCTCATTTGGGCTGCTCCACCTCACCCAGGCTGCTCCCTCTCATTTGGGCTGCTCCACCTCACCCAGGCTGCTCCCTCTCACTCATGCTGTTCCCTCTCATTTGGGCTGCTCCACCTCACTCAGGCTGCTCCCTCTCATTTGGGATGCTCCACCTCACTCAGGCTGCTCCCTCTCACTCAGGCTGCTCCCTCTCACTCATGCTGCTCCCTCTCATTTGGGCTGCTCCACCTCACCCAGGCTGCTCCCTCTCACTCATGCTGCTCCCTCTCATTTGGGCTGCTCCACCTCACCCAGGCTGCTCCCTCTCACTCATGCTGCTCCCTCTCATTTGGGATGCTCCACCTCACTCAGGCTGCTCCCTCTCACTCATGCTGCTCCCTCTCATTTGGGCTGCTCCACCTCACCCAGGCTGCTCCCTCTCATTTGGGATGCTCCACCTCACCCAGGCTGCTCCCTCTCACTCAGGCTGCTCCCTCTCACTCATGCTGCTCCCTCTCATTTGGGCTGCTCCACCTCACCCAGGCTGCTCCCTCTCACTCAGGCTGCTCCCTCTCATTTGGGCTGCTCCACCTCACTCAGGCTGCTCCCTCTCATTTGGGCTGCTCCACCTCACCCAAGCTGCTCCCTCTCACTCAGGCTGCTCCCTCTCATTTGGGCTGCTCCACCTCACTCAGGCTGCCAATGAGGCCCGATGGGCACCTGAGATGGAACCTCCAACTCACTCATCAATAATTTTGGATAAAGTCCCAGGTCTTATGGGTCTTATACCGCAGTTGTTGGGTGGGGACGGATAAGGATTTAAGCAAACAGGAGAGCTTCAGACAGTATGAGTGCTGCAAAGACTCTGGCAGGATCCTGATCATGCACCTGCCCCATGAGGATCCTCTTCACTTGGTGGGGTTTTACCTGAGTTTTTGCTTCTCTTCCACTCTAGCTTTTCCAGGCTGCCAGGTGGCATCTATCAGTTGAGGATTTGCACCTGTTTTGTTCTGAGGTCCCGCCTGTGGTTTCTATTCCCATCATGTGAGTGCGGAGTCTAGTCTGACCAGAAAAACAAGCTCATTTAAAGGGCCCGAAGATGGTTTTTCAGAGACACTAGTCTGCCATTTCTCGATCTACCAGCTTTCCAAATAAAGTCGTATTCCTTGCCTCAAAAAATAAATAAATAAAGGGCCCAAGAAGCAGCAGGCCCTTACTGACCAGGTGGCCAAGCTGGAAAGGCCTGGAGAGGGAAGGAAATGCCTGGGACCACATGGCCGCACAGCTGGGACAGGTCTCTTGGCTGCCAATCATTCCTCTGAACAAAAAGGACAGAGATGGTGACACAGGGGGTGTCCAAACATGAGCCAGGCCCCACCCCCCCTGAAAATATCTTCTCTGACTCCAAACCATATTTGGGCCCAAGAGAACAGCCCACAATGCTCCAGCAATGGCCTTTGTAAATGCCAAAGCCACAGCATTCATCTGGGGCATGAGAGATGCCAAACACAGGCTGCGGGAGCAGAGCACACACACAGAGACCTCAGGAGGGAATCCCGTTCTGTCACCAAGAGGCACCGACCTGTGCGAGGCATTGCCTGGTGCTGGTCACAAACGTGGCTCAGAGGGGTTCCTGATGGAGGGTTCCGTGCTTCACATGATGACACCATCAAAAGATGCCCGAAGAGGTGGCTGGACATGCAGCTTCTCACCTGGGAAATGCAGGATAATCACACATGCCTCAGCCCAGGCACATGGTGAGTAATGTAGGAGAGCTAGCTGTCACTGCATTAGCATCGTTACGCTTTCTGTTAGCTTTTATTCCTACCTCCATCTGAAGTCACTATCCTTTTCCCAAATTTTCTTTCTTGTAACTAATCTATTTTCTGAGATATTTTATGCATCCTTTAGAAGCTGCTCTAAAAACTTTTGGAACAAGGTACATTGAGTATATGCTGTGTGTGTGCCTGTCTGCATGTGCCTGCACGTTTCCATGTGTCTGTGTGTCTGCATGTTTCTGTGTGGGACTGCAGGTCTCCTCATATCTGTGTGTCTCCATGAGCATCATGTGCCTGAGTCTGTCTGCACATATGTGTCTGTGTGTGTGTATGCCTCTGTGTGCGCACACACATGCACATATGAATAAATAACTGCATAATTACCTCTGAGTTGGTGGGGGATGAAGTCCCAGAACAGCTCTCCCACATTGGTTTTAGTGGATTAGCACATGCTCCAGGAGCCCATGTGATGGAAGGCTTGCTTCCATGGAGTGGCCACCAAAGGTGATGGAGACACAACCTCCTCCTTCTGGGCCCAGTTCCATGGGAAGGAAGTTTGTGTGACAAAATCCTGAATGTATAGAAACATTGCGTAACATTACAAATGTACCTGACATCATAGGAAGACGTGAAACTTGACAGCAGCTCATGGTTGGCATTGCTCCTCAGGGCATGCGTGGCCAGAAAGTTCTTCTGATGGCCCTTGGAGCATGGGCTTCCAGAGTCAAACACTCTAGCTGTGTCTGCAAGTTAGAGTTTTACCTGAAAATAATCTCCTTTTCCTTATGTAGATTAAAAAGTAACTAGGGAAGAAAACTATTTTTCCAGCATAAATTTCCCCTCTTCTTTCCTCTCACAAAGAATATCTGCTAAAATAGTTTTGAGTATATCACCACAAGGTGTACTAAAAGGCAAACATCAGTTCTGGAGGGGACGTGCACAGGCTCCCACCCTGCAGGGCACCTGGTGAGAATGTGTCTGCACAGTTACTACTGCAAACAGTTCTTCAGGACCAGTTATTATCATAGGAATTAATGTTTAATGGTCAATCCATAAATAAGATGAGAATTGCAATTGAAGAACAATCCCAGAGAGGAGATCAGGGATTTAAAGCTTGATTTCAAAGCAGTCTAATGATATACTTACTACTACGTGTTTAAACTGTGACTTTTACCATGGTAGTCAAGGAAGAGGCTGTTTTATGGTCAGTCTCAGCTACAATTTATTTTGTTGGTTTTACAGGAAATTTAATGTCTTGTTTTTAAGTTTGCCTTGCAATATCAAGACACTGATCCAGAAGCTCCAGGGAAGGAAAACTTGTGTTGCAAAGCTCCACACAGCTGCTTGCATTTTTAATTATAAATTAGAGAAGTCAGTAAAGAAGCACCCAACACTTGCAAGGACCCTGGAGCCATCCCTAATCTATGCAGACATTTAGTTCCAATGTTTGTGGGTCACGGAAGAACCAGGAGGGTTCCAGAACTGCAGCATGCAGTTAGTACCTTAAAGAAGGACCCCAGACAGCTCTGCATGGAAGGTGGTGTGTGGGAAAAACCTATTTCTGCCGTGAACTCTTCAGCTTGCCCACATTCATCCAGAGATATGACAAAAGTAGGTATTCACATGCCCGTTTGGCCTTGGCCTAGCCTCCCGAGGTGACTCCACCCAGTATCCTGGTTTGTTTCCTCCTCCACAAGCCAGAGTTTCCTAAGCTTTTTTCCAGTTTTAAGCATTCCATATACATGTTTTTATTTTAAGCCAGCATGATCCTTCCTGAGAGAAAGTAAACACAAACCATTAATTAGTTGACCCTCATTATTTGCAGATTCCGTATTTGTGAATTTTTCTACTTTTTAATTTTGATTTCCTTAAACCTTTTGAAACTCATTTGGCCTCTTTCAGTGAAGACCTGAAAATACAGGACTACAGTTGGGGAGAAACGCCTGACCTCCTGGGCAGGATGGTTCTGCCCAGAGGGTGGACTCAGAGGTTGTCTGCCCTATGCTCCTTCTCAGGGTAAGACTGTTTTTGGCTCTCACCACAGCGGGGCCCTGGGCGGCCTAGGGGATGGTTCACTCTCCTTCTGCAGAACCTCAGCTTCCCTTCCCTTTGTCAGGGGGTGGGGATTAAACCAGGAGCCTCTCTTCCTCCTAAACCCTCCTCAGCTGCCTCTCCTTGAGCTCTGTGCAGTATCGTCCATCACTCAAGGAGAAGATGAGCCAGGCTTAGGAAGGGAGGACGGACAGCAGCCTCCCTTTCCTCAGTGGAAAGTTTGGCCCAAAGGCTTCCTTTGGCTGTAACAAGGCACTGCGTATACTGCAGTGGGGAGTGGGACCAACAGCAATTGGGGAGGAACTGACAGCACTCAGGGAGGACGGGGTCCAAGAGATGAGGCCATGAGGGTCCTACTGCCCCTTAGAGTGAGGAGCTGGGTGTGGGCCCACCCGCGGGAGTCACCATCCCTGTCTGGAGCCTGGGCCTAGGTGAGCTGGCGTAGCTGTCTCACTGCACATTTCCTTCCCCCATCCTTAGCTCTCAGCCAGCCAGGAGCCAAAGCCTGGCCAGCTAGGAGTGGCACCCCGCCCTGGGAGGCAGGAGTGGGGGGTGATAGCGGGGAAGATGGTGATACCGTTCTCTGCTGGTCTGCAGAGAACTTGGGGTGCCACAACTCCTGTCCTTCCAAGAGAAATTCTATGTCTGAGCCAGCTTCCTCAGCCTTCCCAGAGTCCAGAGCTCGACCCGTTTCCCTGGGTGGTGCATTAAGAACAGGGCCCCTGGTGTCCGGTGGGGCATTGGGCCGCTCAAAGCCAGCAGCAGATGGGCCGAAGGGAGCCCCGTGGCTGTGCACATCCTGTGCCCTTCCCAGCTAGTCCTTGGAGTGCTCTGATGAGCATGCGGTCCCTCTCCCATGGAGGGAGGAAGCAGTGGAGGTGGAGCTGGGAGAGCACAGGAAACTAGCGTAGTATGCCCCACAAAGGATGTGTGTGCCTTGCTTATTTGAGAAACACACGTGGGAGGTTTTAGCGCTGTGAAGCCACTTTGGCTAATGAATTTCTTTACCGCTGTGCCTTTTCAGAGGGACCATGTGGACCCTGCATTCACTAGGGTTCCTCAGGTCCCAGGACAGGGAAGTGACATCCTAGTGTTCATGCCAAAGTCCCACATCCTGGGAAACTCCTCCCTGGGGTGTGAAAGGTCCAGGGTCTGTGACTGAAGCAGAAGACTGGGAGAAGAGTAAAAAGTTCGTATGGTGGCCCCAAAACTTGATGAAAGCAGTACTGTTTGGTGTCCACTGGATAGGGCACAGATTGCTGGTCTTCCGTAGTTACTGGGCGCTGTGACCTGTGACTCACACTGGCGGGCCACTCAGATGGAGTGATGTAGTCCAAGGACTGCTGTGCTCTGTGCTGAGGTGGTACTAGTCAACTGTTGCATGGGGAGTGCACAGAGTATGAAAAAGAGAATGATGGTTACTAGTGCCAGTACAACCTGGCTGTCACCAATAGGAAGGCTTCAACATCAGACGGAAGGACCACACACCTGGATGGGAAGCCAGAGCCCACACAGAGCACGTGTATCACACGCTGGATCTGGAGTGGGCAAGGAGCAAGAGTTGACCACACACATGGAGACCAAACTCAAGTCCCTCTGAGACGACAACACTTCTGCCCCAGACACAGGTTTCCATCTCCCTAAGGGACACCAATGTGCAGCTGACAGTAGTGGCTGCTGAGTATCTTGGGCACGCCACCCAAACGAGCACCATTCCCTCAACCGCCGTGGCTTAGAATACTCACATTTCCTAATTCAGATGTTGCAACTAATGTACTGTGGGTGGTAGAGGGGAAAGTCTGGAGCAGACAGACTCAGATCCACCCTTGCCCAGGGCTGCACAGCTTCTTTGGGAGCCACTGCCCGACGACAGAACAGAGCATGGCTGACCTCAGTTATTAGGAGGCAGAACTCCTTGTCCTGCCACAGGGCACCCTGGTCCAGGCTCCCAACCCACCCAGACCCTCTCACACACCCATGCACACACACTCACACCCCAAACCCTTCATATGCACATAGGTCCCACACCCAAATCCATGTACATACTCATGCATACATTCATTCATCCACACACTCACACAAATCCTAAAACCACATGCGCACACACTGACACACACACCCAAACCCTTGCACACACCATGCACACACACATATACACACACCCATGAACATACACACTAATGCACACTGAAACCCACACACATACCCATGCACACACACCTCTAAATCCACCCACATACCCTCCATCGCACACACCTGACCCCCCACCCAATACACACATGCACACACACACACTCACGTACACACACCATTGTCCTGTGATGTGTCTTCACCCAGGCTCAGGAACACACAGCAACAGCACCAAGGGAGCCTGGTGGGCTACAGGTCAGAACACTCTCTCCCACTGGCTCCTCTGCCCTAGAGCCAGGCTAGCCCCCTCTCTTCCACCCCACAAGGCTGTTCCTGCTGCACCCTTGGACACCCCAGGCATGCCTCCCCTGACCAAACCCAGCTCTGGAATCGGGAGGGAGAGAGGCCGGCCCTGGGCAGGGCTCCTGGTTAGTATCCTGTGCAAATCCTGGTGACCAAGGCCTGAGGAGCTGAAGGTTAGGGTTTGAGGAGGCCATGGGTCTGCTCAGAAAGTGGGACCCTAAGGATCTATTGTATAGCACAGGGAACTCTGCTCAATGTTATGTGGCAGCCTGGATGGGAGGGGAGTTTGGGGGAGAATGGATACATGTACACGTGTGGCTGACCTGCCTGGCTGTGCACCTGAAACTATCACAACGCTGTTAATCGGCTATACTCCAATATAAAATAAAAAGTTAAAAAAAAAAAAGGAAGGTGGGACCCTCATCAAGGAGCAGGGAGCCTCCCGTGGTCTGCTGATGTCTGCCCAAGCTGAGAGTGGCCTACATGCAGACACACTTGTCCGGAAGGCTCCACGGTGTACCACCGTGCAGGTACCACTGTGTCACCTCAGTTACTGTTTTCAGAACACCTGTCAGGGTTTCACCCTGTCTGCCTGTCTAGGCGTGGTGCCTGGAGGGTGTGGGTCCTTTGCTTCCCCCACCCTGATGCTTACCAAAGACCTCCCTCATAAAGAAAAGCAGCTCACAGCCCACCCCTTCCCACCTTCCACACACTCCAGATTCCAGCTGCTGGGAGATGCCACCTGAGCTCTGCACCAGCTGCACCCTGCCCCCTCCGTCGCCTGTCCCCTCCACTTGGATGCCCTCCCCCTGCCCATGTCCAAATTCCCTGCCATCTGACCACTGCCCAGCCCACTTCTGCCTCGCTGTGGCTATAAGCTCACTCTCACATCTTCCCAGGGGTCCGGAGGCGGGGGTCCAGGCAAGCCCACACTCAGAGGTGAGTGTGCTCAACAAATGAATGAGCAAAATACTTCCCGCACAAAATTTTATCTTGATCCTTTAGCACTATACAGATAGCAGGACTGTATTAAAACAGGCCTCAATCTGTATCTCATTTTTATCAGACTCTGAACATAAGGAAAGAATTAAGCTTTGAAGGAGGTATCATTTCCAAATCCAAGCAGACTTTTGTTTTGGAACTTTCTCCCTTGAAAATTACTGAAAGCCAATACTGACAGGCATGCTTTACTTCTGAAATTGCAGAGTAATTTATTTATTTATTCAGGCCATGTGCTCGCTGGGATGGCATCTGGAGATAAACATCTGCTTTTGGTGAGAGTCTGCGATTTAGTCATGCCAAGCACACAGCAACTTCAGTCGTACAAATGCACAAAATGTCCGGCCCTCTTTCTAAAATAAGAGACTGGTCAGAGGCGGGTGCCAAGTGTGGAGTCCTTCCACAGGGACCGCTGACACCCTCCTGCAGGACTGTTCTTGTCCCAAGCAATGGGGCCTTCTTCTTTACAGGAAGGGGCCTTAGGAACACCCACCCCTCCCTCTCCCCAGGACACTGCCCAGGCCTTCTGCTTTCTGCTTCCTCACTCCCACCACACTATGCTCACCACTCCCCTGCTCAGAGACACACCCAAGCTGGAGGCTTGAGGTTTAGGGCAATAAAAATAGCTTTTCCCAGTGGCATACCCCCTCAGGAGCCCTCCCCCATGCCATCCAACTGGACTTCATGTAGCCATGACCCTAAATGGGGTTTGATGCCAACTGTGTGCCAGGCATGCCCTTATGGGTATAAATGTGCCCACTTCACCCCTGGCAGGCCCCACTGGAAGGGTGGAGGAACCCAGCTGCACGTGGGTATAGCTGATGCACCTAGACCCTAATGGGGGCTCCAGTATCACCTCTGGGCCTGCTTAGGGCTCACCCTGAATACCAGCATGCTGCAGCCACCTGCCCTATCTCCCCAGGGGGAGTGGGGGCCAAAACCAGAGAACACAGACTGGGGCCTTGTCTCTGCTTCCTCTGCCAAGCACCCTCCTACAGGTGGGCCCCTCCCCACGGGGTTCCTGCAGCCCTGGTGCAAAGAGGAGAGAGAAGACGGTAGTCCCGAGGGCCTGCCACCTTGAGAATCTGCATCTCTGTCTCCCAGAGACTCACTCCATGGCAATTTCCAGAAAGGTTCCCAGGCACTGGACAGGTGAGCTTTGCTCCATGCAGTCAGTTGATTCATCACAAGATGTGTCAACGGCACTGAGAACTTCACCCAGAACTTCAGACGCCCTGGCTTGTTCTCCCTGTCCTGTTTCAATCAGAGGGCGCCTCCTAGTGCTCTGGGTGCTATCAGAAGATCTCTGCCCCGCTTTGGGCCTCGGCCCCTCTCTCCATGGATGCTGAGCCCTTCCAAGGCAGGGACTGCCTCTCTTCCCTCCCAGAAGCTGAGGGGTGTTTGTTGAACAAAGTGATGATCTCAGTGCTGGCCGGGAGGGCCAGACTTGTCTCAGGCCCAAACACGAGCAGTTTGAGTTAGGGACCCTCTTGTAACAAGCAGGTAGGAAGGCGGATTTTTGAACCACAGCATTACATGATGTTACATGATGGACAGGTCCCTATGGCAGTTTCTCCAAAAAAAGCACAGTCACTGTTTGAGAGTGCCCTGGTTCCTGGAACACCTCCAGTGATAGGAGCTCACCACCTGTGCTCGATGACTGTCAGAAATGCTTGATGTCTACTGCACTGAAATGCTGTGGGAAGGAACTAAACTCAAGGGGATCCTGCTTTCAAACAGACAAGATTCAAGCCCCAGAGGGCAGGGTGCTCTGGACTTGCTCTCCAATCAGGCAGAGCCAGCTCCCCATCAGAAACACTGTCTCGCCAATCCATCCACAGCATGCAGAGCGCTGAGGGACCCCACATGGAGCAGAGTGAGCTCCAAAGAGGCCTCACCCCTCAGGTCTGCATCTCTTCCTGCTGTCCTCTCCCTTTGCACTGCCCTTCTGTTGGCGTGAGCTGCACCCACAAACAGCAGCAAACCATGATGTCCCCTCTCAGACCCTTACTCACACCCCTGATCACTGGCAACTGGGCAGTGCCCTACTCGCTATGTGGGGATCCTGGGCCCACAGTTACCTCCTGTCTGCCCTGACTTTACTGCTGGAAACACTGCACCACAATAGAAACCATTAAACTAAAAACACGCCGAACATGTGGAACAAATAGGAACATTTCTGTGGATGGGGCTGGTGTCCAGCTGGCCATTTTCATTGGAAGTCCCCAGCTGTACCTCCCTGGCCCGCTGCAGGTTCTGGTCTGGCTGTCACCCTGAAAATAGCCTGCTGGAACCATAGCAAGAGGTTCTTTTTGACATGACAAAGGCACCTGGTCACCTCGCTCGCCAGGCCAAGAGGGTGAGGGGGTTTCTTCCCCACAGCTGCAGCCCTCAAGATTGGCTTCACTGTGCTCCTTCCATTTCCTCAAACGTGTGAAGGAGAGGAAGGGGACTTCTCCCAGGCCCTCAGCACTAACAGCCTCCTGGAACAGGAGTGGCTTCATAAAGCCCTTTCTTCACTCTCTCCTAGCTCCTGAAGCCAGTGTGAGGACATCTCACAGCCATCAGGGGTGGGGGTGTCTCACAGATAAACAGAGAGGAAGTAAGCCTGGGCCAGGGGCTCTGCCTGGTTGTGATAGTGGATCTCCAGAATCCACATGTTATAGGTGCAGAAATGAATCTTCAAAGGTGGGAAGTAACTTACTGAAGTCCTACAGACAGCAAGGAGAGCCAGAACTGTGGGTCGATGCGTCTACTCCTTGTGGGTGAGGAGTGAGGGCCGGGCCACAGCTTTCCTGGATGCTGGAAAGAGAGGGGCAGATCCTAAGATACCCTCAAAATTCCTGCCCTGGTGTACACACAGCCTCTCCCAGTTATTTGATCAAACACTAATAAGGTGCTGTTGCAAAGGGATTTTGCAGATATATAGAATCAAAGTCCCAGATCAGTGGACCTTAAGATAGGAAGATATCCAGGTGGGCCTGACCTAATCACATGACTTCCTTTAAAAGTAGTTTTCTCCAACTGGTTGCAAAGGGAGAGTCCTAGGTTCACAGCATGAGAAGGATTTGGCCTCTGCTGCTAGTGTGAAGATGGAGGGGCCATGTGGCAAGGAACATGGGTGACCTCCAGGGGCTCAGAGCAGCCCAGCTGACAGCCAGAAAGGAAATGAGGACCTCAGTCTCACTGCTGCAAGGAGCTGAATTCTGCCAACAACCTGGATGAGCTTGGAGCCCCAGATGAGCCCATATGAGGACGCAGCCCAGCCAACACCCTGATTTCAGAATTCTGGCCTCCGAAACTATGAGAGTAACTTTCTGTTGTTTCAAGCCACCCAGTTCGTAGTACTTTGTTATGGTCCCGGGAAACAAATACAGATTCTATTACCCAGGAGTGGGGTGCCACTGCAACAAATACCTAAAAATAAGGAAGTGGCTTCAGAATTAGGTAATGCCTTGAAAAGTTTTGAGACACGTGATAGAAAAAGCCTAAACTGTCTTGAATAGACTATTAGTAGAAATATGGATGTTAAAAACTCTGCCAGTGAGTGCTCAGAAGGAAATGAGTAACATGTTATTGGAAACTGGAGGAAATTTATTATAAAGTGGCAGAGAACTCAGCTGAACTGTATTCTACTGTTGGGTGGAAAGCATAACTTGTAAATGAACATGAAGAGATAGATTTCTAAGCAAAGTTTTGAAGGTGTAGCCTGGTACCTCCTGGCTGTTTACAGTAACATTTGAGAGGGAAGAGACAAATAGAGGAAGGAACTGTTAAACAGAAATGATGAGCACCTGATGATCTGGGAAATTCTCAGCCTGTTCAGATAGCAAAAGAGGCTAAAATTAGGAGATTCATGGTTGGGAAAGTGTGCACTGGTGAGAAAGCCAACAGTGTGGCTGAAGAGATTAAGGGTGTGACCTCATGGATGCACTCAACCATCTCAGCAGAAGCCAGGAATAGAGATGGGGTTACCCAGGAAGGATCTATGGAGGATCTTCTTGTCTATGGTGTGGATCCCCATGACAAACACGGGAGACCCACAAGTTTTTTGAGAATGTTAATCAGCAGAAACACTGACAGCTTAAACTGAAAGGGATGGAGCGGAAAAAGGGCTGTTGGACTTCTGAAATTCTACAGGCAGGCAACAGGCTGATAGAGCTACTGAGCTGTTGACATGCTCTATCCTTCAAGAAAAAGGAAGAATGACTCCAAGAGTGGAGCTGGGCCCAGAGGGCAAAGCCTTGAATCACAGAGGATTATTCTCAGGTCTTGAAACTGAAGGGACTTTGCTGGATTTTAGTATTGCTTGGGACTGGAGACTGCTTTCATTCCTTCCTTTACCTCCCTCTCTCCTTCCCTCCTTTCCTTTTTTTTTTTTGTTAAGTAGTCTTTCTTTCTTAGAGCAGTTTTACACAGCAAAATTGAGTGCAAGGTATAGAGAAGGTACTCCCTGTCCCTACATACACAGAGTGTCTCCCACTACCAAAATCCCACAACAGAGGGGTACATGTTATTATCGATAAGCTTACACTGACACATCATTATCACCCAAAGTCCATAGTTTACATTAGGGTTCACTCTTGGTGTTATATTCTATGGGTTTTGACAAATATAACAATTATTATATTTGTATCAGAGTAGTTTCACTGCCCTAAAAACCCTCTGTGCTCTGCCTATCCATCCCTTTCTCCCTGCAATCCCTGGAAACCATTGGTCTTCTTACTGTCTCCATGGTCTTACCTTTTCCAGAACATCATATAGTTGGAATTGTACAGTATGTAGCCTTCTCATATTGTTTTCTTTCACTTAGTAATACACATTTAAGGTTCTTCCATGTCTTTTCATGACTTGATAGCTCATTTCTTTTTAGTGCTGAGTAACATTCCATTGTCTAGATGCTCCGCAGTTTATTTGTTCATTCAGTCCTTTGGATAACAGTCCTTATCAGGTATGTCTTTTGCAAATATTTTCTCCCATTCTGTGGCTTGACTTGTCATTCTCTTGACAGTATCTTTCACAGAGCAGACAATTTAAATTTTAATGAAGTCCAACTTATCAGTTACTTCTTCCATGGATCATGACTTTGGTGTTGTATCTAAAAGGCAACACTATACCCAAGGTCATCTAAGTTTTCTCCTATGTTATCTTCTAGGTATAGTTTCATGTTTTACATTTAGGCCTATGATCCATTTTGAGTTAATTTTTGTGAAGGATGTAAGGTCTGTGTCTAGACTCATATTTTTTATTTTGTGCATGTGGATGTCCAGTTGTTCCAGCACCATTTGTTGAAAAGACTATATTTGCTCCATTGTATTGCCTTTGCGCTTTTGTCAAAGATCCATTGACTATATTCATGTGAGTCTACTTCTGGGCTCTCTATTCTGTTTCACTTATTTATTTGTCTAGTTTTTCACCAATACCACACTGTCTTGATTACTATAGCATTACAGTAGTCTTGAAGTCAGGTTATGCTCTGACTCTGTTCTTCTCATTCAATATCAAGTCACCTATTCTGAGTCTTTTGCCTCTCCAGATAAACTTTAGAATCAGTTTGTTGATATCCACACAATGATTTACCGGGATTTTGATTGGAATTGCATTGAATTTATAGATCTAGTTGGGAAATACTGACATCTTGACAATATTGAGTCTTCCTATCCATGAACATAGAATATCTATTTAGCTCTTCTTTGATTTCTTTCATTAGTATTTTGTAGTTTTTCTCATAGAGATCTTGTACATATTTTGTTAGATTTCTACCTAAGTATTTCATTTGGAGGGGTGCTAATGTAAATGACATTGTTTTTAATTTCAAATTACACATGTTCATCAACGGAAAGTGACTATATAGGAAATAGGAAAGTGACTTTTGTATATTAACATTGTATCCTGCAGATTTGCTATAATTGTTTATCAGTTCCAGCAGGTTGTTTGGGTTTTTTTGGTCAACTGTATCAGATTTTCTACATAGACAATCATATTCTCTGCAAGCATAAACAGTTCTATTTTTTCCTTCCCAATCAGTATACTTTTCTTTTTCTTATCTTATTGCATTAGCTTTCAGTACAATGTTGAAAAGGAATGGTGAGAAGGAACACCCTTGTCTTGTTCCTGATCTAGCAGGAAAACTTCTAGTTTTTCACCATTATATTTGCTGTAGATTTTTTTGTAGATGTTCCTTATGAAGTTGAGAAAGCTCCCCTCTGTTCCTAGTTTGCTGTTTTTATCATGAATGAGTATTGGATTTTATCATATGCTTTTTCTACATCTATTGATATGATCATGTGATTTTCCTTCTTTATTCTGTTGATGTGATGGATTATATTGATTGATTTTTGAATGTTGAACTAGCCTTACAAACATGGGATAAATCCCACTTGGTCATTGTGTGTAATCATTTTATGCATTGTTGATTTGGTTTGCTAATATTTTGTTGAGGATTTTTGCATCTATGGTCATGAGAAATATTGGTCTGTAGTTTTCTTGTAATGCCTTTGTCTGGTTTTGTATTAAGGAAATGCTGGTCTCATAGAATGAGTTAGGAAGTTTGCCCTGTGAATTCACTTCTTTAATGGATCCAAGAAGGGTTGTTGATTTTCAGTTTGTTCAGCTTTTAAATTGTTGTTAGGATGGAGTAGTGACTTCCCAGCTCCTCACATGCCAGACAGGAAACAGGAACTCTGGTGACCCTTCCTAACTTCCATTCCCCCTCCCCTCCCCCAACCTTTTGGAGTAGGAACAGTCTATCATGTATCACATGCTTGTCCCACCACTGTATTTTGGAAGCAGATAATTTGTTTTCTGGTTTCACAGATCAGAGATGCAGAGGAATTTTGCCCCAGATGGACCATACCAAGAGTCTCACCAATACTGGATTTAGATGATTCAGATGATGAGATCAGAGCTGATGATATTTAGATGAGATTTTGGATGAAGAGCTGTTATGTAATCGGTTGAGACTTCTGGAGATTTGGGATGGAGTGAGTGTATTTTGTATGTGGGATGAATGTGAATTTAGGAGGAACAGCAGGCAGACTATAATAGGCTGAATTGTTGCCCTCAAAAGATATGTCCTGGGCTTCCCTGGTGGCGCAGTGGTTGAGAATCTGCCTGCCAATGCAGGGGACATAGGTTCGAGCCCTGGTCTGGGAAGATACCACATGCCGCGGAGCAACTAGGCCCGTGAGCCACAACTACTGAGCCTGCGCGTCTGGAGCCTGTGCTCCGCAACAAGAGAGGCCGCGATAGTGAGAGGCCCGCGCACCGCGATGAAGAGTGGCCCCCACTTGCCGCAACTAGAGAAAGCCCTCACACAGAAACGAAGACCCAACACAGCTAAAAATAAATAAATAAATAAACAATTTAAAAAAAAAAAAAGATATGTCCAATCCTAATTCCAGGAACCTGTAAATATGACCTACTTGGAAAAAGTGTCTCTACATATGCAGTTAAGAATCTTGAGATGAGCAGATCATGCGGGATTACCCGGTGGATGCTAAATCCACTGACAAGTGTCCTTATAGGAAAGAGGCAGTGGGAATTTTGAGACAGACACACAGAAGAGGAAGAGGCAATGCGAAGATGCAGTGGAAATGGAGAGACATAGCCTCAGAAGGTGGAAAGGCAAAAGAATTCTCCCCTAGAGCCTCTGAGGAGAGCAGGGCCCTGCCGACACCTTGATTTCAGAATTCTGACCTCCAGAATTGTGAGAGCTTAAATTCTGGTGTTTCAAGACACCCAGTTTGTGGTATTTTGTTACAGCAGCCCCAGGAAGATCATACACCTCCATCTGCTCTTTTGTACAGTTTGCAGCCAGGCCAGGTGATGGGGAGACCCTACTCCATGCTGTAAGGTCTGGTAAGAGTGAAGGGCTGGGTGATGGGGAGACCCCACCCATGCTGAGGTCTGTGGACCCTGAGGGCAGAGTAACAGGGAGACCCCACCCATGATGATGTTCCTGTGCTGGGCAGTGTGACAAGGGAGAGCTGAGCAAGCAGGAGTGGGTGGAGCTGTGAGCAGCCTCAGGCTAGCTTATGATGCCAAGAGGGCAGAGTGCTTACTTCATAGGACCCATAGATCAGAGTGGGCTTGAACAAGATGCCATGGTGTCTTTCCTCATGACCGCACACTCCAGCAAGCACACAGAGCGAGTGAGGCTCCAGGTTCAGGCACCTCCTGATTTCGGGTTAAGCTGGAGGGATCAGGACAGTGAGTGTCCCAGAGGGCATCTCACCATCTCCCCAGCTATTGCTTCAACGCCCCCTCTGTGACCCTCCTGCACCAAGGCAATGTCCTACATGAACAAGCGAATTGGTAAGAAAGGTGGTCTGAAAGTTTAGCAGGCAGCTACTGCTTCCGAAAAGAAACCAGTTTTCTATGAGATGGGCCATAAATGGGTGGGTTTGGATCTGTAAGTAACCCTGGCTCATCCAGACCACACCCACGACCTGGGACACTTTCCCTTCTCCCCACAGTCCTTCCTGTGGGTTTGTTCCTGTTGGGCAGTCAGGATCTCAGCAGCCCCCAGAGGATTGAGTGCCGACCCTGGGTGGGAGTTAGGTGTTTGTTTCCTTGCCCATAAGAAAGGTAAACAGAGCTCCCCTCTGGGGAGCTTCTGTAAGCACTCAGAGCAAGGCCAGCACACATGAGCAGACTTGAGTGTTTGATTCACAGATGACCCACGTACTGGGCACTTGGGAATGGGATCCCTGGCCTTGCCCTCTGACCCATCCCTATCATCTTCATTCCCATGTTGTGCATCTCAATGCTGCCATCACATTAGGAAACAAACTGCCCTCTAGAGCGTCATTTCCATTGGAAAATGCAGCGCAAGGTCAAAACAACTACACCCAAGGGACTTCACAAGGCTGTGCATTCTCTGCTTGTCCTCACCTTCCATGGTGTGGGAGCCCAATGGCTGCACCCCACCTCCCACCCCTTTCCAAGGCATCTGCCCTGAGCCTCTAAAAAAGGGCCAGCCTCATTAATCTCTCAGCACCAGCTCCATGGGCCAGGCGTGGGAACAGAACAGCCACTGCTGATGGGTGGAAACAGCCTAAGAGTGTGGAGGAAGAGGCATCCTGGGACACCTGTGAGGCCCTGACTCTCCTTCATGTACAGCTGGGTTTCTGCACTCTGCCCTTTACTCATTCTAGGAAACATGCCCTAGACCTCCCTAACCCTCCGACCTCCAGAAGGGATAGATGGGGGAAGTAAGTTGCCCATTCCCTAGCTCACACTTGCCTCCCCAGGGTGAGACAAAGGGGCAGAGGTTGTGATACGTGATAAGAGTAAAATCCAGAGGGCTCTGAGGAACAAGTGCTGCTTCAGACCTGGTGGGAGAACATGTTGGACAGTTAGTGCGGCACCAGTGTCCCCCAGGACAGTAGCCACTCATGATGGGATAGCCTGGACATGGTTGCCTAACCATCGAGAGCCCAGGGCATGAGTCAGGCCCACAGAACACAGCCTTGACCATGGTCCTGCTCATAGCTCCCCACCCCTGCAGCCTGGGTCTCCTCACCTGGACACTGCATGTGGCCCCTGAATGGCTCTCCTGGGCTGGCGAGCAGCTCCTGCTGTCTCTGCATCTATGCCTTCCCCACTCTGCCCACGCCAGTCTGCTTCTCACTGAGGAAGCTGAGGGATGAGACTGAGCAGTCCTTCTGGGAAGCAGGACCACCCTAGCTGAAGGACCAACCCTGTGACTTTTCACTTTCAAAATGAATCAGGGAAAATTACCTCCTGGGCAAACACACTGCTGTTCTAAGTTTCCAGATGGGTGCCAAAAGCTTGAGATATTACGTGGCTGTAGAAATCAGTTGCAAATGTGAAAACTGATTACAATTTTCAAGTGTTCCAAGTTTTATTCAAACCCATAGCTAATAATTAAACTGGGAGCAGTGAGAGGGGAGGGGGCTCCTCACAGGTGAGGCCAGTGGGTCCTTGGAGGCACCTGCTTGTCGTGTGGTCTCATGCCAGGCTTGATGCCCCAATCAATACAACTGTCTCCAAGAGGCCATTTCATCAAACCCAAAACCAAAGCTCCCACCCCAACTGACTGCATATAGTTGAGTTTCCTGTGTTATTTGAAAATGTCTCAAGGATTGACTTTTGTTTTTTCCTCTCTCCTAAAATTTGTGTGTGTGCTGATTTTGGGCCTCCAGAGAAGATCACTTGTGGAAACCAGTACCTGCCATTTCCCATCTCACTCCCCTCTCTCTACTGTTCCCCGTTTCTGCCTTTAAAAGGAACAGGACTGACTTTGTGCCATCAGCGC
The DNA here is from genome assembly GCF_009873245.2 of Balaenoptera musculus. NCBI lineage: Eukaryota > Metazoa > Chordata > Mammalia > Artiodactyla > Balaenopteridae > Balaenoptera > Balaenoptera musculus. The sequence continues at coordinate 153,535,189 of NC_045787.1, read as the reverse complement.
AGGCTTTGAGGCTCTGAACAGCTGAGCACAGTCAGGAAACAAGGTGGTAGGGGTCTCCCAGCCTATGAACGGTATGTTTGCTGTGAGCATCTTTGCTGCAAGCAGTTTGGTCACACAACTAATTGGCTGTATGGCAATTTTGCCATAAAAGATAAAGTAACTAATTCACAACAGTCTTTGAGAGCATTAATGATCAATTCTTTAGCTAATTTAGATATGGCAGCTTGTTCTCTAACGCTTTCTTTACCAAACTTATGCAATATTAGAAGTCGGAGGGAAAAGAAGAATCTAGGACCTCCTATCCCCCACAAAAATAAATGGTTATGTGATTCCTGATGAGCATAAGTTTCTTGAAAATAGTGAAACTTTTTTGCTATTTGATAGCGGAGTACATGATGTAACCAGAATTTTGGCATTTGGCACAGATCTTGCTTAGATGATTTGGTTAAATGTAAGAACTGGACATGTGATGGAACATTTAAATGTAGTCCAGATATGTACTACCAGTTACACACAAGAAATACATTGATAAGAAATAGCATCCTTCATCTGTTCATTTTACTTCCAGAAAAACCTGAAGAGACAAAAGATTTTTTTATATCGTAAAGAACTTACAACTGACATTAGATCCTGAATCCTTAATGACTGACTTTGAGAAAGGAAGTATCATCACTTCCTCTAAGTTATACCCAAATACAACTATAACCATGAATCTACACACATTTTAATTGTATTAAAATATTTTTAGTATTTTCATCTTTCCACAATAAAATCTTTTAAAGATTTTGTCATTAATTTTTCATGTTTCATTATGTCATTTTTGTCTCTTTCATTATGCCCTTTTTATCTTTTATGGCAAAGATACCCAGAACCCTCCCAGCCGCAAACCTAGACTCAGCTTTGGCCACCAGCAGCAGTGCCATGTGAAGAGCTAAGGCCATGCTTGAGTTTGGGGCTGAGGAGGGAAGTAAGCTGCCCTCCAGGACAGACAATGCTGGACAACTTTATGTGAAACCTCAAAAGGAACACACCTACCTGGGCAGGTGACTACAAAGCCCTGCCGTCTGTTCTCCTATGGCCTGCAAGCTAAGGACATGTCTGAACTTTCAAATGGTTGAACGAAGAAAATCAAAACAAGAATAACATTTCAGGACACATGACATATATGAAATTCTAATCTCACAGGTAGTCTTACTGGAACATAGCACGGCCATTTGTTCACAACAGACACCATATGGCTTGAAAGATGAAGTATTTTCTACCTGGCCCTTTATAGAAAAAGTCTGCTGACTTCTGCCCTAAACAAACAAAAGGATCAGCCGTTTTTGATGAATGTCAAAGCAGTTTCATTTCAACTCAATATTGGTCTCACAGCTGCATTAGATGTGGGTCTTGTATTCTGCCCACCTTTACGGAGGGTAAAACTGAGCTCAAAGTGTTATATGTTTTAGGAAGTACAAACACCTTACGGGGTGACAACAAACTAACATAATCCCCTCATAATTCCCTCAGTCACAGGCTAAACAGCGGCAAATAGATTTTGGTACTCATGTGGGTGAGCCTGACCCCACACACAAATCCAATGTCAGTGTCAGAGGACACACTCCACATCAGGAAAGTAAAAAACAAAAAACAGGAGACACAATAGGCCCTGATCCAAACACCAGCCATGATGATGCCAACAGGCTCAGTGTGCCCTTCCTGCCACTCTCCAGAGGGTCTACTCAGCTGATGGGATCCACTTGGTTCTAGCCATCACGGCACTTACCACCTGGGCTGCCTGAGGATTGCAGGAGAGATCACCAGCCTACCTGCTCATCTCCTTCCCCTGGTACTGCTTCTAGGCGCATCACAACATCTGTTCCCCCTCGTGTCCTTCCCATGTCTAAAGTGTGGAGGCAGAGTCAGTGCACCATAAGTTGAGGGAGCAATGGGAGGTGGAATTAGTGCACCTGGGGTGGGGAATCAGTGTGCTGTGGGAATCAGTGCCTGGTTTTTATACGGTTCCTGGCAATTTTGTTTCAGCCTTGGTGACTAACAGTTTGGCACATGGATTTTCTGCTACTGGAAGGGGTTAAGGTTAAAATAGTTAACTCTGGGGCCAAGGTTAAAAAAAAATAATAAGGCTCTTGATGGCCTTTTTTTTTTTACACTCTAAGTCTCCACATAAACAGACCATAGTCTCTATCAATTTAACTATTCATGGGAGAGAAAAGGCCCGGAGAATAATCCTCTAACAGTACAATGTCTTCTGTACCACACACCTTCATGCCCAGAGTGTCTGGGCTTTATGCATCCCCAGGTGATGGATTAGGACAGCGTGAGGCCCAGAGAGCTCAGGGCTTGCTCCTGGCGAGGGATCACCAACAGAGTCCTGGCCCCCTGCTTTCCAGAGGCCTGTTAGCAGCCGAGGTGTGTACGGCCCTGATGCCACATGAGTGCTGGGTGGTATGTTTTCAGGACAAGCAGAGGCTGGCTGGCCGCTGGATGCTGCACTGGGAACTCTTGAGCAGTGCCCACCTGGATTCAGAACAGCATCATGAGTGGGACAGATTCGTTTTCATTTCAGCTGTTCAGGGCTCTCTAGAGCTAGTTGTAGAGAGAGAGCAGGTCTGGTGGCAGTAAGTCACCTGGCCTGTGGATCTTCCCCTTCTGCTCATTAGAAACATTTGGGTAATGTATATACCCTCAGAGATTCTGACTGAGGGGCCTGGGGTCAGTGCACGCATGTGTGCGTGTGTGTTTGTATCTTCTGAGTCCCTGGCATGAGCCCAGTGTGTGGCCATGGTGAGAACCACATACTCTACCTCAGGGGAACTCACTCTTCATGGGCTGCTGTGAGAAGCTACAGTATTTGGGCACAGCCTGCACACCTGCACTTGCCCTGTGCCCAGGGCACGAGCTGCCTTTCCTCCAGCATTCCTCCAAGTTCCCTAGGGACGTGATCCAGCTGCCGCTGCCTCTAGGCATGAGCTCTCAATAACTGTCCTTGTTGACACATCTTCACATCTGCCGTGTCCTCCCCGACCTCCCTGTCATCAAGCACTAGAAGGGGCTGCATGGGGCTCAGACCCCCTGGAATGAGCATGAGCTCCAAGAGCTCCACCACTTGATGTGCCAGGAAAGGTCAAGAGCAACTGCTCACATGCCTGCATTAGCGTGAGAAACCTTGAAAGAACAGGTCCACTTCTCATTTTGGAGGTTAGTAAGTGCAAACCAAGTAAGACAAACAGAGACTAGGAATATAATTTACCAAACTGCAAAACAGATAAGAATTGAAAGACCCTTATGAACATTACCTTCTGAAAGTGCTACTTTCCATGTCTTTTTGGAATGGGTCAGCTACGACAAGGCTGGGCATCCCTAGGTGACCCAAAATTCATACTCACTGGGAATCTCAGAATGTGACCTTATCTGGAAATGGGGTCTCTGTAGATGTCATCAAGGTAAGGATCTCAAGATAAGATGACCTTGGATTAGGATGGATCCTTGTAAGAGAGAGGAGAGGGAGATTTGAGACACAAAAACACAGGAAGATGGCCACATGACAATGGAGGCAGAGATTGGGGTGATGTGGCCACAAGCTCAGGGATACATGGAGGTACCAGCAACTAGAAGTGGCAGGAATGATCCTCTCCTAGAGTCTCCAGAAGGAGCACAGCCTGCCTACACCTCGATCCTGGACTTCTGGCCTCCGGAAGTGCATTCCTATTGTTGTAAGCCTCCTGTTTGTGGTACTTTGTTGGGGCAGCCCCAGAAAACTAACACTGCATCTGTGAATTAATTCTTAAAACGATCCAGGACTGAGTATGCAAGTGGAGTGGTGCAGCAGGGCAGCACAGGGCTTGCGGGCGCCATCCCAGGAGGGGTGTAGGAAAGGCGCTTCAAAGTAACATCTCTACAAGGTCTAAATGAGCCTCTCCGTGCAAGGTTCTTTGGGATGTTATTTCAAAGCAGTCTGGAGGTGGCTTGTTGTGAGAATGGGAGGAGGTCACCCACTTCTCTACTTTCCTCTTGTCTCTCCATGAGGGGCTCTCCCAGGGACACACTAAGATACCCAAAACCAAGCAAAAAGCAGCATCAATGCATAGCTTCAAAAAATATTCTAAAGCTAGCATTTCTCTTTTGTTTCCGGGTAGAAATGGGGCAAAAAAGCAAAAATTAGCACTTCTTAAAATAGGTGCAGTATGTACTGTTTTCATGTTTGACTAAAAACTGAGCAGTGAAAGAATATTTCAGATGCTTATAGGATGACCTCGAGGTATACTAGACTCAGCTTTGGTTAGAAATTACAATACAACCAGAAAGAAACTGACCTGTCCACCAAAGAAAATTGGAACAAAGTGAAGGCAGTGGGGTCTGTGCTGAGCAGCCCATGTAGGAGAGGCAGGCTCAGACCTGAATGTGATCCTGGAGAAGAGATTTTGCTGACATAGGATATGCCTGCAGTGTTCAGATAGGCAGAGGGTTAGAAATAAGTAGATTTCTTTCACAGAGACTTAAACCATCCTTTCTATGCTTATCAAGAATGGAAAAAGGATGAAAATGCAGCTAGTTGTGCCACTGGAGACCTGGGATTGTGGCCAAGCAAAGTGGTCCCTGAGTGCTGGGTGCAGCCCACCCTCAGAATGAAGAGCCGCCTCGCTGTCGTGGCCACCTCAATAGGGCTCAGCCCATGTTTGAATGCGTGTGTGCTCCTGACTCCACAGGCAGCCTGAGAGGGCCTTGGGAGGAAGTGGCTCGCTGTATTTGCAGGCAGAACTCCCCTCCTCCAGCTGCACTTTCAGCTCCCTGCAAGGGAATCCCTTGGTGGCAGCCACAATCACCCCAAGCTAAGCTGCTCACAGCCGTCAACAGCAGCCCTTCAACCTGGGGCAGCTGTGCACCTCCTGGGGCAGGGCGCTTGGAATGACTTCCTGGGGTCTTCATCTCAAAGGAAGCATGCAGGAGTTGAGAACAACGTACTCAGAGAAGTGATTCTCAACAAAAGCAGTCACCTCTATGCTTTCTTGTCCTTCTAGGTCAGTTTTTTCACTCGTCGATTATGCTTGTCAATGGTTAAGGTTGTCCGGTCCACAGCTGCAGTGATGCCATCCAAGGCCTCATCCTGTCTCTCCAGCTCTGTTTCGGCATCCAACGCGAGATCTTTTAGTTTCCTCAGGATCTGCAAGAGAAGCACAAATGATAGGAGGGGTGCCTTTTCTTATACTCTCAAAAACAGACAATATTTCTTTCCCTTATTTTTACAGTACTTAAGAAAATTTGTAAGTCAATGGGAATGAACACTCTGAGCACAGAGCCAGAGCTTGCAGCTCTGACCCTGGGTTTGGGTCTCAGCTCTGCCACTTTCTGGCACTGACCTTCAGCGAGGTAGAGCTGCTGGAAGATGACGTATTTGCTCTCTGGCCCTGCTCCAGGCCATAGCAAGGAGACTGACCACACAGCCCCAGGAGATGCACCCCTGCGGCACTGCTGTTTCCAACCCACGGTTTGCTGTTTCACCAACCCTGACAGCCTTGCTGGGAATGTTACCACATCCACGTGGAATTCCTGCAAACAGTAGCGGCACAGGGCAGAACCAGGGATCTGGATCCTACAACTCAGATCCGAGTTCCAGCTCTCACCCAATCATTGTTTTCATTACCTTTCTGCATCCAAGTGCCTAACTGCAGACTGAAGCTGGAAAAACAAAATTTAAGAAGGCAAAACACTTTTTTGTCTACATGTTTGAAATATTTCACATACAAATACAAAAGGCAGAACAAAACACAGCACAAATAACCCAAGGTGATGAAGCGGTTACACGACATAACCCCGTGGGCCTACTGAGAAAAACTGGGAGACCGCGGGGTTCTGTGGAGAGGCGAAAAAGATATCTGTGGGCGCAGACACGTGGAGGACACTCAGAAATACCATAAACACACAGTGATGCCACAGGGGAGGATGGCGCCCACAGCGTGGAGGGCTGCTCCAGCATGGCTAGACCAAGGGAGCCGACCAGGCTCAATGGCAGCCCCTCGTCCCCATTTCTGTGACTCATGTCATACTTCATATAGTTTCGTAAACTAGTTAAGAGCAGCATTGTATCACAATTCTATTGGGACTAGTTGCATTGTGAAATGTACTTTAATTACATACTTACCGAACCTGGGTTTAAAAATTTAACATCCCCAAGCCGACACAAAAAGAAATGATTTTTAAGAGAAATCTTAATGACCAACTACTTGCAATAAATGTTAATACCTCTCCTCTTTTAGGGAAAGTTTCAGATCATTGGTTAGGTCAAGAAAAAGAACTGCGGAATCTGAATTATTAAGATGAGCCTGTGGTGCCCTGCTTACTAACTCCCAGTGGATTAACCTGCCTACAGATGCATTCGAAGTCCTTTATCACACAGGGATGGATGTCACTAGTGAACAGCCTGGGTGACCACCTCAGAGGACCCCAAGTGCAATCTATTGATAATATATCATACTCCACACTGAAATCCCACCCCCTACCCCCAGAGGTCCCACCAGGTGACACAGGCAAGAAAGCTCTAGGTTCCACAGGTGGCCTGGGACAATCCTGAGCAGTGCTACTGCCGGGAAAGGAGGTCACACCTCAAGGAGAGTAAACTGTACCCGTGTGGTGTCTCAGAAGGCATAATAGTACCCATGAGGTCAAATGGAAGCAGCTCTGTGCTTAGAATCAAAAGGAATGCCTCACCACCTGGCCCAGCACCCACTGCCTGGGAGAACTGCTTCATCTGATTAACAAGAAACAGAATAAAGGCAGGGAGATGGCCAGGAGGATAGTAAGATCAACTCCTGCCCTAAGAATGGTGAGGCTCAAATGAGATCACAAATGTGAACAAGCTGTGAAAACCATAAAGTGCTACGTAAGGTGCCGCCGCCAAGTCTTAGAATGCTCAGACTGAAGGAGCCCAGCAAAGCACCCCAACTTTTGGAGGGGGATGTGGAGATGAGGCGAGCTGGGGTCATCCGCAGTCATCCGCAAGTTAGTGACAGAGGTGGGATTCACCCCCACATCTCTCTTCAAACAAAGCATCATCGCTGGGATCTTCGTCATGAGAAAGAGGAATAAATCCAGATCCAAGTTAGCCGTCTCAGACACCACCTTTCTGCACCTTCTGGGAGCTGGTGGAAACTCCATCAGTTGAGTCACTTGAAAAACTGGACGGAGCTCTGGAAAGTACACTGTGGGGTCAGTCAGCTCTGGAGGGGATGGGCTGGATGACCTAATACAGGAGGTCTTTTCCATCTCTCATTTCTATGATCTCATATGGCTGAGGCCCAGAGAGCATAATAAAAAAGTCACCACTCATCACTATGTTAGGCAGGTCTTCCATGCTGTTCTCTCTGGTCAACTATTCCTTCCTCATTACCTCCATTTTAGTGTGATAATAAGGCTGTTCTACCAGGACCTTGCACAAAATGTCCCCTTTGTCACACACCTGCATCCGATTTGACACCCTTGAGGAGGTCTCTCTCCTACGTTGAGTGATCAGCCCGCACAGACCTTGCGGCTCTCTTTGCTACCTCTACATCCTTGACAATCACATCAAAATGTGGTCAAGTTTATTTTCAATTGAACTGTCTTTCAGGACCACCAGATTCTGAACTGTAAACAATCACTGTTTGCACGTGCGCTGGTGGCAGGAGATGGGCTTTCAGCAAGGCAGCCACGTATTCCCTTTAGTGCATGCAGATAGTCAACTGCCCTGTTCTGTTCCGATAATAACAGTGCACATAGAAAACCAGGAAACAGAACTTAGAGGAGAAAATAAAATTCCTCCAAAATCCAAATGCAAATTACTGCCTATCACATAAGCACTGCTGATAATATTGTGTGGCCTTTTCATCTTGCTTTCTCATCCCAACATCCGTACACTCTCAGAGAAAAGGAAAACTGGGGATTAAAGTATATATATATATATATACACGGTTTTGTTTTCTGTTTCCTCATCCCCCAGTTATCCTAAATAAGGATAGGAGTTATGAGACCCCTGCAATGTGCCCTAACTATTCCCTGTTAATCCTCGATCTAACTCTGTTTCACAGATGAGGTTGAGAAGGGTGGGCGACTTGCTCAAGCTCTTGGGGTCCAGCTCCCAGTGCGGCCCTGACATGACCGATGCATGGACAATAGATGTCATGGCCATGACTCAGAGGTCACATCACTGAGACACTGAAAGAAATTGCATAAGACCCTTAAAAAATGGCAAAAGGGCTCCCACCAGGGATAGGCAGTCCATTCACACACCCCAGAACCTGTGCCAGCTCTTAGAGCCCTGAGCAACTGTGGCAAGATGTCCAGTTAGGGGAGAGCCATAACTGCAATTTCAAATTTTCTAATAAAAAGTAAATAGTATAACTAATTTTAATAATATATTTTATTTAAACCAATCAACCCAAAACATTATCATTTCAACATGAAGTCAATATAAACAATTATTAATGAGATATTTTATATTCTTTTTTTATATGAAGTCCTAGCAAGCTAGTATGAACTTGGACCAACTGCTTTTTTTAATAAATTTATTTATTTATTTATTTTTGGCTGTGTTGGGTCTTCGTTGCTGCGCACGGGCTTTCTCTAGTTATGGCAAGTGGGGGCTACTCTTCATTGTGGTGCGCGGGCTTCTCACTGTGGTCGCTTCTCTCATTGCAGAGCACAGGTTCTAGGCGTGCAGGCTTCAGTAGTTGTGGCAGGCAGGCTCAGTAGTTGTGGCTCGCAGGCTCTAGAGTGCAGGCTCAGTAGTTATAGTGCATGGGCTTAGTTGCTCCGCGGCATGTGGGATCCTCCCGGACCAGGGCTCGAACCTGTGTCCCCTGCATTAGCAGGCAGATTCTTAACCACTATGCCACCAGGGAAGTCACAGACCAACTGCTTTTTAAGTGCTCAGTAGCCACATGTAGCCAGTGGCTACTGTGCCAGGTAGCACAGGACCACATCACCACATGATAGCACTTCCACCAAGGGCCACTTTGTGTGACTGACCTTATGTGTCCTACGTTTCCATGGCCATCTTTCTCTAGAGGATGAATCAACTGCCTCTTTCCAAAATGAAACAGTGGCAAAAGCAAGAACACCTACATTCCTGAGTCTACACTTAATAAGCACAGTAATAAAAGGCACATACAACTTATTTTGTAAGAACTGCTGACATGCCTACAAAAGTTGAGCATTTTACTGAGTGTACAGTCCAAATAAAGGCTGGTTCCTGTTGAATTTCATTTGGAAAAAGCTTCACTGAGATGATGGCCTTAAAAATAGCACCCATTCTATGCAGCCTGTTGAGACCCTTGGTTGGTCTGCCAAAACTGCACTTGAAATTAATTAATACCGCAAAAATATAAGCAAGATCTTTACAGCTACTAAGTCTGCAAAGAAAATTACTGAGTAAACTTTCAAACTACTAGTACCTCTGGAATATTGGTCCACTGTCTTTTTCCTTTAAGAAAGGGACTGAAGTAATTAAATGGCATCGTGTGCATTCCATATAACATGGGATGGAAAGAATGGAGAATATGAAGTCTGGCCAAACCTTAAAAACAGTTGTTACTTCTGCGGCCCAGGATGACAAGCTGTCTAGTCATCAATGTATGATGTTGCCAGCCTCTGGAATATCAACTGGCTTCTCAGATGAGCCTTCGCTGGGCTCTGAGTCAAAGACCAGGGTCAAAATGGACTTTTCCCCAAGTTTCTGCTCCACTAATAAATAAACCCAGCAGCCAGCCATCTTTCCAGCCACATTTGTACCTACACAGAAATTACCTGATTAATAGTACATTGAGTGTTAGGAGAAACTAACTCCAAAGAAATATATAATGCACATAACCACAAGTTAAGACATAAAAACATACATGCCAATACCTCTGGGAGCAGCATCTTGGGAAAAAACCCACAGAAACACTCAGTGCTCTTCAGCTCAGGGGTCACAGGCGCTCAACAAAGCCAGAGCAGGAGGCTTGGTTCCCCACAGGCAGGATGCTGGGCTCACTCACTAGCGTCAGTAACCGGCAAGGGGGATAGCCGAGATGACTCAGGCAGGAAGTGGGAGGCAGCACATGGTCCCCAGGACAGAGCAGAAGTTACTGTCCTCTCTGGAAGAGGAAGACCTTCTGCTTTGGTCACATGCTACAGTGACCTCCATCTCTGCAATACCACAGACCTCAGAAAGGCGGCACAGACACCGTCTGGGTTGATATAAAAGCTGATATGGAGACATTTTAACCTTCCAACCATTCCCATTTTGTTTATAAAAACAGAAAATAAATTATGGAAAAATACCTCATCCAGTAGAGGAGGTTCACTTACCAAAACAGATGTATTTAACTGTATGCCTCATGCCAGCTATCAAGGTGTGAAAGTCTGGGAATCAGAGGCCCCAAGCTCTGCTGTAAGCTGTGCCTCCAAGGGGGTCCTGAAACAACCAGGCTTGTGCTTTCACTATGTAAGGACATGGTACATACAAGTACGGGCCTTAATATTTCTAAAATGTCTACAATATGCTAGTTGTTGCCTCAACTTATAGTCTGAAAAAAAAACGTTTTGCTCTACCTCATGATAGAACTCCAGGATTTACAGTATTAGTATATTAATATTAAGCACCTAACGTGAGTTAGTATTAGCTAGACTGTTTGCCTTGATCTTGTTATTAAACTGACCCACTGAAAAACTGAATTTTCTTGCAGTGAGAAACTAGCAACCATTTAAGAATAGAGCTGGGATAAATCAAGCTGTCTGCAATTCTACCAGTTGGGGCTATTAACATGCTGTAGAGAAGGTAAAGAGGGGAACATTGGCTCCCTCTCAGCCAAATCTCTGGAGGCTGTAAAGAACATTCTAGGCTACAATCTGTCACATTCAGCACTCACAGACCACCCCCGCATCCCACTCTGTCCTCTCTGCTGCATTCCTTGAGGACCTGAGGATGCTCTGTGGATGAACAGGGGCAGCACAGGGTTCTCTCTTAAGGAGCTCCCCCACCACGGTGCTCCCTTCCTCACGACCCCCTCTCAGTGCAGAGGGTGGAGGAGTTGAGCACAAACCTGCCTTAGGCACCATGGCTGCGTCTGTACAGCAAGACTCTGAGAGCTGAGTCTTCAGGGATCTATTAGCCCTCAGTTGAAGTCTGCTGACTGGTCTCCAGTTACAAATGGCCCCAATAGCCCACAGCAAAGATGGCCCCTCTAACTCAAGGTCTGGGCAGGGAAAGCACCTCCCAGGACTAGAGAGGGGTCCTGGGAGCCAAGCTGCTATCAGACCATAAATTGAGCTTCCCATGATGAGAACCACGTTTTTAAGAGAGCAATGGAATCCCTACCAAGTGAAATGCTCAATAAACTGAAGGTTCATCTTACATGCAGAAGTAAATGCCTCAGCAGGGACATTCTCAGAATATGAAACAAACAGAAAATGCATTAAGTTTGGAGCTCTTCAGAGTTGACTGGGTCAAAGACAGTTGGGGCCCCACTGATACATTTATTTAGAACTCAATATGTGCCAGAATTCTGCTCCATATGGTACAGGCCTCATCCTCACTTCAAATCCATGCAAGCCTCAAGGCAGGACCCTGTTGTGTAAAAAGTGATAGTAGTACTTTTTCAGGGAAATGTGAAGCCTGCTGAAGTCCACATGGCTAACATGGCAAAGGTACTTATTGGCTACCAGAAACCATGTTTCCAACAATCAGTCCCCAGCCCTATGCCAGAGATGGGATGGACAGACATATGCTGCCCAAGGCCACGCAGCCTCCTCAACACTGCGTTCATGCATTCAGTCCAATTTCACATTTAAAAACTGCACAAAACCAACTTCCCAGCCTGAACCAAAAACCATCTAATACTTGTTAACTATTTTTAAAAGTTAATAAAAAGATGTTGGTAATGGATAAGACACCCAGATAGAAGATCAATAAGGAAACAGAAGACTTGAACAACACTATAGACCATCTGCACCCAACAGACATACACGAAATACTCCATCCGAATCAGCAGAACCCACATTCTTCTCAAGTGCACACAGAACATCCTCCAGGACAGACCACATGGTAGGCCTCAAAATAAACCTCAAACTTAAGATTGAAGTAATAGAAAGTACCTTCACAGTGAAATGAAACTGGAAATCTGGACAACTAAAAAAGTCACAAGTATGTAGAAATCAAACAACACACTCTTAAACAACCAGTGGGTCAAAGAGGGAAATTAGTAAATTCTTTGAGACAAATGAAAACAAAACCACAACATACTAAAATACTAGCAAACTGAATCCAAGTAGGATTTACCTCAGAATACAAGGGTGGTTCACCCTTAGAAAATCAATTAATGCAATATACCACATTATTAGAACAAAGAGAAAAAAACACAATCAACTCAATTGATGGAGAAATGGCAAAGACAAACCCAACATCCTTTCACGATAAAAACTCAGGAAACTAGGACTAGAAGAGAACTTCTTCAACATGATAAAAGGCACCGAACCTATCTTTCTGAAACTATTCCAAAAAACTGCAGAGGAAGGAATACTCCGAAACTAATTCTATGAGGCCACCATCACCCTGATACCAAAACCAGACAAAGATACCACAAAAGAAAATTACAGACCAATATCACTAATGAACATAGATGCAAAAATCCTCAACAAAATACTAGCAAACTGAACCCAACAATACATTAAAAGGATCATGCACCATGATCAAGTGGAATTTATCCCAGAGATGCAAGGATTTTTCACTGCCTCAAATCAATCAGTGTGATACACCACATCAACAAATTGAAGAATAAAAACCATATGATCATCTCAATAGATGCAGAAAAAGTTTTTGACAAAATTCAACACGCATTCATGATAAAACTCTCCAGAAAGTGGGCATAGAGGGAACAAACCTCAACATAATAAAGGCTATATATGACAAACCTACAGCTAACATCATACACAACAGTGAAAAGCTGAAAGCATTTTCTCTAAGATGAGGAAAAAGACAAAGATGTCCACTCTCGCCACTCTTATTGAACATAGTTTTGGAAGTCCTAGCCACGGCAATCAAAGAAGAAAAAGAAATAGAAGGAATCCAAATTAGAAAAGAAGAAGTAAAACTGTCACTGTTTGCATATGAGATAATACTATACATAACAAATCCTAAACAGCTACCAGAAAACTACTAGTGCTCATCAATGAATTTGGTAAAGTTTCAGGTTACAAAATTAATACACGGAAATCTCTTGCATTCCTATACACTAACAACGAAAGATCAGAAAGAGAAATTAAGGAAACAATCCCATTTATCATCGCATCAAAAAGAATAAAATACCTAGGAATAAACCTACCTAAGGAGACAAAAGACCTGTACTCTGAAAACTACACGACACTGATGAAAGAAATCAAAGATGATACAAACAGAAAGATATACTATGTTCTTGGATTGGAAGAATCAATATTGTCAAAATGACTATACTACCCCAGGCAACCTGCAGATTCAATGCAATCCCTATCAAATTACCAACGGCATTTTTCACAGAACTAGAACAAAATATTTTACAATTTGTATGGAAACACAAAAGACCTCGAATAGCCAAAGCAATCCTGAGAAAGAAAAATGGAGCTGGAGGAATCAGGCTCCCTGACTTCAGGCTATACTACAAAACTACAGTCATCAAAACAGTATGGTACTGGCACAAAAAGAGAAATATAGACCAATGTGTGAACAGGATAGAAAACCCAGAAATAAACCCACGCAGCTATGGTCAATTAATCTATGACAAAGGAAGCAAGACTCTACAATGGAGAGAAGAGAGTCTCTTCAGTAAATGGTGCTGGGAAAACTGGTCAGCTACATGTGAAATTAGAAGATTATTTAACACCATACACAAAAATAAACTCAGAAAACATAGGCAGAACACTCTTTGACATAAATCGCAGCAATATCTTTTTTGAGCCGTCTCCTAGAATGGGAAAAAAAACAAAAATAAACAAATGGGACCTAATGAAACTCAAAAGTTTTTGCACAACAAAGGAAACCATAGACAAAACGAAAAAACCCACAGAATGGGAGAAAATATTTGCAAACAATGTGACTGACAAGGAATTGGTCTCCAAAATTTACAAACAGTTCATGTGGCTCAATATCAAAAAAAAACAAACAACCCAATCCAAAAAATGGACGGAAGACCTAAATAGACATTTCCCAAAGAAGACATACAGATGGCCAAGAGGCACACGAAAAGATGCTCAACATCGCTAATTACTATAGAAATGTAAATCAAAACCACAGTGAGGTATCACCTCACACCAGTCAGAATGGCCATCATCAAAAAATCTACAAACAATAAATGCTGGAGAGTGTGTGGAGAAAAGGGAACCCTCCTACACCGTTAATGGGAACGTAAACTGCTACATCCACTATGGAGAACAGTATGGAGGTTCCTTAAAAAACTAAAAATAGAGCTACCATATGATCCAGCAATCTCACTCCTGGGCATATATATCCAGAGAAAACCATAATTTGAAAAGACACACGCACCCCATTCACTGCAGAACTATTTACAATAGCCAGGACGTGGAAGCAACCTAAATGTCCATCGACAGAGGAATGGATAAAGAAGATGTGGTACAATGAAATGAAATATTACTATGAAATAATACAATGAAATATTACTCAGCCATTGAAAAGAATGAAATAATGCCATTTGCAGCAACATGGATGAACCTGGAGATTATCATATTAAGTGAAGTAAGTCAGACAGAGAAGGACAAATATCATATGATATCGCTTATATGCAGAACCCCCCCACCCCAAAATGATAAAATGAACTTATTTACAAAACAGAAACAGACTCACAGACTTAGAGAATGAACTTATAGTTACCAGAGGGGAAGGGTGGGAGGGAGGGAAAGATTGGGAGTTTGGGATTGACATGTACACACTACTATATTTAAAATAGATAACCAACAAACCCCTACTATATAGCACAGGGAACTCTGCTCAATATTCTGTAATAATCTAAATGGGAAAAGAATTTGAAAAAGAATAGATCCATGTATATGTATAATTGAATCACTTTGCTGTACACCTGAGACTAACACAACATTGTTAATCAACTATGCTAAAATATAAAATAAAAATTAAAAAAAAAGAAAATAGTAGACATGACTTGAATATATGATAGACAGATGGGAATCATAATGAAATGTAAATGGAATACAACGGAGCAGATACATGAAATGTTGAAAACATTTGTAATGATTAGAAATAGAAAAGCCTGTAATAAAATAAAAACTTAAAACACACACACAAAAAAAGGGACTTATGAAAAATTCAGCTAATAGGATACTCAATGGGGAAAGACTGAAAGCCCTCCCCACCTAAGATCAGGAAAAGACAAGAATGCCTACTTTCACCACTGCTACACAGTACTGCTATGCGCTGGAAGTCCTAGACAGAGCAAATAGGCAAGAAAAAGAAATAAAAGGTATCCAAACTGGAAAAGAAGAAGTAAAACTATCTCTATTTTCATATGACATGACCCTATATATATAGAATATCCCAAAGAATCCACAAGAAAACTAGAAGAACTAATTAACAAATTTGGCAAAGTTACGGGATACAAGAGCAACACACAAAAATCAGTTGTGCTTCTATACAGCAGCAATGAAGAATCAGAAAAAGAAATTAAGAAAATAATCCCATTTATAATAGCACCCAAAAGAATAAAATACCTAGGAAAAAAAAACATGCAGGTGAAAGACTAAAAATTATAAAATCATGCTGAAATAAAGACTATCTAAATAAATAAAAGACATCTTGTGTTCCTGGACTGGAAGACAATATTGGCAAGAGGGCAATACTCCTCAAAGTGATATACAGATTCAATGTAATCCCTATCAAATTTCCAACAGCCCCCCTACTCGGAAATGGAAAAGCTAATCCTCAAATTCATACAGAATTGCAAGGGGCCCTGAATAGTCAAAACAAGTTGAAAAAGAAGAATGAAATTAAACTCACACTTCCCAATTTTCAACCTTACCCAAAGTTATAGTAATAAAAACAGCTTGGTACTGGCATAAGAATAGACTAATGGAATAGAATAAAGATTCCTCAGGTCAACAGATTTTTGACAAGGGTGCCAAGTCTACTCAACGGAGAAAGGATAGTCTGTTCAACAAGTGGTGCTGGGACAACTAGACAGCCACACGCAAAAGAATGAAGTTGGACCCTTACCTCCAACCCTTACCTCCTTATCTATTCTATTTGATAGTTAGAACAATTTTAAAATTTTCAAAAAAGAAAATAAGTGTTGGCAGGGATGTGGAAAAACTGGAATCCTCATACATTGCTGGTGAGAGTGTAAAATGGTGTAGCTGCTAAGGAGATAATTTGGCAGCTCATCAAAAAGTTAAACATAGAATTATCCTATAACCAAGCAATTCTACTCTTAGGTGTATGTCCAAAAGAACTGAAAGGTGGAAATAATCCAAGTGTCCATAAGTGATGAATGGATAAACCAAGTATGTTTTAACCATAAAACAGAATATTATTCACCTATAAAAAGGAAAGAAGTACCAATTCATGCTACAAGATGGATCAGCCTTGAAAACGTTATGCTAAGTGAAAAAGCCAGATGCAAAAGGATTACACTTATAGGAGGTTCCCAGAATAGGCAAATTCATAAGAGACAGAGAGAAGATTAGAGGTTACCAGGGACTGGGGGGAGGCGAAATGTGGAGTTACTGCTTCATGGTAACAGAGTTTCTGTTGGGGTGATAAAAGAGCTTTGGAAATAAAATAGATAGCGGTGATGGTTGCACAATATTTTGAATGTAATTAATGATATTAAATTATACACTTAAAATAGTTAAAATGGCAAGATTTTATTCTATATATTTTACCACAATAAAAAACATGGTTATAATATATGTAACCTTCCATAGCCAGGCACTCAATAACAATATAATCAAACACTCGATTTTAAGACTTGAGGTTCATTTAAAAGCTGACCAAGAGCACAGGAAAATGTTCCAAAGGGGGAACAAGTCATCCTCCCAGTCTAAATGCCTGAGCATCTGTTTCTTGCTCCTTGGCATTCTACCTTCTGCACAGCCAAGCAGCTGCTCTAGAATTTGTTCACTGAGATGCTGGTACATTCTGGAATCCTGTCCTTGGCACAGTATCTTAGAGTTCCTTATCTGGCAGCTTCCTCCCCATCCACAGTTCCCAGGGGCAGTGGAAGGGACAGAATACATCCCCAAGATTCATCTGCATGGGTATTTGGACCCAAAGGGCAGATGCCAGCTCCATGCAGCTCAGGTTTACACCATGGCCTCTATGTGAGGGAGGTCTGGTGTGCCCACATAGCCTTCTCTGTCAACTGCAGAGGACACACAGCCACACGTTTTGACAGGTCCTCCCACTCCAAACAACCACTACCACAGACAACATGGGCCTCTGCTAGAGTGGTGACCACATCCAACATAATGGGAGCTCTGAAGGCTGCTGTGGAGAAGAGCTGGTTGTCCCAGGCAATTACAGAAGGCAGCAGTGGGAGGCACATGAAACCACAGCAGGCAGGGCTGGGCTAGCGGTGGGGGCACCGCGTGTCTGTCTCCTGTCTGTCAAACTAATGCTCATCGTTACCAGTGACCTAGTTAACCAACAGAGCAGACAGGAAAACCATGAACGAATATTTAAAAGTAAGGCGTGACATTTTTCTGTAACTCAGCTTTCATTTCATTGCAGTGGATTCTACATTAGATGGTAGATACTGGAATACTCTACAAGTCAGTGCCCTTTTCAGAGGTGGAGACTGAGGCCAGGGAAGCAAACCAGCCTTCCCAGGACTACAGAGCTGACAGCGAGGGCTGGGACAAGTGCCAGGATGCCAGGTTCCTAGACCAGGGCTCATCCTAGGACATATGACCTCTTATTGAAATGTCCACTGTGTGTGGACCTCAAAAGTTACTAGGTATGTTTTCCTGGTTACCAAGTCTCTTCTTATGGTTTAACGTTTAGAAATGACATAGGATATGATATCAGAAACATTTATTAATAATTCACAATTAGAGTAACACATATTTAAATAAATGGCCTAGTTCATTGCTAATATCCAGGCTGGTATCAAAGCCACAAATAAAAACACTAACCATCTAACTGTGCCACATAATTAACGAATGAAATGATACAGTCTGAAAAAGATTCAGAAGGCAGCAGAGGACAATAGGAGAACCTGAGGAGAACGGGTAAAAATCTGAAATTATCTCATGACTCCTTGCTTAAACATCTTCAATGATTCCAAACTGCTTACAGGACAAAACCCAGACTAAATGAAGGTACTGATAAGAGAGTGGACATGTCCAGCTCTCTGTCCCCAGACCCCTCTACAGAGCCCACTCCAACAAAGGTGTCTGCACACCGTCCCAGCACTGTTCGGTGGTCCTATAGATGGAGTGCATTGCCCTTGCCTTTCTACTTTTGAGGGCCCACCAGTTTAGCCATCCCCTCCTTCTTAAGAAGTATCAGTTCTGGAATCTGCATCCCTGAAGCGTGGTCTAGTCCATTGCCACAACTGATGAGAAGCATCATGGATATCACCCCTTGCCCATTGTCTCATGACTTTGTCCTGACAATTATCCAAGGAAACCCAGATCTGTTGTCTTCTCCAAATAACTCACTGAAGCCACGGCTAAATAATTCACTGATTCAGACATTTAGTTTAGGCTGAAGAACACTTGTTAAACACAATTCTTTTACATAGATTAGGTTATGCAAGAAATGACAGATTTTTTTTTTTTTTTTTTTTTTCCTGACTAGGAGAGGAGACAGATGAATTGGGACAAATTTAAATAACTGGGAACAAAGTACAGGGGAAAAGACCAGAATGGTGGAGTTACAGAAGATGAAATGTATTCTATAATTTCTAAAAAAAGAAAATAAAATTATTTTATAATAAACCATAATGGAAAAGAACGTGAAAATGAATATATATATTTGTTAAAAAAAAAAAAAAAGAAAAGGAGGACATTAATTTCTTAAGATAGTTTCACAGCAAGTAGAGAACCACAGCATCCTTTCCGGCCTAGAATTATTTCAGGAAAGATCCAGTGAACTGCCCGTGCAGATACATGTGGAACTTGGCTCTGCTAAGCAACACAGAGACAAAAGCCCTGGGCCTCACTCATCTCCCCAGCACAGGCATCCGCAGGGCTGTCTTTTCAATAAACTCTTCTCCTCACGCCAGCTGACTAGCTAGGTTTTCCAGTAAACGAACTTTCTGACTGAACTGAATTAATCACCTCAGTTTTTAATTTTTGTGTTTTGCATTTATTGTTTATAAAGATACCACATACAGTAGGCAGACTAAATGCCGAATATAATCAAACAGAGAGTTCAAAACTATGACCTAAAAACTTGCCATGAATCCACACTCTGTGCATCCCTCTTTATTGGAAATGATGAGAACATCCAGTGCAAGTCTTCCTTCACTGCTGTTCCCAGTGCCAGGGCTGTTGCAGAGCCTGATAAACCATGAGACCAGACCTGGGTCAGCTTTTCATTCTGATTCCTTCTTGGTGAAAGAGGGAGGCAGGATGAAAAAACACCAAACACAGGACAAGACAGAGAAGTGGAGATTAAGAAGTTATGAAGAAACTTTATGTAAAACTGCAATGTCCTCAGGACAGAGCCACACCGCTTTTTGTTTTATCACTTCCAAATGTTGTATCAAATATATGGTAGCCACAGACTTAGTAACGAAAGAGCAGGAGTTCTGAGGCAGGAAAGGTTAGCACATCAGACATTGGAAATGATTTGAGGGACTCTGCCAAACCCATCTGAGGGACTCTGATTCCTCTCCCAGCCTCCTCCACCACGTGCCCTCCCACAGCGGATGGTGGACGGCCACAGCTACGCAGCAGATGGGGCCTAACCGCAGCCCACATGCCCGCTCCAGGGGCCCAGCACAGAGGGAGCTGGCACACTGCACTAAGCACGGCTGCTCCCTGAGGAAATCACGGCAAATCTTCTCTCTAGCACCCCAACTGCAGTTTAAGTCACCAAAACCCATTTCCACGTAATGACTTTAATAGCATCTGCAACAGAAACCACAGATGAATGGAGGGAGATTTTCTTGCATTTTCATTTTCCCCAGAAATTTAACTCATTCCTACCTATGCTTGAGCTTCAACTACACAGTTCAGAATTCTTCTCTAAATATGAAACATGTGTTTTACCTCAAAAGGACAACCTCTTATGAAATTAGGTTCTCCCTGCAGGGAAGGAGAATGAGGCAGCTAACTAGCACAAAGCCCTGCCCCTCCTGTGGGTGGGTCTTCCCAGCCTAACTGCTCAGGGATCACCGTGTCCTCTGCCCCGAAGCCAGCATCCTGATTCATGACCATGGCATCTGCTGTTCCCAGCATGGACGCCACAGGGCTCACTAAGACTTGTTGATGACAGTCAGGACCAACCACATAAGAAACACACTTTCATGGGAAAGAATGGTGACCTCAGTGGTCACTGAGGAATCTTATTCTACTCACAGCTGTTGGTGCACTCATCCTGACCTCTCCCATTCTATCACAGCTTTTAGGGGAAGGGCACACTGTATATACATGGTAGTAGAGATTGGTTATTTGAAATTGCAAGGGCCCTCTCAAACTACATGGCCACCACTAGAATTAACAGATAAAATTCCTACATTTCCCATGAAAAACCCATGTTCTTGCTTCAGCCTCAACACAACTGTGGGACATAGAAGAGCTCATCTCAGCCACAGACACCTTCATTGGAGGGTGGGAGAGGAGGGTCTCAGATCCTACCAGCCTGAGGCCTATATGCACTCTTACCTACTTTCATGAGAACAGGTTAAGTTTGCCTTTATAGTATGAGGGTTTCTGAAGCCCCAAGGCACACAAGATCTGCAGTGTTCTGGAGTCACTAAGCCTATCAAAAGAAGTGATTAGTAACCTGCAGAATCTGCTAGTTGCAGCTAGAAAGCGGCATGTCTCCGTGTCATTACCAGAAGTGATTAAAAGTTAGATCAGAAGGAAAAAGTGACAAATCATATATATTTAAAATATCCCATAGCAAAAGATGAACACTTTTTTCCCAAAATGGAAAAGGCTGAGCTTAAAGGAGTCTATGCCTATGTAGACACATAGAATAAAATTATTTAAAAACAGGTTTAAAAGACATACAGTCTCTTGTATGCCTTGATGTAAGTGTGGGTTGCCACCAATGAAACAGTCTCTCCAAAATGGAGCCTGAATCTGATGGAGCCTCTAGAGCTACAAACCGACCTACAGGAGTACCAGGGCAGAGAGCAAGCAGTTCACCACCTGCTGGGAGCTGGGGAAACCAAGTCAGGAAGATGCAAGCTGCAAAATCTTGACAGAGGAACAATTTAGTTTTTTCATCAAATAAACTGCAAAGGAAAAAGACAAGATGACAGAGGAAAGAAAGCTATGCATTAAAGGCACTTCACTAAATGCAACACACAGGCCGGCCTCATGAGGATCCTGATCTGAATAAACATACAACACATTTTCCTAAATGAGGTAACTATGGAAATTTGAGCACTGGCTCGATGTTTGATGATACCAAGGAATTTACTTTTTACTTTTTTAAGGTGAGTATGGTATTGTGTCGATTTTTTAAAACGGTTCTTATCTTTTAAAGCTACATACTGAAATATTTATGAATGAAATGATATAACATCTAGGTATTTGTTACATAATTATTAAAAAAGGAAAAAGAAAAGGCCACTGTGTTGTCCAGCATTAACACAGGAAGATAAGTTGCAAGTATTTCTATCAAATATTGTTTAAATTTCAACTTCCTGGACAAAAAGTGGCAAGCCTCCGCAAGAACCTATGTTGAGCACTTGAGAGCAAGCGCCCTCAACTGTACATGCCCAGGCAGTGCACACACAGATGGCACACACATACAGGTGCTGCACACATGTGCACACAGTACACACACCACACATGCATACATGTGCGTGTACAGAGCCCATGTGGACACACACATCGTGCACATACACAGCCTACATGTGCATCTGAGCCCACATGTACAGACATATACACACGTACAACAGGCACAGGCAGCTGCCAAGACCACTGTGTGTGCACAGGAATGCTATGTGTGTCTGCATGCCACAAAACGCAAGGACTCAGAATGGGCAACGCCCTTCCTCAAGCTATAGGGAGCTGAGCAAATCAGGTGGATGTCCCAGCATTTCCGTGTAGGTGACAGGCAAGCATAAATCAGTGGAGAGTTGTTTTTAGGCAAGAAAGAGAAGTGAGTTGCCTGCAGGGGAGGACACGACACTACGAATGCATGTTACCTGTCTCAGTTCCTGGCTGTCCCCCTCGGAAATTAACGGTTCGCTCGTCTGTAGCTGAAGTGGCCTCCCTTCCTGGCTCCCTGAGGAGGGCTCACAGTGCATGGCATGGTCCATCAGCCCAGATGCTGAAATGGAAAGTCAAACAGAGTGGCATCTTCTAGAAGGTGTGAACAACGCAAGGGCATTCAGAACTTTACAAAAAGTGGTGTTTAAGACCGTCAGAGCTCTTTGGGTTGACGAAGTGTTTTCCCAGGCATCTACTGGTTTAGAGCTTCTGTGTTTGCGGGAGCGGTGAGTCCACCTCTCTGAACCTCTGCTGAGCTGACTGAATGTGGGACCTGCCTGAGCCTTGCCTTCTACCCCAATCCAGGGCTGCTTCCTTACCCCACACTGATCAGAGTGTGCAATACTGTAAATACTCAGGATCTAGTTCTACAACTGGCTTTTAGAAGAAAGATGCTTTATACAGGAGTGATTTTTTTTTTTTGAGAGGACAATAGATTGGAGTATGAAACATAATACTTGTTGAGCCCTGGTGAAATGTACATGAAATACACTACTAGGAACTGCATTACCATCTGATTACCCCACAAAACACTGTGGTTCTAGAGAGCACATGAAATGGTCAACTAGTCAGGTCAAGCAAAGTTGAATGTGGAGCTGTGCTGAGGTAGGGGTGAGCCAGACTGCTGCACGTGGCAAGGCATTGCTCAGGGGTGTTTCCACTCACACATCTATGCCTGGGTAGTCTCGCTAAGAAGCAGAAGAGCAGCTTGGCAAGGAACAGTGATAATCCTTTATTTAAAGCGCTGCCTCCATCTGCAACCCTGGCACTGTAAGGCCCAGATAAGAGCATAGATTAGAGTCTGTCACCTGCTTTTCTCCATAATACAGACCACCTCAGATGTGTCAATATAGCCATGTTTATTTATTAGGATGCTGGAAAGCTGAAAGCATACTGGGGTGAGAACCAGCAGTGTGGATTCCAGCACCAACTCCTTTGAGCAGATTTCTCTGCTTCAGCAAAGTGGGAGGGCAAAAGCAGGACACCCCACTTCCTTCCTAGGAACCTAGTGGCAGTCAGCAGAGCTGCCTTTCATCCGAGCAGCCGGGAGCAACTGATAAATGCATTGTTAGGAAAGGAAATCCATCTTGGGGTAAAGCTCTTGCTGGGCCTGAACAGCAGGAACCCAGGTGGTGAATCCAGGACACACCAACTGCACAAGCCCCTCCTCCCCGGGGAGAGACCAGCCACCTCCAACAGGTACACAAACATCCCCTTATTCTTATTTCTCAAAAAATTTCTTACAAATTAACACTCCCTGAGATTACCTAGCTGAGCAAAGAAGACATGATGACAAGAAAGCATGTTTCTTGGCATCCTAGAGAGGAAAAGGGTCTTGGCCAGATGGAGTGAGTTCAGGAACCAGTTGATGCGAAGCAAAACCTGCATGGAGGCAAGACCTGAGGATTCCACACCACAGGCCTGAGCCCTCCCCAGGCCCATCTCCACTGGGAAGGAGGCCCTTTGTGAGAGTCTTCGTGCCCTTTAACTGTGCACCACTGTGCGAAGTGCTTCCTACACAGAACTGCTACACCTGTACAAGCACCTTGAAGGTCTGAAAAAGTTTCACAAGACAAAAACCTTAGTACACACCATGTACTCAGATGTGCTTTTCTATTCTATTCTTTATATAAAAGCTGGTTACAACCAACCAAATTGATTTTACAACCTGTGTCCTGGAATCTCCAAAGTGCCACTACTCCAACATCCTAAGGGCTTATTAATTAGCACAGAACTTTCCATAGCATAAAACTCACTGTCGGCTGGTCTTACATCATCTAAATGTCACTAAGATGTTACATAATGAAAAGCACTTTTCTAAAACAGCAATAGGACACCATCAGAGCTAAATTAGACAACAGAGGACATGTTCTACTAGATATTATTAGCCTAAAGGAAAGGCCAACTAACATACCTGACATTAAAACGTTATCAGTGATAACATGATGGCAAAGTGCACTTCACTTGTCTATGTTAACAGTGATTCTATGGCCTAATGGGTGAAAGCAAACTCCTCATCCAGCCTATACCCTCCTCCTTCCCAGTCTGCTCCTTATCCTGCAGACTCCTGCTCCAGCCACCCCGGCACCCTGACCCCAGCATGCTATTCCTGCCCACCATGCCCCTGCTTCTGCACATGTCATGCACACAGATGTCCCCTAGCCCAAGTCTGGAGACATGTTCTCCACTCAGCCCTTCCATTAGCAGCAATCTTCCCTCATCTGTCCTGGTCCCATTCAGTTTACACACCTTTGACAGTAACTTGCTTGGTACTGCACTGCTATTTATCTTTTTTCAGCATCTTTTCAAACTGGGATCTCCCCAACTAGCTTCTCTGAGAGCACAGCCCATGTCTAATTCACACTTGTGCCCAGCACTGTGCTCCTGCACTGTCACTCTGGTTTCCATTTCAACACCTACAGCTATATTACAGTTAGAGACATACTATTTTTGAATGTTTAACAAATGGGATTACTTAAACAACCAGAAAACCAAAACTGAGGACTTTTCTTCCTGGAATATACTAATCAGAGATGTTTTTCACAACGAGCTGTGGGATCAGCAGGATCCTGCCTAATACAAAACTCGGCCACCCCCGCGAACTCTGTGTTGAGACTTGGGTTGCTGACTCAGTTACTTCAATGCTTTGAAATATCTTCTGAAAAAATTAATTTAGGGGGATACCCTGGTGGCGCAGCGGTTGGGAATCCGCCTGCCGATGCAGAGGACACGGGTTCGTGACCCGGTCCAGGAGGATCCCACATGCCGCGGAGCGGCTGGGCCCGTGAGCCACAACTACTGAGCCTGCGCATCTGGAGCCTGTGCTCCGCAACAAGAGAGGCCGCGATAATGAGAGGCCTGCGCACCGCGATGAAGAGTGGCTCCCGATTGCCGCAATTAGAGAAAGCCCTTGCACAGAAATGAAGACCCAACACAGCCAAAAATAAATAAATAAATTTATAAAAAAAAAAAAAAAAATTAATTTAGTTCAGTATAATATGGTTTTTGTCTCAAAAGTCATTAGTTATCTCAGTTAAACAAAATAATCACAAATTGTTCAAGCTACATGCTACCTTACAGATGATTCCACTTTCCAAGAACAAGGAGGCATCGAGGAAAACCCTGAGTAAGGACTGCGCTGGCAGGGGCAGCACTGGGACGCCAGTCTCCTTTGTGCATCAGACATAGACTCCTGACCTCACTGCAAGTTCAGACCAAAGACCACCAGGGCCTGACCTGGGAGCAGGAAAACCGCTCCAAGCCTGTCCAGCCTTGAGCAAATCTTTCTCCCTGTCTCTGGGCCCCAAATGCCCCATTGATGACACAGGAAAATGCCTACTCTACCCAGGGATGGATCCAGCAGCTTATATAACTGGGGTGGGAAGCCCTTTCAGAAAAAAAACACAAAACGCCCCATGTCCTCAATACAACAGGAAGTGTAACAGAGAGAAAGCTGAAATGGAGAGAGACAGCAGTCTCAACTGACCCATGAGTCCTTGGAAGGGATCAAGTGGTTGAGGGCCAAGCAGCTCTCCGGGGGTCTGTCGATAGTCAGGGGGTCACCGTGTCCTGATAAACTAATAACATGGGGCTTGTCTGAAGTCAGTGCAGTGCTTGTGTCCTAGTGACCACATGGAGGCTGTTGGTGGTCAGCATGGTGCTGTGTCCCAGGGTCAGAACTTTACTATTTCAAAAGATGATCTTAAATTAACGACCCTATGCAGAGACTTCAATGCCTCAGAAGTTTATTTATCATTACACAGAGATGCGTGTGCCTTCTGGTTACCTGGGCCTGTCCTGGGTGCTGGAGATGGGGTGAGAAAAGACAGACTTGTGTCTAATTCTGGAGGACACATCCCAGTGTGGGAAGTTGAACAGCAAACCAGAGGGCAAGTGTTAGGCAAGATTTCTATAGGATCAGTGAATGGGAAACTAGTTCTCTTAAATTAGGTGGTCAGAGAAGGCCCCTCTCAGAAGGCGACAGTTCGCAAACAGTGAAAACAAAAATCAGTACCAAAAAACTCTTTAAAAATGCTATGCACGGACCTTGCTCTTATATGATAAGAGCTTTGTGGGCTTCCTCCCAAAACCCATCACCGCAGTGGATCATGAGACAACATGACACAAAGTCCAACCAGGGGAGAGTCTACAAAAACCTGACCACTACTCCTGAAGACCATCAAGATCATCAAAGCAAAGAGAGTCTGAGAAACTGTAACAGTCAAGAAGAGTCCAAGGAGATGAAATGCCGAAATATCATGTGGGATCCTGGATGGGATTCTGGAACAGTAAAACATAAGGAAATCTGAATAAAATATGGACTTTAGTGAATAAAGGTGTATCAATACAGGTTCATTAGTTGTGACAATGAACAATACTAATGTAAGATGACAAGAATAGGGAAAACTGGGTGTGGGAGACATGGGAACTCTCTGTACTATCCTCACAACTTTTTCTCAAGTCTGAAACTATTCTAAAATTTAAAAGATTATTTTAAAGATACTATGCAGAAAAACAGCAATTTGCAACTGCTCTTCCTTAAGGTGGGATCTGCCCACCTGTATCATTTCCAGCCCTTGAAGCCCAGGAGACTCTCTTCCTCTCCCAGTCCTGGCCTGGCCACCCCAGGCCCTCAACCTGTCTACTCTATACATTACTACAGAGGTCTCTGGAAAGTTCTTCTAGGACACTGGTTCCTAACACTGGTCCCCTGTTACTAGACTGCCACCTTCTGGCCACACAATTTACCAAAATAGCTCATCGAGGACAGAAATATGTTTCTGAGATGTCAAAGTCATGGTTTCTACCGCCACTGTTTCTGTAGTTTCCAGTGTAGAACAGTAAAAACAGAGGTGCTGACAGATACAACAACAAGAGAGGTAACAATGAGAAGTAAGTTCTCATTGCTGGGCTTGTGCAGGATTACTGTGAAGTTCCAAGCAAATGAGATACCATCTTGCTTATTGAACTCAGCATGCCGGCTTCTTCCAAACATAACTCCTTGTCACCTGTACCTCTCCAAATCCACAGCTGTAAGGTACACCTGCCTCCCCTACGCAGGGAGGCTTCACCAGGGGAGGATGGCACTTCATGCTCAGTCCAGACTCAGACACATTGTAGAGATCCTACCCACAGGCTAAAGTTAGCACTGAGATGAAAACCCATCTGTCACTGTGGATGTGGCTCAGCTCATTCCATACATATACAATCCGTTACTATGATGGGTGAGGCCATAGTCCCCAGTTATTCAATCCAACCCTAATCTAGGTGTTACTGGGAAGGTATTTGTAGACGTGGTGAAGGCTCTCAGTCAGTTGACTTTAGTGAAGAGAGCCTGTCCTAGACAATCGGGTGGGCCTGGTTCAATCAGCTGAAAAACGTTAAAAGTAGATCTGTAGCTTCCCTGAGGAGAAAGACGTTCAGCCTCAGGTCAGCAGCCTCAGCTTGTGCACAAGAGGTCCATTTTCCCCTTCCTGATTGGTGGCCCTGCAGAATTTGCACTCACTCAGCTTCCTGCAGTCTGATTATGGCTGCAGAGGCCCTGGCACTCACTCCCTCCTCTCTAGCCCCATCTGCCACCTGTATGCTTGGAGTCAGAGCTTACCATCCCATCTTCCTCGGGACCCACCCTCCATGACAGCAAGGCGCAGCAAGCGTGCACTCTTCTCGCTTGTACAGTGTGACTTTCTGTGACACACGTGACATGCTCGCATCTGCCATCTCATGTGTAACATTCTATGCCGTGTTCTCTCTCTGAAACCACCACGCCTAACATAAAACCCACGAATGTGGTAGAGCTCCATAAGAAGGACTGTTTTCAGGACTGTGGGTACCTGGCACCACGCCTGGCACAGGGGGTTTCTCCAACAGCACTGTCAGAACCAACAGCCCACGGTGCTCTGCATCTGGAGAGCCAGGGCCTCCTCCCTCCTCTCACTGCTGAGGCTCCTCCCAGAGGAAAACAGCAGTGAGAGGGACTCAGAGACTTGGGGTATCAGAGAGGCTACCTGGCTGAGCTTGCAAACGGCCTTTCCTGAAGGGCCCTTCTGGTCAGGATCTTATGTTGGCTGGTACAGTGTACCCTTCTTGGCTCTTTTATGGGCCAGCTTCTGAGTCCTGCCTTGAATGAGGGACCAAAGAAAAATCTGGAAACGTAAGTTTCTAAATTAAGAAAGTAAGTTTCTAAATTAAGTTTTTACATTAACATTTCCAACATTTTGATACTTATGGGACCAGATCTATTATCAAGTAATTTCTTTTTGAAACTTGAAGTCATCTAGAATAACATCAAAATATTCATATGTTAGGGAAACAGATTACATATTGGAATTGAAATCAGTCACTTAAGAGGAAAAAAGAAAAGGAACTGGAATAGTAACAAACATATCTCTTACTTTAAACAAACTCTAGCAATCGAAGTTAATAAGAAAAGACTATTACTTGTTAGAAAAATCACTATAACATAGAAGTAATGTCACCTATAATGCTAGTATTAGAATATTTTATGACTTTGGGATTTCTTAAGCAGGGCTCAAAAATAAACTTAAGGGGAAAAATGGTAAATCTGACCACAGCAACATTAAAGATTTCTGTAATGGAAGCTGACAGTCTAGGAGAAGTACTGGTAGCTTCTAAAGTCAACAAGGGATGAATATCTAGAATGAATAATGAACTCCTGCAAATCAGAGAGGAAAAAAAAAAAAGCCCAGTAGGAAAAAAAAAACAAACAAACCAGAACAAGCAACCCACAGAGCAAAATCTGTGGGACCAAATAACAACTAAAAGGCGTCAGATGCTCCACCTCACAATCAATCAAAAAAATAAAAATACCTTTAAGATACCACTTGACATCCACCAGAATGGCAAAACTGAGAAGTCAGATACCACTAAGTTATTCTATGCTAGGGAGGAGGCTGGGACCTGGGGACATATCCACATGTCCTGCCACCCACACTCGAACCTCAGTCCAAACTCAGCTATACCCTCCATGCCCCACAGAGACCTAAAAGAGGATACTGCAGCCACAATGCCAAGAAAAGCAAGGGTTTCACAACATTTTGGGGATGTTAAAAAAAAAACACACAAAAACTATGCTGCATAGTTTTCAAAAATTCTTATATCCAAATGCACATCTGGAAAGTGGGTTGGGAATACCTCAATTAAGTGACAAGAAAACCGAGTGTGATGCTGGGTCGGGGGAAGGGACTGGAGACACACCAGAGCAGGTGGGGATGATGCTAGTTAAGACCCTAAAGTGTTGGTTCTCAAATCAAACAGGGGAAAGAGGTGAAAACATCTAACTTGGAGCTTTCCTTTGTTCTGAAAGCATCACCAAAACCATTTCTGACCTATTTGAAAAGGCACAGCTCTCAAGTATATGATAAACCTGAGTGATTTGAGATTCAGATGGCAAGTACTAAGGAAAATGGCCTGAAATTATTTTTATTTACAAACAAATAGGTAGTCACTAGTGAGCTGAAACCGGCAGTTGCTCTATGTGATACATCATGGTAACGCACCATGGGTGTGTTGAGTCTGACTGTGACTTTAGAGATCTTGTGCACAGACTGTTTTGATGAACACTCACCTGCATGCCAGACTGAGTAGCCCTTCTCTGCTAGGGGAGAGGTTCTAGTGCTTCTGAGCATCAAGGCATCTTCTAAAAACTCGATCTTCTTGCTGAATTGCATTTCCAAAATGGGGATAACCTCCGGCATCTTGGCAGATATCAAACGATAAGCTATATCTGGCTTCCCAATGAACCGCTGGCGGATGCTAATTTCATAAGGTGTATGAACCTTGATGTCATCTACTTCTTCTCTTTCAAATCTGTGCATGAGCGAAGAATCTGAGTTGTGGATTTCCAACCCAGAAACAAGGACAGTGAGCCTTCCTGGTTTAACATGAGATTCTATTTTTTGGGAAATAACAGCAGGAATTTTGATCACTATCCCTTCTTTTCCAAAAGCTTTGGAACTAGCCATTGAGGCGTCCCACTTGGGCTTTGTTTCTGATGGCATCTTCCAAAGCTTGAAGCTAAAGGGCCACCAAGAAGGAGACTCCAGTTCTGTCAGCAACCTAAAAAAGCAAACAAAACACAGAAAG
Source organism: Balaenoptera musculus (assembly GCF_009873245.2). Classification (NCBI taxonomy): domain Eukaryota; kingdom Metazoa; phylum Chordata; class Mammalia; order Artiodactyla; family Balaenopteridae; genus Balaenoptera; species Balaenoptera musculus. The sequence goes on along the minus strand of NC_045787.1, from coordinate 153,504,676 downwards.
TAGTCAATCAGTTAATTTCTTTTTTTTGAAAACTGCTTTGACTTTTATAAAGAATGTTACCATTTTATAGTTTTCTTTTCCACAAGCACTCCATGAAGCAGAAAAAGCAGGAATTATTATCCCCACATTTTAGAAAAGAAAACTGAGGCTAAGAGCAGTGGGACATTTGCCTACAGATACAAAACTAACCAGAAGTAGACACACAACAAAAACACCCATCTTCTGACTAGAATATTGCTCTTTTCACACTTGACCTGGGGCAATTTTGACCAAAATAAATCCTGATCATAATCTCTAGAGAGCTGTCTAATAGAACTTTCTTCAGTAGTCTGTATTGCCTAATCCAGTAATGGGGACATGTGGCTACTGGGCACCTGAAATGTAGCTAATGCAATGATGAATTGAATTTTAAACTTAATTTTAATGTGGCTAGTGGCTACTACATTGGACAACTCTAAATTAACCACTAATAATATCAAGAGATATATCTAAAAAGCCAATAAGAGAGGAAAACAGTGGAAGCAGGAAAGGAAAAGCAAAGGAACAAAGATCAAATGGAATAAACAGAAAACAAATAACAAGATGGTGGAATTATCACAACTATACTAGTAATCATACTAAATGTAAGTGGACTAAATTCTCTAATTAAAAGGCAGATTGTCAGCCTTTAAAGGCACATGGTCAGTCTATAACAAGACACAGTTATATCTTGTTGACAAGAAGCAATGTGAAATATAAAGATACAGATACACTGAAAGTAAAGGGATTGGAAAAGTAAAGTAAAATGATATCATGCCAAAAGTAAACTTTAAGACAAGGAGTGTTACTGGGGAAAAAGAGGGACAATGCATAATAATAAGAGGATCAATCCAAAAGAGAAACTTAATGATAGTAAATATGCATGCATCTAATAACAGAACTTCAAAATTCATTAAGCAAAAACTAAAAGAAGAAATAGACAATCATACCTGTAGTTGTAGATTTTAACAAACTGCTCTCCACAACTGATATGGCAAGAAGACAAAAGTAATTAATAAGAATATAGAAATTTTGAACAACACTATTCAACCATCTCAAGCCTGACTGATATTTACAGAAACATCATCCAAATGCTGAATGCACTCTGTTAAGTATATTCAGAATATAAACAATAACAACAAAAAGATTATATATAACAGAGTGGTCAACATGGCAGAGAAGGAACACCTGGAGCTCACCTCCTCCCACAGGTACACCAAAATTACAACTACTTACAGAGGAACTAACAATGAGAAGGACCTAAAGACTAGAAGAAAAAATTTTCCACAACTAAGGTTATCAAGAAGGAACTACAATGAGATGGGTAGGAGGGATGGAGACACAGTATAGTTAAGACCCACATCCCCAAGTAGGTGACATACAAAAGGGAGGACAATCACAATTGCAGAGGTTCTCCCCAAGGAGTGATGGGTCCAAGCCCCACACTGGGCTCCCCAGCCCAGTATTACACCAGAAGATAAGCCCCCATAACATCTGACTTTGAAGGCCAGTGGGACTTGCATAAGAGAGAGCTAGAGGGCTGTAGGAAACAGAAACTCTGCTCTTAAACAACAGAAGCAAAATCTCACATGCTCTTAGACCCAGCACAGAGGGAGATTTTGAAAGGAGCCTAGGTCAGTCCCACTAGTTGAACTTGGAGAAGCCTGCCAGAGAGGCAGGAGGCCACCAGCACTCCCCCTTGGGACACAGATGCTGGTGGCAGCCATTTATGGGAGCCATTTAGGTTCTACCATGAGGACACTGGTGCTGGCAAGGGCCATTTTGGTGTCTAGACTATCTGCACCGGGATACGGTCCCACCCACCAGCAGGTCGGCCACAGTCCTGGGACCTCCCACACTGAGCAGCCAGTTACATGAGGAAATGACCCTGACTACCAGCAGGCTGAGACCAGTCCTGGACCCACGGCCCTGTAGTCAGCCACACAAGCACCTGGCACCACCCACCAATGGACTGGAACCAGCCCCGGGACCTCAGGCCCTAAGCTGACCATACTGGGACCCAGCTCTGCCCACAAGCAGGCTGGCACCAGCCCCAGGAGTTTCAAGGCCCTTGCTCCACATACTAGCAAGCTGGTACCAGTACCAGGACTTGCCAGCACCTGCAGACAGCAGTCCAAGGCCCCCCAGGCCCCAAAGTCAACTGCACCGGGACCAGGCACCACCCACCAGCAGGCTGAGATAAGCCTCAGGAAACCCCAGGGCCACTCAGTTGGCCGCTCTGGGACCTAGCCTTGCCCACCAGTGGCCAACAGCCTCTGTATGAGGCAAGGCCTGGCAGCCAACTGGGACAGGGACAGCCCTGCCTACCAACATGCTCACAGGGGCATCCCTAGATCATATAACTCTGGTGCTGCTGGGCACCATAGGATGTCTCCTACACAAGCCTACTTCTCCAAGATCAAAAACATAACCAATCTACCTAATTCATAGAAATGAACACAGAAAATTAGGTAAACAAAAGGAGGTGACAAAGGAGCATGTTCCAAACGAAGGAAGAGATAAACTCCCAGGAGAAGAACTAAGTGAAGTGGAGATAAGCAACCTACCCAGTAAAGAGTTCAAGGTAATGATCATAAAGAAGCTCAACAAACTCAGGGAAAGAATGAATGGCCACAGTGAGAAGCTTAAGAAGAGACAGAAAATATAAAGAAGAACCAAATAGTAACTGAAACTAAAAAATACACTAGAAGGAATCAACAGATTAGATGATACAGAGGAACAGACAGGTGATCTGGAAGACAGAGTAGTTGAAATCACCCAAGTTGAACAGAAAAAAGAAAGAGAAATTTTAAAAAATGAGGACAGTTTAAGATAACTCTGGTCTCATACCACAGTACTATGAGACAAGAAATCAACTATAAGAAAAAAACCGCAAAAAACACAAACACATGGAGGCTAAACAATATGCTAGGAAAACCCAATGCGGTCATGGAAGAAATCAAAGAGGAAATAAAAATATACTTGGAGACAAAAGAAAATGGAAAGATACAATCCAAAATCTGTAAGACACAGCAAAAGCAGTGCTAAGAAAGAAATTTATAGTGATATATGCCTACCTCAGGAAACAAGAAAAATCTCAAATAAACAACCTAACCTTACACCTGAAGGAAGCAGAAAATGATAAACAAACAAAACCCAAAGTTAGAAGGAAAGAAGTCATAAAGATCAGCGTGGAAATTAATGAAATAGAGACTAAAAAAACAATAGAAAAGATCAATGAAACTTAGAGCTGGTTCTTTGAAAAGATAAATCTTTAGCCAGACTCATCAAGGAAAAAAAGAGAGAGGACCCAAATAAACAAAATCAGAAATGAAAAAGAAGTTACAAATGAGACCTCGGAAATACAGAGGACTGTAAGAGATCACTACAAACAATTACATGCCAATAAGACGGACAATCTAGAAGAATTGGATAAATTCCTAGAAATGTACAACTTCCAAGATTGAGTCAGGAAGAAATACAAAATACAAACAGACTAATTATAATTATTAATTTAAAGACTCCCAACAAACAAAAGTCCAGGACCAGTGGGCTTCACAGGTGAATTCCACAGAACATTTAAAGAGGAGCTAATGCCTATCCTTCTCAAAGTATTCCAAAAAATTAAACAGGAAAGAATGCTTCCCAACTCATTCTACAAGGCCAGCATCACCTTGATACCAAACCAGACAGACACTACAAAAAAAGAAAATTACAGGCAAGTATCACTGATGAACATAGAAGCAAAAATCCTCCACAAAACATCTGCAAAGCAAATTCAACAATACATTAAAAGGACCACACACCATGATCAGGTGGGATCTATCCCAGGGATGCAAGAATGGTTCAGTATCTGCATAGCAATCAATATGATACACCACATTAACAAACTGAAGAATAAGAATTATATGATCTCAAAAGATGCAGAAAAAGCTTCTGATAAAATTCATCATTGATTTATGATAAAAATGTTCAACATTGGGTCTAGAGGGAACATACCTCAACATAATAAACACCACGTATGACAAACCTACAGCCAACATCATACTCAACAGTGAAAAGCTGAAAGCATTTTCTTTAAGATCAGGAATAAGACAAAAATGCCCACTCTTGCCACTTTTATGCAAGATAGTATTGGAAGTCCTAGTCATAGCAATTAGACAAGAAAAAGAAATAAAAGGAATCCAGATTGGAAAGGAAAAATTAAAACTGTCACTGTTTGTAAATGCCACGATACTACATGTAGAAAATCCGAAAGATCCACCAAAAAACTACTAGAACTCATCAATGAATTCAGTAAAATTTCAGGATACAAGATTAATATGCAGAAATCTGTTGCATTTCTATACACTAATAACAATCTATCAGAGAAATTAAAAAATAATCCCAATAACAATTACATCAAAAAGAATGAAATACCTAGGAATAAATCTAACTAAGGCAGTAAAAGACCTATATTTGGAAAACTATAAGACACTGATGAAAGAAATCAAAGGTGACACAAACAAATGGAAAGATACCATGCTCATGGATTGGAAGAATTAATATTATTAAAATGACCATACTATCCAAGGCAATCTACAGATTCAATGCAATTCTTATCAAATACCAATGGCATTTTTCACAAAACTAGAAAAAAAATCCTAAAATTTGTATGGAAACACAAAAGACACAGAATAGCCAAAGCAATCTTGAGAAAGAAGAACAAAGTGGGAGGTATTATGCTCTGATTTCAAACTATACTACAAAGCTACAATAATCAAAAAAGTAAGGTACTGGCACAAAAACAGACACAAAGATCAATGGAACAGAACAGACAGCCCAGAAATGAAGTCACACTTATATGGTCCATTAATCTACAATAAAGAAGGCAAGACTATACAATCCGGAAAAGACAGCCTCTTCAATAAATAGTGTTGGGAAAACTGGACAGCTACATGCAAAAGAATCAAACTGGACTACTTTCTCACACCATACAGAAAAATAGACTCAAAATGGATTAAAGAGTTAAATTTAAGACCTGAAACCATAAAACTCCTATAAGAAAACATAGGCAGTACGCCCTTTGACATCAGTCTTAGCAATATTTTTTGGATATGTCTCCACAGGCAAGGGAAACATAAGCAAAAATAAGACACTTGCAAACAATATACATGTACAGGGTTACTATCTAAAATATACAAAGACCTCATACAACTCAACATCAAAAAAAACTAAACAAACCAATTAAAAAAATGGGCAGAGGACCTGAACAGGCATTTTTTCCAAAGAAGACATACAAATGGCCAACATACACATGAAAAGATGCTCAATATCACTAATTATCAGGGAAATGCAAATCAAAATTACAATGAGATATCACTTCACATCTGTCAGTTGGCTGTTATCAAAAAGACAACAAATAAGAAATGCTGGCAAAGAAATGGATAAAGGGGAACTCTGGAGCACTGTTGGTGGGAATGTAAATTGGTACAGCTACAGAAAACTATGGAAAACATTATGGACATTCCTCAAAAAATTAAAACTAGAACTACCATGCGTTCCAGCAATTCCACTCCTGGGTATTTTTCTGAGGAAAACAAAAACACTAATTCAAAAAGATATATGCACCTCTATTTTCAATGAAGCATTAATCACAATAGCCAAACTACAGAAGCAACCTAAGTGCCCATTGACAGATGAATGCATAAAGAATATGTAGTATATATATACAATGGAAACCATAAAAAAAGATTGAAATCTTGCCATTTGCAACAACATGGATGGACTTGAAGGGTACTATGCAATGTGAAATAAGTCAGAGAAAGACAAATACTGTATGATTTCTCTTATATGTGGAATCTAAAACAAAACAAATGAACAAACATAACAAATCAGAAACAGAGTCAAAGATACAGAGAACAATCAGGTGGTTGCCAGAAGGGAGAGGAGGATGAGTAAAACAGGTGAGGAAGATTAAAAGGTACAAAGTTCCAGGCACAAAATAAATTAGCCAAAGGGATGAAATTCAGCATGGGGAATATAGTCAATAATAATGTAATATCTTTGAATGGTGACAAATAGTAACTAGACTTATCGTGGTGATTGTTTTGTAATGTACAGAAATTTCACAACACTTATGTTGTGCACCTAAAACTAATATAGTGCTGTAGGTAAATTACACTTCAAAAAACAAAGAAACAAACTAATAAAAAAGGAGCTCAGTTTTGTGGTTACTGAAGGTGGAGACTGGGGGAAGGGGAAATTGGATGAAGCTAGTCAAAAGGTACAAACTTCCAATAATAAGATTAAGTACTAGGGATGTAATGTATACAACATGATTAATTTAATTAACACTGATGTATGTTATATATGAAAGTTGATAAGAGAGTAAATCCTGAAAGTTCTTATCCCAAGGAAAAAAAAATTTTTCTGTTCTATTTTGTATCTATCGGAGACAATGGATGTTCACTAAAGTTACTGTGGTAATCATTTCATAATGTATGTAAGTCAAATCATTATACTGGACCTCAATCTTACACAGTATGGTAGGGCAGTTATATCTCAATAAAACGGGAAGAAAAAAAAAGGGTATAACAAGTCTCAATAAATTTCAAGTATTGAAATTATATAGAGCATATCCTTTGTCCTCAAAGAAATGAAACTAGAAATCAATAACAAAAAGTTAACTAGAAAATCCTCAAATATTTGAAAACTAAACACAATTCTAAAATAAAGGAAATTAGAAAATATTTGAAGTGAATGAAACTAAAAACATGATACACAAAAAAACAGGGGGATGAAAATAGAGCAGTCATAAGAGGGAAATTCATATCTCTCAATGCATATATTTGAAAACTTCTTAGGAAGGTTTAAAATCAGTGATCTAAGTCTCTACCTCAAAAAGTTACAGATTATACCCAGAGTAAGTAGAAGAAAGGAAAAGTAGGAATCAAGAAATGGGGGCTTCCCTGGTGGCACAGTGGTTAAGAATCTGCCTGCCAAGGCAGGGGACACGGGTTTGAACCCTGGTCTGGGAAGATCCCACATGCTGCGGAGCAACTAAGCCCACGTGCATCACAACTACTGAGCCTGCGCTCTGGAGCCCATGAGCCACAACTATTGAGCCCATGTGCCACAATTACTGAAGCCCACGCACCTAGAGCCCGTGCTCCGCAACAAGACAAGCCACCACAATGAGAAGCCCACACACCGCAATGAAGAGTAGCTCCCGTTTGCTGCAACTAGAGAAAGCCTGCGTGCAGCAACAAAGACCCAATGCAGCCAAAAATAAATAAATAAATAAATTTATGTTTTAAAAAATCAATGAAATGGAAAACAGAAAAAATGCAAAATATTAACAAAGCCAGAAGTTGGTTCTTTGAAGTAATTTTAAAATTAAACCCCTAGCAAGAAATAATAAAGAAAAAAATAAAGAAAATGGAAATTACCAATATCAGGAATAAAAAAAGGGGCATCACCACAGATCATTTAGCTTTTGAAAGGTTTATGGGGAATTTTATACTCAACTCTATACCAATAAATTGGACAACTTACATAAAATAGACAAAACACTTGAAAAACCCAAAATTTCAAAACTGAGGCAAGAAATAATTTAATAATAAGAATAGCCTCACAAGGAAACTGAATCTGTAATTTAAAATCTTGCCATAGAGAGAACTGTGGTCCAAGTGGCTTCACTGATGAATTCTGCCTAATATATAGAGAGGAAATCATCATAACTGTATACCAACTCTTTCAAAGAATAGAACAAGAGTGAATGTTTTGCCCATTTAGTTCACAAGACCAATATAACTCCTATACCTAAACCTGATGAGGACATTACAAGGAAATACATACATAACAATATCCTTCAGTAATGTAGATATAGAGTTCCGTGAAAATATTAAGTCAAATCTAATAATATATAAAAAAGAATATATCATCATGATTAAGTGATATTAATCCTAGGAAACTGAAGTTGGTTTAACATTTGAAAATTAATCAACGCAACTTATTTCATTGGTAGAAAAACAAAAGGAAAACTGTATGATCATCACAAAAGATGCAAAAAAAGATTCTGACGAAATTCAGTACTCATTCATGTTAAAACCCAGCAAGCTAGAAGGAAATTTCTTCAATCTGATAAAGGACATCTATAAAAGCATACATGTATGTATGTATAAAAAACGTACATGTAACAGTATGCTTCATGTTGAAAGAGTCAATGTCTTCTGTCTAAGATCAGAAACAAAGTTAAAAAAATGGGCAGACTTCTAAAGTATCTGAATTTTGAAAGTATTCCCCAAATCTACACAGAGATCCAATGGCAAAGGGTAGAGCCTTGTCAGCACAAGGCACTTAAACATAACCTCTGACTAATCAATGGCTGACCACTAAGCTATGCTGATGCAGGGATAACCACCAGGAACCAAGCCATGTTTAAAAATTAAAACATAAAAAAAACAAAAATAAAAAAGCTGCACATGACAGTGGAAACACACTCCACAGAATTAGTTCAGGCAAGTTACTAAAATGAGTAAACAAATAAAAACAACCACCAACACCACCATCCTGTGGCAAGGAGGGAGATCAGAATCCAGAGTTGCAACAATGTATTATTTAAAATGCCAAGTTTTCTACAAAGAAGTATGAGATATGCAAGGAAACAGAAAAATGTGACTCATACACAGGAGTAGAAAAAAAGTCAACAGAATCCATTTCTGAGAGCACTCATATACTGGACTTAAGAGGTAAAGATGTCAAAGAAGTAATTATAAATGTTCAAGAGTTAAAGAAAACCATGTTAAAAAGAGTAAACAAACGTATGGTGACAATGGTTCATCAGAGACTATTAAATCATAGTGAAATTATATAAAAAAGAACCAAATGGAATTTCTCAAATTAAAACAATAGTAAGATACATCTTAGTTAAACCACTGAAAGCCAAAGACAGAGAGAAAACTGTGAAAGCAGCAACAGAAAAATGATTTATCATGAATAAGGGAATCATAATAATATTAATGGTTGACCTCTATCATAAACAATGAGCACCAGAAGGTAGTGGGATGACAAAAGCCAAGTTCTGAGAGAAATAAAACTGTCAGTAGAGAATTCTACACCAGCAAAACTATCAGGGAAAATACATTACCAAATACATAAATGCTGAGAAACTTCACTGCTAGCAAGCCTGTTTCCTGAAAAAAAGACTAAAGGATGTTCCTTGGGCTGAAAAGAAATGACACCCCCAGAAGGAAACTCAAATCCACACAAAGAAACAAAAAGCACTGGTAATGAAATCATGCAGGTAATTAGAGAATGTAAGTATTTTATTTACTTTTCCTAACTGATTTAAAAGATAATTGCATAAAATAATAATTTTAAATTATACTGAGGCTTATAACATATAAAGATATAATATATATGACAAATAATGGCATAAAAGGGGGTTAGGAGTGTGACAACAGATGGTAACTCAAGTCCACAGGTAGAAATGATGTGTACTGAAAGCAGTATTTGGATTAGAATAAAATATTCTATATTTTTCTTTCTTCTCTTAATTTCTTTAAAATATACAAGACTGTACAAAGTAATAATTATAGTACTGTTTCATTGGGTTTAAAATATATATAGATGTACTATATATGACAATGGCACAAAGGTGGGGGAGGGAATGAAGCTATAATGGAGTACATTAAATTGGTATTAATCTGAAATAGATCATAAGATGTATATTGTAATATCTAACATAACAATTAAGAAAATAATTTTTAAAATACTAATGAAATAATTTAAATAGTACACTAGAAAAAAATCTAATGCACACACAGAGGTGGTAAAGGAGAAACAGGAAGAAAAAAAGCTACAGACATATAGAAAACACATAGCAAAGTCACAGAAGTAAATCCAACCATACCAATAATTAGAATAAATGTAAATGAATAACACTGTAATCAAAAGGCAGAAGTTGTCACTCTGGATTAAAAAAAAAAGATCAGACTATATGTTGTTTATAAGTGACACATTTTAAATTCAAAGATATAGATTGAAAGTAAAAAGAGAAAAGATACACCACAAAAACAGTGATCATAAAGGAGGTGTAGAGTTATACTATTGATATTAGACAAAATAACAATTTTTAAAAAATTAATACAGATGAAGAGAGTCATTTTATAATGATAAAAGGGTCAATTCATTATGAAGAAACAACAATTATGAATATATACACACCTAACAATAGAATCACAAAATACATGATGAAAAAATTGACAGAATTGAAGGAGAAATAGACAATTCAACAATAATAGTTGTAGACGTCAATGCTCTACTCTCAAAATGGACTGAAAAAACCATCAAAGATACAGAACACTTGAACATTATCAACCAATTCCATCTAACTGGTATCTAAATAATGCTTCATCCAACAACACTGGGATGTACACTCTTCTCAAGTATAAATGGAACATTCTCCCACATAGATGCTATGCTAGACCATGGGTCAGAAAACTTTTTTACAAAGGGCCAAACAATAAATATTTTAGGCTTTGAGGACCAACTGCCTCTGTTACAAATATTCAACTCTTCCATTAGACCAGGAAAACAACCACAAATGAATGGGCATGGCTGTGTCCCAATAAAACTTCATTTGTAAAAATAGGAGGTGGGATGAATTTAGTCCATAGGCTGTCATTTGCCAGCTCCTTACTAAGTCATAAAACAGGTCTCAATAAATTTAAAAATATTTAAATAACGCAAAGTATCGTTGTTCCCTGACCATGATGGAATGAAACAGAAATCAACAGAACAGAATTTCAGAAGACCACAAATATTTGGAAATTAACCCACTTCCAAATAACCAATAGGTTAAAGAAAGAATCCTGAGGACAATTAGAAAATGGTCTGAGCTACATAAAAATAAAAATACTGCATACCAAAATTTATGGGATGCAGCTAAAGCAGTAATTAGAGGGAAATTTATAACCATAAAACCTGTATTACAAAAGAAGATCTCAAATCAAAAACATAAGCTTTCACATTAAGAAACAAGAAAACAGAAGAGCAAATTAAAGAGGGGAGGAAATCAATGAAATGGAAAAGAGAAATATAAAAGAAAAATCATTGAAACCAAAAGTTAATTATTAGAAAATATCAACAAAATTGACAAACTTTTCAGTTGGACCAACCAAGAAGAAAGAACACAAAAATTACTAAAATCGGGACTTCCCTGGTGGTCCAGTAGGTAAGACTCCACGCTCCCAGTGCAGGGGCCCCAGGTTCGACCCCTGGGGAACTAGATCCCACATGCATGCCACAACTAAGAGTTCACATGCCACAACTAAGAAGCCCTCATGTGGCAACTAAAAGATCCCGCACGCCACAATGAAGATCCTGCGTGCTACAACTAAGACCCAGCACAGCCAAAATAAATAAATAAATAAATAATCTTTTAAAAAATTACTAAAATTGGGAATGAAAGCAGAACATTAATACAGACCTTACATAAATGAAAAGGATTATAAAGGAAGCCACAAGCAACTTTACGCTACATTAGACAATTTAGATAACATTTAAAAATTCCTAGAACAACACAAACTACTAAACTGACTCAAGAAGAAAAGGAAAATCTGAATATACCTATTCAAGTAAAGAAATGAACTGGTAATTATATTCCACACACAAAAAAAACTCAGGCCCAGTTGGCATCAGTGGTAAATTCTATTAAGATTTAAAGAAGAAATAATACCAATCCTTCACAAATTTCTCCAGAAACTACAGATGAGGGACAGTATTACCCAAACCAAGTTAGATAAACACATCACAAGAAAGAGAACTACAGACCAATAAACCTCATGACTACAGACACAAAATCCCCAACAAAGTTACCAAACCAAACCCAAAAGGTCTATGTACCATGACCAAGTGTGACTTATCACAAGAACAAAAATATCTGAAATGTTTAGTATCTGAAAATCAATTAATGTACTACACTGTATTAACAGAATCAAGGACAAAAACCACATGACCATCTCAATAGATGGTGCAAATGCATTTGATAACACCCAATATTCATTCTTAATAAAAACACTAAATGAACCAGATATAGAAGGGAACTTCCTCAATCTGATATCAGAAACCTACAGGCAACATCAAACTTAACAGTGAAAGACTGAATGCTTTCTCCCCTAACACTGGGAGCAAGTAAAGGATGTCTGCACTCACCACTTCCAGCCAACACTGTATTACAACTTCTAGATAGTACAATTAGGTAAGAAATAGAAATAAAAGGCATCCAGATTAGAAGCAAAAAAGTAAAACAATCTTTATTCACAGAAGACGTGATTCTGCAGGTGGAAAATCCTACAGATCCACACAGAAGCCACTAGGACTAATAAACAAATTCAGAAAGTTGGCTGGATACAAGACAAGATAAGTTGAAGGCCTTCCAATTCGAGGACTAGATAGAGTAGATACGCTTCTCCCTGTTCTCCCCACTAAATACAGCTTAAAACCCTGGATATTATATATGAAACACACATAAGATTATGGAGAGTGGAGAGAAAAAGTCAGGCTGGCTAGGTCTCAGGACTTCAGAAACTTTGAGGAAGTGAGTTCTCTTTTTATTAACTATATTCTGAACTGAGTCCTGAGGAAGCCAGAAACCTGGATAAACAGACAATAAATAAATAAATAAATAAAAGAAAGCCTGCTCTCCCTACCCTATAGAAAAGGGGAAGCTGTCAAGACAGAGAACTTTCAGTCAATAACATCTCTACTCCAGCCAAACCCCCCAGAAAGAAGTGCAGCCCACTCCCACCCTCATCAGCAAACACATGAGGAGCCTAGACATGGACCCTCTCCTACCTGCACTGAGGAGTACTTCTTCCTAACTGGGGTAGTGTCAGAGAAGGCCACGTGAGCAGCCAGCAGTAATGAGGGAAACCTTACAGGTCAACATAGGCCAGGAGGGGGTAACAAGACAGCCCTCATTCTCCCAATCAGGGTGGTATTAGCAGAGGCCTGTGGGGAAACCTGAAATTCCACTCCCAGTCAGTAGCAACAGGTGTCCTTTTCCATCCCAAGGCATAAACTAGGGCCAAGAGGAGAATCTGGACACTCATCCCCACATGGCAGTAAGAAGAATCAGCTTCTTACTCCCCAGGGCAATGTGTCAAAGGAAGACCTGCTAAAACAGAAGATAATGTCCAGAGTCCCATAAGATAATACCCTATGCAATACAGAAAGAGAATAGATAGATTAGTGGTGACCTGGGCTAGAGTGAGAACAGAGAGTGACAGCAAATGGGCTTGAGGCAACTTTTGGGGGTGATGGAAATGTCCTAAAATTGAACTATAGTGATGTTTGTCCAACTCTGTAAATTTACTAAAAATCATTGTTCATATAAAATGAGTGAATTTTGTGGTATGTAAATTAGAAAGCTGTTCTAAAATATCTACACAGACACATTGGAGTAAAAAAACATCAGAACATCTAAAATAGGGGGAAAAAAACATTAGCCAGAAAGAAACAGTAAATTCTCTTTAGCAATAATATATGCAAAGAGGACAATGGAAAAACATTTTCAAAATGTTGAGCTAAATTTGGCTCAATTGTGAAGAGCCAAATTATCATTCAGAGTGTCAGTAAAATAAAGGCATTTTCCAACATATAAAGACTGAGACAGTACTACTTACTCACAGACCCCAGTGAAAACAGAATCAGACCAATTATTTCACCAAGTAGATTCCAGCAAACTGTGATCAAATCTGCGTTACTAACATGTCCTCGTTTCATTTAAAGAGACATGTGTGAACCTGTGTGCTTAACTGAACAGAACAGGCTGCCTTTTGGATTTGAACTCCACCTTATGCTGATATAGCAGGAACCAAATTTTACTCTTGTACTGGGCAAAGGCAGATGACTGACCACATGACTGCTGTGGCCACATTTCCAAGATAAAATCTGGACACTCCAACAATAGATTTCCTAGTATCCTATGCAAAGTGCTTAGAAACCCAATGAAACGTAAATTGTAATTATATCTTCCAATCACAATTCTTGACAAACAACTGAGGTAATGGTTCTAAGACACCAAATAAATTCTTTTGTTTATTTTAGCTGTGCCTCTTTTCTCGGTTGACATACATAATACCAAAAAGTAGGAAGTGTCTAATCCAGAATTTTAATATATGTAAATAAACTTTGTTTTCTAAAAATTCACTATGTAGTCCTTATTTTACCACAGAATGTGAGGAAGTGGTAAAGATCTGATTAAAGAATTGCATGGCTGTTGAATGAGCATTAAGGAACCAGGGCTCTTAACTCCCTCCCAAAAGGCAGCTGCAAATAAAGCCTCTGGATGCCAACCTCACTGACAAGACTTGCTCCAGTCACTCTGACGTTCTGCGCCACCCCTTGCTTCTGCTCTGTAATGTGGATTTTACCTGGAATTTGTCTGCAGACCATTCACCCAACAGAGTTATATTTAAAGTGTAAAAAATGGTCACAGGAACTGTCCAGGAACCCATGATATTATATAATTTAAGGTTTACAATCCTAGACATTACTCCTTGCTAAATTATTGGATTAAAAATGTCACAACATGCTCAAAGATGGAACAGTTTAAAGTTCAATAAGATACTAACTGCAACGGACTGAAACTCAAATATTTGTAAATCCAGGGATTCAAAAGGATATTAAAAATAATAATTGAACATCTTTTGAGGATGATAAAGAACAAAGTCATTACCTTGAAAACTGCTAAATACAGAAAAACAGCAAACCTCCATGAAATTTGCCCCAGAATGAAATGGTACATGAAGGGCAGCATCTATTCATAAAAGCCATATAGTTAGTGGCAGCAGGGAAGATGGTGGAATAGGAAGCTGCAGGAATCTGTCCCTCCAGCAAAATGAAGGAACTGGCAGAACTGTCTGAAGCAACTATTTTGGAACTCTGGGTCAAGGAGAACATCTGCAGCATCCAGCAGTGAGTTTGATGGAGAGACCACTATAATTTCAATCAACTTCTGCTTTCAAGCAGTAGCAGCTACCAACCCCCATCCCACAAATCCATAGCTGGCAGCTGTGGGACAGCCGCAAGTATTCTTAGTATGGCCTGTTGGAGCCAGGGTGGGCAATAAAGACCTTTCCTCCAAAAACTGGGATTGTGAGTCTGATTGGGGCTTTTGATTGCTGAGAGGCTGGCAGAGAGTTTTCTACCACCATAAGCTGAAGTGGCTTCCCAGCCAGGAGGGAATTGAGAGAAACAAAACCTATTTACTTTTTCCTTCTTCGGAACTTCAGTGACCACACGTAACAAGGAATACACGTTTTGCAAAAATAATTTGGAAAAGTCACAAAAAGTCAGTTCCAACCCTCAGCAAGCAAAACCCAGCAACCCCTGAGGCATAGAGAATTCGATTTCCAGAGTATTATCAGTCAGCTTGGGCTGCCACAGACTGGGTAGCTTAAGCAACAAATATTTATTTCTTACAGTTCTGGAAGCTGAAAAGTCCAAGATCAGGGTGTCAACAGATTTGGTTTTTAGTGAGCGCTCTCTCCCTGGCTTGCAGACAGTCACTTTCTCTCCAGTCTCTTCCTCTTCTACAAGGACACTAATCCCATCATGGGGGCTCCACCCTCATGACCTCATCCAAACTTAATTACCTTCCAAAGGCCCCACCTCCTAACATCATCACATTGGGGGTTTGGACTTAATACACGAATTTCAGGGACACATACATTCGGTCCATAACAGAGTTAGCAAAACATAATCTTCAGAATGTGTAGTTCTAAAAAGAAAATTACAAGACATACAAAGAAAGAGGAAAATATGGCTATTCACAGAAAATAAAGAAAATTCGACAGAAATCATCTTTGAGGAAGCCCTGACATTTGAATTATTAGTCAAAGATATTATACCAACTGTCTTAAATATGTTCAATGAGCTAAAGGAAACTATGGAGAAAGAACTGAAATAAATCAGAAGAATAATGTCTGAACAAAATAAGAATCTCAATAAAAAGATAGAAATTATGAAAAGAAACCAAACAAATTCTAGAGCTGAAAAGTACAATACTGAAATGAAAAACTCACTAGAAGGAGTCAACAGCAGATCTGAGCAGGGAGAATGAAGGATCAGCAAATTTGAAGGTTATACATTTGAAATTATCCAGTCTGAGGGGAAGAAAGAAAAAAAGAAGGAAGAAAAATGAACAGAATCTGAAGGACTTATGGGACACCATCAAGCAGATCAACACATGTATTACAGGTATTCCAGATGGACAAAAGAGAAAGAGGCAGAAAATATATTTGAAGAAACACTGATTGAAAACTTCCCAAATCTGATGAGTGACATGAACGGACACATCCAAGAAGCTCAACAAACTCCAAGGAGGATAAAAAAGAGACATATTAAAATCAAATTGCTGAAACTCAAAAACAAAATTTTGAAAGCAGCAAGAGTGACTTGCCATATGCAAAGAATTCACAAGAAAAGTAGTCCACTGTAATCAACCAGCCACCAAGTAGCTGGCTGAACACCCTAGAGAATGGTGCCATATTGGAGACTCAGTGTTGGATCTCTGCTGCTATCAGACTGGACACACAGCAGTGGCAATAGCCAAGGTGGCCTCAATGAGTAGAAATTCATGTTGCTGAGCCCAAGCATAACCTCCATCCCTGTCATCATGTCCACTTTGTTCATGGGCCCATTGGCGATAACAGGATGGACTGGGGGAACAGGCTGACCGGTATCTAGAGAATGGGTCTTCCTATCCATTTGGTTTTTATAATTCTCTTCTGCTGAGGAGGTGCTCTGGTGAGCATTCACATGGGACATATCTTCACCTTTTTGCCCATTCAGAGAGATCTATCCATATAATTCTACCCCAGACCTCTTCATCATGAAGTTTCCAATCATGTTTCTTCCAGTCCCTGAACCTCCAGCCAAACCACTTGGCCACAGCCAATCAGTACACAATTCAGTCCCTGGCCATTCCTCCTTCCAAGCAATTGTTGACCAGAGTACTGCTCATCGGCCACTAATCCCAGAGGAGGACTCCAAACATGTCTCCCCACAGCGCCCTGGCATTGGAGTCACCACGAAACACAGCACAGTTAAGCACTGGATGGAGTAACGCCTTACTGAGCTTTACTCATATAGAGAAGAAACAGAGCAAGATCAGCTCCAATAATGGGCATAGGTCCCTCATGGCCAGCAGGTCCCTCCAGCAGTTAATGGAGGGCAACTGGCCCACGCACACCCCTCAGTACCACAGCGGAAGGACCCCTCCCCTACCCCCATGGAGTCTGAAAAACTGAAAGCTGGGGGTGTGCTTGAGGGCCACTGATGTACAGGCTTAAGCAGAACAAAAGAAGCACTGGTGGAGACTGTAAAAGGGAAAGCTATTCCCCCACAAGGTAATAAGCCTGGCATAGGCTGTGTGGGCTCTTTATCTCTTGGTAATAAAGTATTCCAGCCCCAAGGCCCATTCTTAAGAGGCCAAGTAGGGATAAAAAAGACTGCATGCACACGACTGCGTTTCCCAACACAAATGAACAACCAGGTGCACTGCTTGCAGTTCTGCCCACTGGGAGGATCTCCCTTCACCACTGTCCTTCAGGATGTCCCAGAGAGGAGCTGTCATGCCACTACTGTCCACTTCTGGGTAGTGCCTACATATTTCTCAAACTCCTCTGTGAACCAGGCCCCAGTGTTTCCTCCTCAGTCAACTGATTGTAGGGCACTCCCCAAGTAAGGAATGCATCGTAGATGCAGGGTAGGAGAGAGAAGGCAGTGTAGCAGGAGTGGGGGCGGCCATGGCATTCGGGCCAATTCCTCAGGCACCTTAACCTGTGCCTTCAGGGCCTACTTGAGCCCAATCTTTTGTATCCCACTTCCATTTGATGATGGGGTGTTGCTAAGTATGCCCAACTTTGTGGCTTGGTGGGTCAGATAACATCCACTTCATGATGGGCAGCCGAGCTCATATAGCAGCTTGGTGGCCTGTGGTTAAGTGTTCAGTCTCTACTAAGGCCTAGTAGCAGGCCAAGAACTGTTTCTCAAAAGGAAAGTAGTTATCTGCAGAGGATAGCAGGGCTTTGCTCCAAAATCCTAAGGGTGAGCACTGAGATTCCCTATAGAGGTCTGCAAAAGGCTCCAAAGAGCACCCCTATCTGCCACTGACCCATCATACACCACTGGATCATATGGCCCAAGTGGCAGAGCAGCTCTGTGGCAATCTGTCCCTGTTTCAGAGCCTTCTCTTGCTCTAGGCCCTACTCAAAACCGGCAGCTTTCAAGTCACTTGGTAAATGTGCCAGAGTAACGCACCCAAATGAGGACTATGTTGCTTCCGAAACACTAAGAAGCATTGTGCCTCCTTTCTGGTTGTAGGAAGAGCCAGATGCAACAACTTAACCTTCACCATAGAAGAGATACTTCAATGAGCCATACACCACTGGACTTCTAAAAATTTCACTGAAGTAGAAGGCCCTTGAATTTCTGTCAGATTTCCCATCCTCTGATATGCAAATGTCTTATGAGTCTAGAGTAGTTGCTACTTCTTACTCAGTCCAATCAGCATTAATAGCATGCTATCTTGTGGAAGAGAAAGGCATCAAGATCTTTGTGAACTAAATTATGACATAGGGCTGAAAAGTTGGTATACCCTTGAAGTAGGACAGTGAAGGTATATTGCTGACCTTGTCAGCTGACAGAAACTGCTTCTGGTGGTCTTTACTAACAGGAATGGAAAAAAAGCATTTACCAGATCAGGTGCTGCATACCAGGTACCAGAGGATGTGTTAATTTGCTCAAGCAGTAAAACTATACCTGGAGTAGCAACTGGAATTATAGTACTACCTGGTTAAGTTTAAGATAATCCACTGTCCTGACAGATCCATCTTTTTTCTGCACAAATAGGTGAGCTGAATGGAGATGGGGCAGGACTCACTATCCACGCATCCTTCAAGTCCTTGAAGGTGGTACTAATCTCTATAATCCCTCCAGGAATGCAAAATTGCTTTTGGTATACTATTTTTCTAGGTAGAAGCAGTTCTAGTGACTTTTACTTGGTCTTTCCCACCAGAATCTCTCTCATTCCAGAGGTCAGGGAACCAGTGTGTGGATTCTGCCAGTTACTGAGTATGTCTATTCCTATTATATACTCCAGAACTAGAAAAAATTACCATAGGATGGGTTCAGGGGCCATCTCACTGTGAGATGAACCTGAGCTAAAACTCTACTGATCACTTGACCTCCATAAGCCCCTAGGTGAGCCACAGTGATGTTTTGGGTCTCCCAGAATCAGTGTCAGTTTGGAGCCAGTGTCCAGTAGTCCCTGAAAAATCTGATTTCCTTTTCCCCAATGCATGGTCACCCTGGTAAAATGCCATATGTCTCTCTGGGGAAGGCTGGGAGAAAGATTAACAGTACAAAATTTGGTAGCATACTGGGGTCCTTCCACAAGGGGACCCACCTTCCCTGTCACTCAAGGGGTTCTGGGTGTGTAAACCGGTTCAAATCTAGAAATCAATTAAGGAGCCGTGACTTTTTTTTTTTTTTTAAATTCAGGTTAGATGCTTGTTCACATGACCTAAAACTCTTCTGCTTAACAGATCAAGTAAGAATTGAGCAGACTGCCCAACTATTTCTCTTCTAGGGGCACATGACCAACTAGCCAATGCCAGAGGTCTCTGGGAGTCAGACTATTCTGATTGCTGCTTTGACTCTGCTGTCCATTATGGTAACCAACCCCAACTGTCTTTGGTGATTAAGTGCTACCACTTAGCCCTGCCACCCCAGGATCCAATTATCCCTGCTGCATTTAAGGATCCCAGCTCAGTGGCAGCCACTTCTCACTGTAATTTCTGGCCTACAGAGAAGAGCAACCACACAGCTCAAGGATGCTGGGGCTCCCCTTAAAAATTTATTTCTCACAGTCACGGTAAAAAGTGTGTCTTCTTGGACCCTGCCAGGATGGGTGAAGAGATCTCACGTAATAAATCTATTCTACCATTCCAATCTTCCTCAGTCTTGGATCCTTCCTCTGGAGTATACCAAGGCAGTTCTGACATTTCAAACTCCATTTAGTGTAGGCCACTTTTTAGTCCACATCTCAGCCAACCAACCAAACTGTTAGAGCCTTTCTAACTCCTCGAGCCATGGTAACAAATCCAGGATCTCTGCTTAGTGGGTCCATTTCAGTAAAGTCAGCCCCATCCAACTTCATATTCCTCTCACCATCACCCCACACACAAGATATCCATTCTCACACATACCCTCCGGATTTCTGTCTGTATAAACTGGAAAAATCATGCAGTTCTTTCAGAGTGCAGTGCATCTCTTCATGGGCCACACTTTATGCCTCATCTTCTGGGATGTGCTGAGACTTAACTCTAACAATATACCTGGAAGCAAAGGGGGGGGGGTGGGTCTTGAAGGAAATCTGCACCGTCTTGCAAAGCAATTATCTCGGGGGAAGCCACTACAGCTTCCTCAGGCAAAGTGTGGTTAATTGCCTCAGATAGGGGAGGAAGGGCTGCTTCTACTGGCAAAGAAGACTCATCAGAATTTAGGGGTTCTGTTTTCTCAGTTTCATCAGGATCTTCCCATATGTCTACATTCCAATTTTCAGGATCCCATTTCTCCCCTATCAATACCCTCAGTTTAACAGCAGACACCATGCAAAGTTGGGATTTCAATTTACATTGTAATTTAGTCACTCACAGGATGACACACACCGGATCTGATTTTCAAAGATCTCAGTGCTGCAGCTACGGGAGCTAAGGTTTTCTTTCAAGGCAGATATAGAAATGTTCAGGTCATTATGGGGCACTCTGAACCCATCCTTTCCTTTCCACACTTTGTCCAGTAGAGTTAGAGCAGCCAGCCAATCTCATTACTCATTAGTCTGACAAAAATGTTATTAGGTATCAAATACATGGTCACTCAGAGCCTTTTTAAAATATTTGATTACGAGTATCCCATGATGATTATTTTACATATCACCATTGCCACATCATCAGTGCCTTCTATACCACTTGAAATAAGAGTTATTAGTCGCTTTAAATCGAAATTAAATCAGATTAGAGATTCCAAAAACCGTAGAATTCAGAAAACTCACCCTTCACTCTCAGTACAGAAAGAGAAAGAAAGAGGGAGGGGGACAGGGAGATAGAAAGGGAGACAGAGAGGGAAGGAGGGACAGAGGGACAGAGGGACAGAGAGAGAGAGAGAGAAGAGACCACATTTTGTGAAGACTACTGAAAACACTATAACTGCATAAATCTAGGACTGTCATGGGAAGAGAGACCAGATATTCTCAGACCACAGAGCACTGCTCTCAAACACTGTGACCACAGCCCTTTTCAGCAGAACCAAAAATTTCACAGTCCACCCAGGCCTTCCCATACAAGACATAACATACTAAGACAAGGCTATCCATAACAACCCAAGAGATAAGAGAATAGGGCATCCATGAAACAATAATAGGCTGCTATTCAAAAGGAACATTGGAAAACAAAAAAATAAGTCTTGGAAATTAAAAACATGATAACAGAAATAGAAGGTAGGAAGATAAAATTCAAGAAATAAAAGCAGAACAAAAGGTTGAGGAGAAAGAAAACTGAAGTTCAGTTCAGGAAGTCAGATAACAAAAAAAGGGGGAGTTCCAAAAGGAACACATTTTAAAAACTGAGGGGGGAAAATTATCAAAGAAATAATACAGGAAATTTTCCCAGCTCTGATGGACAAATTAGAGAGCTCACTGAGGGCCTACCACAATCGACTTCAAAGGGCCCACACCAAAGAGCATCATGAACCACAAGACCACTCCAGGAACACCAGTCAGCTGCTCTCTGGATAACTCACCACAGAACTACACAGTATGGTGCCCTGCATGCACCCTTCCTGTACAGGTTTTCGTATTTTAACTCTATGTTTTTCCTATAGTATTATTTGGCATATTAAAAAAACACCTTATAAATGGTATCCTGCTGTACACATCTCTTTGCAATTTGCTTTGTTTTTTTAATACTGCTTTGGGATTTATTCAAGCTGATACGTATAGATCTAACATATAACAGTTACCATGAAAGAATTAGTCTATTTTGTGACTAAAACATAGCTTAGATACCCAATCCCCCTTGAGAAGCAACTGATTGCAATTGCTTGCTACCGTCCACAATCCTTTAATGAAAGTTCATGTCCACACACACTGTGCACAAGTGCCAATGTTTCCCTAAGATACACATCTGAAAGAGCAAGGTCACAGTCATGGGGTCTGTGCACCTCTGGCTTCACTAGGTATTGACAACTGCTCTCTTAAGTGGCTGAACCATTTCATATTATTGACAAAAACATTAGAGTGCTTATCACCCCACATCTTAACCAACAGCTGGTGTTACCCAACTAATACACGTGTTGGTTTAATGTACCTTTCCCTAATTACAAGGGATGCTGAACTCCCTTTTCATTGGTCTTTTGGGATTTCTATTTGTGAGACACTGTCGCAGAGACAACTAATGATCCCTAGTATCCATTTTCCTGTTCTTCCTTCCATAATGGAATACCTGAGTAATCTCTCACAACTACCCCGCTTCTTTGTTCCTAGGTGTAACTATGAGATTAAGTCCTACCAGTAAGATATGAGCAGAAGTAATATGTGCAACTTTGGGGTCACCTTCTTAAAGACAAGGTTCCCTGGCCTCCCTCTTTGTTCCCCCTTCCCATTGGCTGCAAATGAGTGATACCAGCAACTTTTGATGTAGTGATGGTGCCATGTGATATGACAGGAGACCTTCTAGACAACATGCAGCTAGAGGTGAAGGCCTAAAGCAGAGCTTTCTATCTGCCTGGGATAACTACCTTCCTTTGGACCATTATATGGAGGTCTAGCTTATTTCAATCACAATATTTTTGGATCTCTGTTATAGTAGCTTCTTAGCCTAAACTCCAGTCAACGGCCTTTACTAACTTTTCTGCTGAATTGCCTTTTTCTCATTTTGCCTTTAACTAGCTGGGTATTAATCCTTTGTTGGGATATGGGTAGGTATCACAAATACTTTCTCCCAGCCTCAGGTTCATCCTTTCACTTTGTTGTTTGTCAAAAGAACATTTACAAACCACCCAATTGTTCTCCAAAAGGATTATACCAATTGTCATTCCTAATAAGCAGTGTATGAAAATGCTTATTCACTATCCTCAGTTGGTATTGTGTATTCTTACTTCTAATTGTTACTAATTTGATCATTGAAACCAAGATTTCCATTATTTTAGTGTGCATTTCTTTGATTTCCAGTGCAAATGAACATTCTTCTAAATCTCCAGTCTCTATGTCCTGTTATGTATTGAAGATATTTAATAGGTGTCTCAATTTCCTACAGGAATGTTGTGTTAGTCTGCGAGGGCTGACTGCTATAACAAACAACTCCCGAAATCTTAAGGGCCTAGCCCCAACAGAGGATTATTTCTTGTTCACACTGTAGTCCAATTGAGGGCTGGGGTCAGGGTTCTGTTCTGGGAAGCCATTTGAGGTCCTAAACTCTGTCTAACTAATGCTTCTGTCCTAAGGCCTTCAAGTCCTGGAGGATTCCAGCAGGTAAAGGGGAAAACAGTACTAGAGATTGGGTAGGAGGGCTTTTAGAGACTAGGCCTGCAAGTGACCTACATCACTTCTGCCACAACTCAGTCATATAAACCCCAAACTGCAAGGGAGGATGGAAGAATGTCTAGCCATGTTCCCATGAGGAAAACTCACAAAGGTCTGGTGATCTTACGTCTCAACCACCATAAGCACCCCCTCTAAGAATAAGATGCAGGGCCCTGTTCCCTGTAGCTCTAGCACGATGCCCTTTACCACACAGTGCTTAGAAATAGCAACAGGTGGTAACTGCAGAGTGGGGTCACTCAGAGGCAAGGGGTCTCACAAACAGCAGCCATGCAGCCCTGGTCTGAGAGACGGGGGAGCCCACACTCAGGGCCCATCACTGAGAGGCTGCCACCTCATCCTGAGCTCTCAGGCAACCATTCCAGACATGGGGGAGAGGTTATTCCTACTACTAGACTCTAAGATCCCTGACTTACTTTATATGTCTTATAGTCAGTGCAGCGCTTCTCAAAGTGTGGTCTTTGAGACCCTCCAAAGGAGTCTGGGAGGTCAAAGTCACCTCATACAATACTACAACACTATTTGGCTATTTGGCTTTTTACTCTCATTCTCTCATGAGTGTAGAGTGGAGTTCCCAGATACCATGTGACTTGTGATATCACAGCAGACTGACTGCAGAAGCAGGCATGAGAATCCAGCTGTTTTCTGCTAAGCTTTACTTTAAAGAGAGGTACAAAAATCTCAAACAGTGCCACTCTTCTCACTACACATTTTGCTTTATAAAAGTTATTTTTCATTAAAAAAAATGTTATTTACATTACTAGGTCATGGATTTATCATTGTACTTTTTAAATAAATAATTATTTAATTTCTTAGTTTTAAAAAAATATGATGCATAGCGGTATATATAACCCACATCAACAAAAGCTCTTTGGGTCCTCAGTTTTTAAGGTGGGTGGGGTGGTCCCCAAGACTGAAGGTTTGAGAGTGGCTAATGCAGTGGCTAAGATGGCAGCTTCTGAAGCCAAAATGCTTTGGCTCAAACCTTGCTGCTCTACAGCTATGGAAAAGAAATTAAGATAAACTACGCTAACAAACTTAGTGTGTGTGATCTTGAACAAATTACCCGGCCTCTCAGCCTCAGTTTCCCCATGGGTAAAATGAAGAACAACACACTCTTCTTGGCTTGTCTGCTGATTCAGTGAGGTAATCCCCCTTCAACACTTAAAACTGTCCTTGGCACATACTGCACACTTAGCGAACGCTGGCCCTCATTACTTGCACGCCCACAGCAGTCAGCCCAGTGTAACTGTCCACAACAGGGGCACAGCTTGTGTTTTCAGAAGGCTGAATGTGTAATAAATACAGGATGATGGAAAAGATACCATACCACAGCCATCCAAAGGTCAGGTTAGGATTACAGTGTTTGTTTACCTGTCAGCCACATCCAGGTCAGATTCCATCTTGTCCAGGCCTCTCGAGATACTGTCAAGCTGCTCGCCCTGATGGTGGAGGACTCTGGCTGTGTCTTCCAAACGCTTCTGGGTACAGGCCATCAGACCAGTCAACTCCTTCCCCTTGGTCATGGGGGAGGATGATTCCTCAACAGCAGCTCCTGACTGGGACAACAGCAACTCTCTCCAGAAATGCTCGATGATGCTGAAAACGACATTTCGACTAGGCTGCAAGGAACTGAACCAGTGCTTGTTGTGGTCCTTTTCCAGGATGGTAATAGAACGGAAGATAAAATGAGAAGCTTCTTTCTTGATCTCAATTATACTAGAAAGGGGAAAGTTGACAAGAATTTCTCTAGTTTTATCAGTCATAAATTTTAGTGAGAGAGAAGTTAATGAAAGTTTTCCAGGGACCCATTGCTTCTCAAGTTCTAAATAATAGGAGCATGGCCAGGTGTGGATGCAGATGTCTCTGCTCATCTGGTTCCTAGGTCAGTTGTACCACGGCCAAGGTCACTCTGCCTCTGAAGGAGAGGGGGACAAATTAGTGGATAGATGAGCCTAAAATAGGACATCACATTTGGACGAGAGACACTAGGACACTGACAGCAACGGTATGGTCTGGATTCCAAGCACACTGGAGACTCCAGCACATGGCCAGGTCCCCACCTAGCAAGGACTCTCACACCACCTGTGATAGGCAGGATAAAGACCTTGCCCTAATCAGCAGAGAGGTAAGGGCTGGGGCCAGACTTGTGCTTGATCCAAAGCATCAAGGTCCCCAGGGGCTCTTCACCCACCACAGCACCCCCACTGGGACCAGGGTCCACAGCTGATGTGACCGAAAGAAGAAAATCACTGGAAACGACCACCCAAGGATTCTTCATAGGAACACCATCAGCTGTGATTACCCCTATCAACTACACACTCTACAAGTTTCCAAACTAACATTCTCCTTTTGAAATTTTTATAAATTTACTTAGTTTCATATAGAAAATAATCCTACAGACAACCTTTTCCATTCTTGTAATCCCAACTAATTTTACAGGGTTCTACATGATTATATAATTATATGTATATATTTTATATATAGTTTTATATAGTTATACATAACAAAGGTGTACTATTCTTATCTACCATTTGCACTTATCAATGCTTTTTTTTTTGGACGTGCTGTACGGCTTGTGTGATCTTAGTTCCCCGACCAGGGACTGAACCCAGGCCCTCAGCAGTGAGAGCGCGGAGTCCTAACCACTGGACTGCCAGGGAATTCCCTATCGATGCATTTTAAAAAGTCATGAATGACAGATTTGAAACAACCCTTGTAGAACACTTAGTCCAATCTTCTCATTGTACAGATAAACAATATAAGGCCAAGAAAAGATGAGGACTTTGTACAAGGTCAAACCACAAGTTCATGATATTAACATGGCTAGAACTAGGCAGGGTAATGCCTAGTCCAATGCTCTTCCAATTAGAGGTCTACCTGTAATGTGGTATTTCTTCTTTCCTTTCTCTTCCTTCTCTCCTTCTTTCTTTCCTTCCTTCCCTCCTTCTTTCCCTCCTCGTTCTCTCTCTCTTGCATGCACGCACACGCGTGCGTGCACACACACACACACATGAGTTTAATTATGACATGATTTCACTTATAAAAATAGGAGAAGACATATTATCTCTAAAAATATTGAAATGTGTGGACTTTCACAGAATGGGTACAGGGATTCTCTGCATTTGGTTAACAAGTTTTAAGCCCCCACCATGCCATGCTGGGCTGCAAGTACAAAAGAAACAACGACACAGTCCTTGGCTCATGGAGCTTAGAGTCCACTGGAATTCTATAAACTTCCTCATTGAGTTATATTCTAAAGACTCAGACTCTTCAATGTAATTACTGTACTAGATGCCACATCAAGCAGCACAAGCCTGGAGAGCAAAAAACAAAAAGGAAGTACCTGCACCTGAAGAACCTGCATTGAATTGAGATTCCTAATTATAAAGAAACAAAGTGGTTTGAGATTAGGCAATGTATCATTAAATATGAAGTATGTTAATGCAAACAAAACCCCAAAGCTCACAGGGTTGTAGGCATGATAAGGAATGTAAGGAAGTCTTAAGTGGACTATAGTGGCAGTCTAATTGGTCTCCTGCCCTTGGTACTCCAAAATACCCCCCCACTGCCACTGCAATCTTCTTTCCAGAGTAAGAGAGGCCCCATCCAGCCCTCGGCCTCTCCCACCCTCTCTCCCTTGTGGGGCTGTATGGAACTTACACACACTTACTGTACCTGTTAAATGGTAGGATGACCACCTGTTATTTGACTGCAAGCTCTCAAAGGGCAATGACCATATTTTATTCATAATCCTAACTCAGGAAATACTTTGTGACTGAATGAATGGAACAGACACTCGTGGTTTATGGTATCTGTCCATCTGTGACCCTCAGCATAGCTGAGGTCAATGCTCAGGCTGGTCTCATCCTACTGCTTAATGAAATACTGTACATACAAGGTATGGACATTATGGAGGCAATTCTTCATGGTGCTTCTCCACATTTTATGTCAAAAACTAACATAAAATTTTATGTACCAAAAACTGTCCCAGAGTATCTTCCTTATAACTGTGGACAGTGTCTCCCTCCTGGTTGAAAGAAGATCTGTTTCCTGACCAGGATAATAGGTCAGTGTCCCCGTGGAGGCAAGTGCTGGGCAGATTTGCTAGCAGTCCCCTCATAAGCTGTGACACAAACCCATGGTATATGCAGCATCCACCTGGGCCCTCAGAATGCAGGGGGCAAGGGGAACAGATGCACACATGAATCCTGCTGTGCCACGCATAACAGGCCCTTTCTCTCCGACAGAGGGCCTCCTCTCTTCTGCCACATCTACAAAACTATGACAGGCTCACTCTTCAACCCGCAATAAAGTCTCAGACCCTTCACAATCCCCAACAGTGATGTGCAACACAAAGATCATTCTACTTTGGGTATGGGTTCTTCATATGAGAATCTCTATTAAGCTAAATATTTAGGAAGCAAACTCTACAAATCAACTCTATCAATTCATAACACCCTAGGATGTTTCTATTTGACTTATGGGAATTAAAACTTTCCCCAAACTTTAATTCATTTTAAAAATAAGTATGAAAAGTTCAGAAACAGGAGTCAGAATGGTGGTTATAACTGGGGAGAAAGGAGGCCTTGACTCTGTGGTGCTGGTAATGTTCTATTTCTTGCCCTGGGTGTATTAATTTTGTGATAATTCAAGATTTGTGCATTTTCTGTTCTCATGATTTGTTCACTTTTCTTCATTAATACTTCAATGAAGGATTTACTAAATATTTAGTAATAATATAAAATTTTATTAAAAATTAATAATAAATGTACATATGAAAGATATACCAAAACTAAATTTCAGCTGGGCATTACAATTTCAAAAACATCTGAAATCACTGCCTTAGGTAGCAGCACAGCTGGAAGACTACAGCACAAACCTTTCATACGGACAATGGCAGGTATTCCCACTCATTTGTGTGTGACCCCTGGCTACTCAGCCCCGCTACCTCCACTTCCTGATCTGTCAATGGGATAATAATTGTACCTATCCCACACTGCAGCTGTAAGGCTTAACTGAACTGATAACGTGAAAGGTGCTTAGAAGAGTACTTGGTACCTAATATATGCTACAGGTGTTATTATAATCATTGTGAATACTACAAAGTATCTACAGAACTAACTCAGCTCATCTATTAGGAATGTGAAGAGTCTACTCTTGATTCCATTTCTTTAACGACTGCTAAAACATCACCATACCCAGAATCTGTCATTTGGTCTCATTAGTTTTCACCACCTGATCAGAGTTGGCTATAGACAGCACCTGGCCACAAAAACAAACATGACAGTGAAAAAGAGGAGAAAAAAAGAAGGAAGAATATGCCTAGTGTACACAAAACTAAAGTGCCAAACAACTTGATTCCATTATAAGAGAAATAAATTTAACTCCTATGTTAATCAGATTGAAGTACTTCCCAAGTACACTCTAGAACTTCTCTTAATCACAGTAGCAAGGACTGACCCAAACTTCCCAGATATGCATATGTGCCAATCAACCCGTTACTCAGTACTACAAATCAGTCCAGTTTACCAGCTCTGCTAATTACTAATACCTGAAATTAGGACAAACCTAAAAGAAAGCTGCCATATTAAGCATGAGAATTTTGTCATCACAACAAAATGATGTCAGGGCTGGAGCGACCACAGAGATCATCTCCAACTCACTTCATTCAACAAATGAATGAGCACAACTCTATCATGGCAGAAGCTCTAAAAGTCCACTGATAGCTTGGCTAATACTCTTTCAGGAGCATTAGCATCTTCAAGTGTTTTCTCTGAGTGTCAATTCTGAAAAAGTAATAGCCTTAGGACCTACATATTTAAGGACATACAATACAGTGCAGGGACCAGAGGGTACAGGGGTAAGGAGACAGAACATATACAGTTAAAGATAAGCAACAATAAGACTGCAGATCCTTGCACTGAATTGCAAAAACAGTAAGTGGTAAAGAACATTCTAGAAGAGACTACTGCAGATTAAGACTATAAGGAAGGCAAACCTCCTACTTGAAGAATGTAGCAGGGCTGGAGCAGGAAGAAGCAGAGACTTTCCACTCTCAGGTCTGGTGCCACCTTCTTGTGCGTCAGTAGGAATGACCATTCTGAGTCACAGAGGAGCCTGAGGCTTATGGGGTCAGAAACTTCCCCAAGGAGACACAAACCCAAGAATCCATCTTCTTAAGGCAACATGATGATGAATGCCAGACCAAGCGGAATCTCAACACTACAAACAAACAATCTCATACTCCCAACTCAGCAGGGCTCTGTAAAGGATCCAGGAAACCCATGCTCTTATGTCACTGGAAAGCTAATGAAGATCTCAGGTGTTTAAAACTCCTGACCTCCTGTACAGAAGACTGGTGTCGTCTTCTTTAGGGACTTTATCTGTGAGCTCCCTGCACACAGTGGGATTGTGTGGAAGCTCCCTGCGTGGGGCAGATCAGCTGGGAGGGTGCCTTTCCTCTTTAACGATGGTTCACTCTGGACAAACAGAACTGTAAAGCCAAAGTGTCTTCATCAGACCTTTCTCCCTAGTGAGAAGGACACTCACCTGAGCACTCTGAAACAGACATAAAACAGACTACAGAGTGTCGCTGGACTAGGGCTTCTCACAGGACAGGGAAGCAAGGACGTGTAGACCTTCAACTTTTATGACTGACACACCTACAGTCCCCCATGAGCTGTGAGGTCCCCGGCGAGCCACCTGCACAACCTGCTAGCACTGTCCTGCCATGAGGCCACTCGGCAGTTATTCAGATGTGAATAATAGAAAAGTTTTTACTCTCAGAATTAGGGACTACTAACCCCATCAACCATGGTTTTCAGTGTTTCCACGTCCAAGACAAATGTCAGACGCAAGGTACCTCTGGCCTCAGTCAGTGCAACGTGCTCACAGCTCGGGTCAGCCCCTGAAACCAGCTAGATTCTGGTCCTCCTGGCTGAAAAGAGCCTCCTGCCACTTGGCCACCCCCTGTCTGCCATAAACCACCCCCAAGAGAGTCGAGGAGGGGCCATATCTTGTTTACCGCTATTCCCCATACTTTGAGACTTTGATTTAGCATGAAAATTGAATTTATATTAACAATTGCCTGACCCGAGCTGTCATTCCTGAATGTGTACTCTGAGAGGTATTCCTTGAGCACTGAGTGAGATTATGCACAAATTCCCCAAAGAATTATTGAGTCTGGCATTGCAGCATCCAAGGAACCATGCTGTAGTTCCAACTCCAGCTCTGCCACAAACTTTATGACTGCGGAAAAGCTATTTCATCTTCTGGGCCTCTGTTTAACCATGAAAATAACTAAAAGACCCAAGGACAATATCAGCTCTAAACTATTCTAAAATTCAAAAAGAGATAAAAGTTAGAGGAAAGAAAATTTAAGAGAAGAACAAAAACACTTCTCATGATTGTACTAATACAAGAAATATGAGAAAAGTACTCAGGTTTGACAAATACCAAGGAAAAAGCAAAAGGAAAAACCTGTGGCCACAACTTTTCCTACCACAGATTTCCATGGCAGCTTTCCCAACAGACCAAAATAAATGAGGATTAAGTGGAAGGGCCAAAGTGAGAACAACATTCCCGTGTGCATTAGAATGACCCCACCCACACCCTCCCTTCTCCCTCAGCTGAGGACTCTGATACCACACCTGTCCCTGGGTGTCCTGCCTTTCCTCTGGTCTCCGTGCACAGTTTGCGGGAAGCAGTGTCCCCGCTCCCTCCCTCAAAGACCAGATTCTAGTCTGGTCTCCATCCCTTCAACACCTGGAAAGGGCATGCTGTTTTCTTCCTAAGGGCCAGGTAGTAAATATTTCAGGCTTTGTGAGCACATGGTCTCCCTTAAACTACTCTGCCATCGTAGAGTAGAAGCAGCCAGTGACCATACAGAAACAAAGGGGTGAGGCTGTTCCAATGAAACTTCACTTGTAAAACAGGTGGCAGCCAGACTTGGCCCACGGGCCATAGTTTACCAACCCGTCCTACATCATCTCATCAGTTTACGCTCACGCTCTAAGACCATCTGAAAGCAGACACCCTCCCCACATCCCCGCAGTCCTCTCCACTTACTGCTCCTCCAAGAGACTCCAAATGCTTCCCGGTGCTTGCCCCCCAGCCACCCGCCAGGAATCTCCCCTTCTAGACAGGCTCCTGTCCCCGCCACTCACTGACACTTCTCTGTCCAGGCCTCCAGGTGGCCAAATCCAATGCCCACATCTGTTCTAACCTCTGTCCAACACACCTGCCCATCTCCTGAGACACATCATGTCTTGGTTTCCTGGACACCATGCTCCCCTGGTCTCCCACCCCCTGGGGCCTGTTTTCAGTCTCCTCTGCTGATTCTTCCTCTTCCACCTGACTGCTAAATGCTGGAATGACCAGGTCACAACCTTGGTCCTCTTAATCAATACTCTCTAAGTCAGTCAACACAGTTTCATGGCATTAAATATCACCTTCCAGCTGTTGCCTGCCCTGCCAAACTTCCCTCTCCAGCCCAGACTCTCTGAGACTTAAGTATTGCCTGGGCATCTCCACCTGACCATCTAACAGGCATCTGCAATTTAGCAAGCCCCTCCATCTGCTCCTGCATTTCAGTGAAGGCACTGCCAGGTGAGTTCTCCTGGATCCCCTCTTCCTCATCCCTCTCAATCCGTCAGCAAGTTTTGGCAGTTGAATCTCACATCTGCCCTCTGCACCGCCCCCCATCCCCACAGCCACACGACTATGCAACACTGTCATTACTCTCCTGGACAACTTCCCACCTGACCTCCTTGTTTCACTCTGCCCCCCACTACCCGTTCTCTAGCCAGCAGCCAATGTGACAGTCATAAAACAAAATTAGAAAATATCATTCTTCTGCTGAAACCTTTCCCTATGTACCTCGAGTAAACTCCAAAGTCGCCACCCAAGTCACGTAGGCTTTACTAACTACAGCCTCACCGCCCAGCCCGTACCCTCTCTCTACTCTGCTCTGTTCCTGTCTCAGGCTCCCCACCTGCTGCTCCTAGGGCTCTGAACAGCCAACTTTACCTCACTCTCCAGGTCTCTGCTCCATTGGCATCCTTGCCCCTTCACCAACCACAGCACTCACCAACCACAGTACTCACCATAATTCCAAAAAGCCTGTGAATGTGCTTACATGTTGACCAACTCAGTCAAAACAATGGAGAAGGCAAACATTACAAGGAGGGTGCCTTGTGCATAATGCTGGTGCATCATAGGAACCCATTAAATATGTGTTGAGTGAACCACAAATCATATGATGTGAAAACATTAACTGTGTCCTCTGTGGACAGTTTTCTTCCCTCTATCTGCTGAACTAGGTCTTCACTCTATGCTAAGTTCACGGAGTTCTTATTCGGTCCTCACCTGCTGTAAACGGGAACCCACATCTCCCAGTGAAAACACAACATGCCTGCTGAATTGGGGAGGGGAGGTCATGGCAAGGTACCTCAAGAGTGTCTGAGACTCATCCACTCAGTGATGCTCCTGGGGAAGAAATGAAGGGTCACAGGGACTGAACTTATTAACACACTGCAATTAGTATAACGGATCTCTTTTAGCACTTCCATCAGACCTGTGCCCTGGAGTAGACTCAGTATCAAGTAAACATCTTATTTTTAGTTAATTTCCAAAGTAACAGACCAAGCAACATTTTATACACCTTCCAATAACTCCTGACCACAAGAAGGCTTAGAGTCAGAACAGTGGGATAAGTGTCTCCAGGCACCAGTGGCCAGTCTTTTCCATTACCTTCACCTCCTGCTCCTCAGAGGCTCCCACTTTCAACCGGGGAGGTTTGGGGGTGTTTCACTGCAATAACATAGCCTATTCACATGGTACGCGCTATCTTTCTAACCTCTCAGAGCAGAGAACTAGGATTTTATGTTATTCCCACTGCATTTCCCACAAAATGCTAACTTTTAAACTCCCCTCCTGCCATTTTTCTTTCTGGCCCTCCGTGGCTGTGTCACTGAGATGTGACAAGGCTTAGAGCAGTACCCTGCTCCCAGATTCTGAGTCAGGTTCTGGGTGGGGTCCAGGAATCTGCATTTCCCACCAGTTCCCAGGTGATGCCAGGGCTGCCGTCTAGTGGCCTTGGAGCGACACAGACCTGTGTTCCAGTCCCCTGTTCTCCCTAGTTATGTCAGAGCCTCATGCGTACAGCTGTGATAATACTGTCAACACCAGCGAGCCATCGTGTGAACTAGGGGAAATACAGGACAAAATGCCTGGCCCAGGGCAAATGCTCAAGAAAGGAGACCTTCTCTCCTACCCTGAGTTACTGGTTCAGTTGCCCCAACAATCCTGGGGAGCATGTGGACCTGCTGGCCTAAAGTGTCCCCTTTCTTGTGAAACTTAGTCTCAACCACAGAGCTTCAGAAGCTGGAATCCTGGGATTCTTCCCAGGCAATGTCTATCTGAGTTTCATATTTCCCCTGTGAGGCAAACTTTGAGCCATATTTCCCAGTTCTTTAGACAATTATGAACATTCTGCTTCCCACACTTTTTCTATTTGCCTTCCATGATCTGCACTCACCACAACTAAAATCAAATAATTAAGGAACATCTGGTCAATATGTGGCAAGAAATTGACATCTGTTAATTTTTTTAAAAAGTTAAAAGCAGCAAAAGCTTACATATATAAACTTACATACATATAAAATAGAAAGAGAGACGTGTGTGTGTGTGTGTGTGTGCAGGGAGGGACAAAGAGAAAAAAAATGAATGAGTGCATGCCTGGAAGGATAACTCTATATCAGGAAACAAAAAAATGCTCATCTCTGGATGGAATTAAGGGTGACTCTTTTTCTCCATTTTAACTTCCCAGTGCATTCTAACTTTCTGCCCAACACTGGCCCAATGAAGAATTCCACAGCTTGACCATGTGAGGTACAATGAGACAGACTGGGAAGGGAGTACAGTGCACG
This sequence comes from Balaenoptera musculus, assembly GCF_009873245.2. NCBI lineage: Eukaryota > Metazoa > Chordata > Mammalia > Artiodactyla > Balaenopteridae > Balaenoptera > Balaenoptera musculus. Next base: position 153,470,077 of record NC_045787.1, on the reverse strand, counting down.
CAGAATCACACAACCCCTCACACTGCTCTGCTTGCAACGAACTCTCCACTGTCCCATCTTGCCCATGTTCTCAGCTCCCACTTTAGACCCCTCCTCTACCTGGACTTCAGACTCTCCCTAACTCACTTTCTTCCTAGTCCTCCCCTTCTCTGCCTTTCCCCACTTCCGGTCCTCGCTGTTCACTTTCTGCATAAGCTTCATATCCCTTGGAAAGAGTCCCCCCTCAAGCCCCGCTCCAAAGCTCAGAGCCCTCATATCCCCAGAATCTCACTTATGCCATCTATAAGGGTAAATAAACAAGATTACATCTTCATTGTTTAATAAAGGGGAAGAAGTTGCCCCTTCCCTGCCCTTTGAGTGTTTCCTTTCGTCAGGAATGAAACAAATTCAGTGTTCAGATTTTACAGGGCAGTCACCACCTGCTGACTCAGAGCGGTAAACACGGACCTCCAGAACTGAGGCAGGACTCTCTCATCAGCCGCAGACTACACAGGTGCATCTATTTTTCCCTCAAGGAGATGAGAGAGGTCTTAACAGTTCATTCTTCTGCTTTCTTGTGTGTAAAATGTGTGACGTTCTGCCCAGCTCTGTACTCTCTTGAAGATGCCTTACATGCACGTAATCTGCTCATACAGTAATGAAACTGTTTTCTTCCTTTCCATATTGATATGGGTAGGAAGGACATCTATTTCTCCAATATGCTGAGACCCTGACGTGTCACCCCCACCCAAGTCCCTCTTTGATGTCCCCCATTTCAGGTCTGCTGGTGTGCACAGCCTCATATCCCCACCCTTGATCCCCCACACCTTCACTTCAGACCCACCCTGTTCCCCCAGCATCCCCTCCGGGTCCCCACCGTCGCCCTAGTCCCCCAGCATGCCTCCAGGTCCCCACCATGCCCTTCAGGCCCCACCATCCTCTCTTAGTCCACAGCATTTCCTCCGGGTCCCCAGCATCGCCCTAGGCCCGCAGCACCTCCCTAGTCCCCCAGCAACCCCACCAGGTCCCACCATCACCGGCAAGTTACAGCATTCCTTCCAAGTCCCCATCATCCCCTAGGCCTCCACCATCGCCCTAGTCCCCCAGCATCCCCTCCAGGTCCCCAGCATCCCTCAAGACCCCACCTTTGGCCCTTGTGCCTCTCTGTTAGCCCAGCCCACATCCCACCACCTTCCGTAGTCCTTGGAACGCTGGAAAGAGGAGGAGTCCTCACTTCGGCGGTCGCGTTAGGAGGGACCCTGACGGAAGGGCACAGGCCCAGCTGCAGACTGGAGACACACCTTACCTGAGTCGCGGGGGAGGCGCGAAGTCGACAGGACTCGAGGCCGACACCGTTCAACAATCTCTGAAGCCGCGGAGGGCGGGGCACCCGGAGCTGGGAGGATGGCGCTGTGGGCCGCTCCCGTACCTGCGCCGGGTGAGGGCGGTAGCATGCAGCGAGCATGCGCCCAAGAACTGGCTCGCTGTGTTTCAGGCTCCGGCAGGAACTTAGACCGCGGGCTCTTGGTTCCGCTCGACTGCTCCGGTACGACTGCGGCCTATGAGTGTCTGTACCTCGCCGGTTTCGCTCTGGCCGGCGGGGGGCTGTGAGCCGCGGGTGCTCAGAGCGTGTACTCCGGAAGTAGGTTTAGCAAATACTTCCTTTTTCACCTCCCTGTTTAAAGAGCAGAGAAGTGGGAATCCGGAAGCCGCATTCTGGACCTCCACGAGCACTCGCTCCGTCCCCAGCAGCCCCTCCCGACTCCGCGCAGCCCCTGTGACCGCCCCGCAGCCCTCCTTGTGCCCGGCAGCTCCTCCGACCCCCCCTCCGAGCCCCGCCCTGTTCCCGGCAGCCCTCCAGATCCCCCCGGCAGACTCCCACCCCACGCACCCCGCACGCCAGGACGCCGAACCTGGCCGGGGATGGACAGGGAGGCGCGCGTGTTCGCCGAGAGCCACTTCCGAGGCCTCGAGGGGTGTCTCCCCCGCAGGGTCTGCCCGAAACTTGACCGTGTGGACTTCATCGAGAAGCCGGACTCCTTTTCCTACGCCGACTTCTTCAAGGGTTACCTGCTCCCTAACTTACCGTGTGTTTTCTCCAGCGCCTTCACCGAGGGCTGGGGCAGCAGGAGGCTCTGGGTGACACCCAGCGGAAAGCCCAACTTCGATTATCTGCTTCAGAACTATGGTAAGGACTGAGCGTGAGTGCCCCGGGCAAGAACAGCATGGAGTGCAAACACAGGACTAGACTCTTAGGTCGGACTGTGAGGGAGGGCGCAAATGAGGACAGCCACAGAGGGCTTGAGGGAGGCAAGGCATGAGTCACTCCCCAGAAGAATTCACCTGGAGACGGTGTAGCAATGAGTTGGAGGGCGGACAGGGTCAGGGAGGATTGACAGGCTGGAGGACTCTCAGAAAAGTCTTGTCCCTGACCCTTTCCTTTCAGGAGACGTGGTTGTACCTGTTGCAAATTGTGGGGTCCGGGAATACAACTCCAACCCCAAAGAACACATGCCCCTCAGAGACTACATCAGCTACTGGAAAGAGTACATTCAGGGAAACTACTCCTCTTCACGGGGCTGTCTCTATCTCAAAGACTGGCATCTGTGCAGGTAAAGGAGCCTGGAGCACTGGCCACAGCACTGCTTTTCAGTTCTGAGTGAGCCCTGGCTGCACACGGAGGAACTCATCTTTTCCCCAGTTCGGAATTTAACCCACTTTCCTCGGCGTGGTTGGAAGTGTCATTCTCTCCAATCATGGCCATCTCACCATGCCTGCACAGGCTTGGTTGCTTTGAGGAATGTGGGCCTGGCAGAGGCACAGATGGGCTGTGGTACCCACCTCTTCTTTGTCACATTTGCCCAGAACCATGCTTGTCAGCTTCACCTCCATCTAACTGGCAGCATCCAGCCTTTGCCTGTCCTCTCAGATGCCCCTGGGACCAGCCTCCCCTGTCCAGACCTACTTCTCCAAGTCAGGCCTGTTATCATCCACCTTGGCTGTTGCCAGTCTCCAGACTAGCTGCCCCGCCTCAAGTCCTGCACCCTGCTGCTAAAGTCCAAGTGAGCTTTCCAGCAGGACTGTGCCCCACCCATTTAAAAATCTCCATCACTAACAAGCAATGCCAACTCCTTAACAAGGCCTTCCGAGATCTGTTGCCACTCACCACATGCTTCTTCCACCTGGGGAGCTCAAAGGATGTGCTCTGAGAAACGCCTCGCTCTTGTGGGCAGCCCCACCCCTTCTGCTGGCCTTCCCACTCTCTGAGATGGTCCTCAGGTTTTGTAGCCATTTCCCCTGCCAGGGGTGTGCTTTTCACAAGCAGAGAGTAGGTCCTAGTCAGACCCCCGCCATCTAGCACAGGGCCCTGGCACAGATCAGGTGCTCATTTAATGAATGAGTGAACAGTCGAATTCTTGTTTTGCTGATGCAGGAACTAAGACTCAAAAAAAAAAAAAAAATTCAGGCCCTTGTGATTCCCAAGAGAAATCCAAGAGTACATGAAGGGCACCAGCATCCTGCTCAAAGCTTGCCCTTGGTACTATCTGCCACACAGCTTCTTACTTGTCAGAGAGACCTGGCCCAGCAGACAGTCACTAGGATGCAACCAGACTCTGGTCCTAGACTTCACGGACTCATATTCCAACAGCACAGATGGGGACTCGTAGATTCAGACACTCGTGCACTGTGAATTTGTGCTTCAGATAAGCAACGAGTAGTTTTTTGGGTATAAGTATGTCCCAGGTATTACAAGGGGCATACTTATCCTAGAAACTTGTTCACTGTTTATTTGAAATTCAGTCTTGAGGAAGTGTCTTGCGTTTTCCTTGGCAACCCAAAAATAAAAAGAACAAAGGAAGGCCTGGATCAGGCATGCAGGGGTAGCCACAGGGGAGGTGATATCTGAGCAGGGTTTTGAACGATAAGCAGGAGTCTGTCACTGTACAAAGGCATGGCAGCGGAGGGACCTGCATGGTGTTTTGGGGAACTACTGGTAGTTTGGTGCTACTAAGGCTCTCCCCTGTCAGGCCTCTGACCGAGAGTGTTGTGTGACCATGTTGTTGGTAGAACTGCACTCTCCCTTGGGCTGGTTTAGAATGCTCCTCTGTTTGGGAGCCCATTGGTTGGGTTGTAGGGATGGATCCAGGGGAGTGAGGGGTTGTAAAGGACCTCCGTGTACCTGGGCTGTCCTCATGCCTGGGCCTGTGGCTTTGAATCTGCTCGGCAGAATCAAGGTCACTGGTGTGGTTAAAAAAGTGGAGGAGGCCCCCAAATTCGGGAAACCAGCATGATGCAGATGATGCATTTAAACCCCAGCTCAGCCAGAAGCTGAAATCCTGGAATGGGTGTGGGAGCAGCCCGGAACATCTAGGTCACTGCCTGTACAAGTTGTCTAGGCTGTGTCACAGCACCCCCAAAAGCCATTTCATCTGCTTACAACTCTGGTTCAGTCGTTTGGGCAGGGATCAGCTAGGGCCACTTGGGGCTGTGGTCATCTGGTGGCTGGACTATGGCTGAGTGGTCTGAGGTGGCCCCACTTCTGGCGGTTGGTGCTGACTCCAGAAGGCAGGTCAGGGTCATTCACATAATTTCAAAGCTCTCATGATATTTCATGCACTCAGGACGTGGGTGCCGGGAGGTTGGCTTGTAGCCACTTCTGCTGTAGCTTCATGCCACTTTCTAAAGGGACTCCTCGGCGGAGGGCGTGTTCACCCTGCCCATATACTTCTCATCTGACTGGCTCAACGAGTACTGGGATGCCCTGGACGTGGATGACTACCGCTTCATCTACATGGGGCCCACCGGCACCTGGTAACCGCCTGTCTGCTCCCACCCACCATCCTACACCCCGTCCCTGGTCACTCTCCTGAACCTTCCTGCTGGTGTGTCAGCTCTTGCCCAGAGCCTCTCAGAGATTCCTGTTAGCCAGGTCATGGAGTTGGCTGCCAGGTCTGGCATGTCTAAGCCCACTTTCCGTCTTTCCTCTGTGGAAAGAACTCATGCACCTCCTGTGTGATGTTCTGGGGTGGGGGAGGTTTGGCCCTCCCACCTGGCTCACAGGCCAGGTGTGAGAGCTGGTGACCACTGAGGCCTCTGAGCCTGGCCAGTCTATTCAGAAGAAGCAAAGTCCACATCCACGCCACACAGCACCAACAGAAGCTCTTGCACAGGTCGCCGTTCCATGCTGACATTTTCCGCTCCTTCAGCTGGTCCGTCAACATCTGCGGGAGGAAAAAGTGGTTCTTCTTCCCACCGGGGCAAGAAGAAGCCCTGCGGGATTGCCACGGTAGCCTGCCCTACGATGTGACCTCCCCCACACTCCTGGATAGCCGCCTACACCCCATGCGAGATCACTGTAGCCCACCACTGGAGGTCACACAGGAGGCAGGCGAGATGGTGTTTGTGCCCAGTGGGTGGCACCATCAAGTCCACAACCTGGTATGCTGGGCACTCCCTACCCCGTGTGCCGTGGCCCAGACGGGTCAGGGAGACAGGCCACAGGGCTCACTGGGCTGACTCTTACCCCTGTTCACCTGTGCCCCTTGGCCTGCTCAGCAGCTCTCCTTGCCCTCGGCACCTTCCTAAATGCGTTCCTGCAGAGAGAGGGCCGAGCCCACCCGCCCTGATCCCATAGAGTGGGTAGGCTGTCCCTCTGGGAGAGCCTGGGTATGGGATGGGGCAGGCCATGCGCAAGGATGTTACTGCATGTGGCTGTGTTGGTTCCCTGCATGCAGCACTGCTGAGGGCCCCCAGCCTCTTTCCCTCCCTCCCATGTTGCTTTCCTGGGCAACAATGGGCAAGGGGTCCATACACTGTGGGGTTGTCCCAGCCCTTAGGGAGCCCCATTCTGGGCTAATTGTGGATTCAAATGATCCCAGCTCTCTCTTCTCTGCTGGCTCCCATTGGGAAATGGAAGCAGCTCCTCCCAGCTGAGGAAGGCTGAGAGGACCTCAGGATGGGGAGGGGACGGTGCCCCCTGTGGGCTCACGGGGACAGCCTGTGCCCTACCCCTTCCAGGAGGACACCATCTCCATCAACCACAACTGGGTCAACGGCTGTAACCTGGCCAACATGTGGCACTTCCTGCAGCAGGAGCTCTGTGCCGTGCAGCAGGAGATCATTGATTGGAGGGACAGCATGCCTGACTGGCACCACCACTGCCAGGTGGGACAACTGGTCTGAGCAGGAGGGGGGCACAGGATGAGGCTCACCAGGGCTATGGTGGGAGGATTGGTAGGGAGCTCACCTGAACCAGGACCACAGTCAAGGGCAAGAGTGTGCTCACCTGGCCCAGGGCGTCAGTGGGGGGAGGGTATGGAAAAGCTCCCAGGACAGCCTGCAGTCTTAAGGGAGGGTGTGGTCTCTAAGGTTAGATCTGTAGTCTTGGGGGCCTGGTGGCAACCAGGCCTACCTATGTGAGTGAGGGTTCTGGGGTTTCCAGGCTGCAGGACTCAGACCCATGTGATCACCGGCTGGCACCCAGGTGTCTCCATCCTCGAGGACTGGACCGTGTCTCAGGGCCCTTTGTAGCCTAGACTCGATGCAGGGTCAGCAGAACTTGCCGAGAGCTGTGAGTGAGCAGCAGCTCACTGGTTGTTCCTTTCTGGCCCAGGTCATCATGAAGTCCTGCTCCGGGATTAATTTCGAGGAATTTTATCACTTCCTCAAGGTCGTTGCTGAAAGGAGGCTTCTCCTCCTGGCGAAGGGGATGGGTCCTGGCAAGGTGGAGGGCAGCAAGGGCACCAGGCTGGGCCCCGAGCAGGCCGCTTTTGACATTGGCCGCATAGCTGAGGTGCTGGAGTCTGTGGTGGCCCACCCTGACTTCCAGAGAGTGGACACCAGTGCATTCTCACCACGGCCAGAGGAGCTCCTACAGCAGCTGGAGGAGGCTGTGGCTGCCACCACATCCCTTTAGTGCATGCTGCAAGGATCGGGTGCAGCACATCCTTGGGGGACCCTGGAGGCACCAGTGTGGAAGGCAGTCACCCTGTGCTAGGGTCCCTTCTGGAAATAAAGCTCTGTCCTCCTGTGTGGCCTGGGATGTGTCACTTCCCTGTTGAACTGTCACCTCGGCGTCCCAGGCACAATTCCTGCTCTTTGGGGTCTGACATGCCCTGGCTGGCTGTTGGCATCCCTGGGGCCCCGATGCCTGTCCAGAGGGTCCAGGCTCCTTGTCCTCGTGAGTCCCAGCCAGGACTGGGAACTGGATCCGGTGAGGGGGGGTGCATGGGGAGGTGTTGGCCATTTGGACCCACGGCAAGGAGGCTGGGAATGTGCTGGGGACTCAGGAGTGGGGGTGGCATGTGGCTAGGTTTTCTTCTCCCCCACCCCCCGAGCCTTCCCTCAGCAAAGGCCAGCATCCAAGCTGACAGGCCTCCCATCCTCAGCAGTGCAGGGCAGCTGGCTCATCTGGCAGGGCCCCCTGTGCAGTAGCACCACATCCCTGCATGAGTCCACACATCTCCCACTGGAGCAAGACCCTCAGTGTAGGGTGGAGACACTGGGGCCCAAGGCAGCCCCAAGACCAAAGGCCTGTGTCTCTATCCCACACTAGAACCACCTGTGCCCCCCTCCTCCCCAGCACTGAGCCAAAGATGTCTGTTGGTCAGGGCTCTAGGCCTCATGTGCTGTCCTTCATGCAAGCCCCCCAAGTGTCATAGGTACATCATTGACGTGCCACCTGGGCCCTGCTGGCAGTAGGGCAAGGCAAAGCACCAGTGAGTTTATCCCCCTCCTGCTTGCTACAGCACCACCTTTCCCCTTCAGAGACTCTAAGCCCACCCTAGCAGCTGCATACCCAGTGAGGGAGAGGGCCTTGCCCAAGGTCTCCCTGCAGGCAAGGTAGGGCCCAAAAGGCCAGCTGGAACCTGGGCCTCTTCCACACTTCATACACCTGTTCTGCACCATACTACTTCAACTCATTGAACACCCACTATCCGCCATCTAAAGTCACTTTGCAAACAGTGTTTGATTCAGCAACCACTTTTTGTGCACTCATTCTGCCCTGTCCAGAATTTTTTGTCATTGCAGACTCTTTACACTTGTATGTACCATCCAGTTTCCACTTCTTGCACACCTATATTACACTCAATAGAGTTTCAGGATTCTCCAGAGAAATGGAACCAATAGAATATGTGTAGAAAGAGGTGTTAAGGGCTGTTGATTGTTAAATCTGCAGGATAGGCTGGAGACCCAGGGAAGAGTTGACCTTGCGGTCTTGAGTCTGAAGGCTGGAAACTCAGGCAGGGTTTCTGTGTTGCAGTCTAGAGGCAGAAGTGCTTCTTTGGGAAACCTAGGTCCTTTGCTCTTAAGATCTTCAACTGATTCAGTGAGGCCCACCCACATTATGGAAGGTAATCTGCTTAAAGTCTGTTGAGTTCACAGCAACATCCAGACACTGGCATTTAGCCAAACAACTGTGCACCATGACCTGACCACACTGGCACGTAAAATGGACCATTGTAATCACTCCCCGCATATTCACTGGTCACTCTGCTTCATCCAGTGCCCACTTCTTATGACATTGACCAGTGTCTCCTTGCTCACTCACTGTGCAATTCAAAAGCCAATGACTGTCATTTCCATTTGACTTCACACTTTGCACACCTCTTTGCCATTCAGTCACTGTTTACACACTCGCCATGTGCAGTTCAACAGCCAATCTATGCGTGTGCATCCCACTTTCACTCCAGCACACTCTTGCAGCATTTAACAATTGCTCCTCCCATGCTCACCATCAAATTTTCTATTCTCACACACCCACTGTGTGCTATTCAACAAAGTCTTGTTGCACCCACTGCAAGAGTCACTGAATACTCCCTGGGGCCATGTTATCAACTACTCTTCACTATTCTTCCAGCTTCCCCTCCTATACAGCCACTGTGTGCCATTTAACAGTCAGCGCTTGCACACTCACTGCAAAACAACTACTCTTTTGCACGTTTCTGTCAACTTATCAATCTTTCCTTGCACATTCTGCACCATCCAAATTCCACTAAGCCATCAATAATCAGCTCCTTTGCAATCGCTATCTGTAGTTCAACAATCATTTGCTCCATTTTGTTCTATTCTGTGTCCGCTTCTTGCACTCCCACTTGCATTCAACAGTCACTTGCACAAATCACTTAGGGCCTGGGAGAGGTGAGCCCTGCTCTGTGTCTGAGTGACAGAGCCGTCACGGAGGAAAGGGTAACTCGGGATTGCCCTGCATTTCATCTGTCTCTTGCCTTTATAGGCTGTATATTTAGGGGATGTTACTGAAAATAGGTGACAGGGTGCAGGCTGAAGGCTGTATAGGGTCCCAGGGGCTCCCTCCCTGTGCCTGGCATTAGCCCTTTAGCTTCCAGTCCTGGGAGAAGCCCCAGGAGGGCACTCAGGTGAGTGTAGGGCAGTGTGTGTTTCCCACCCAGATGGGAAGCACTCTAGTGTTTAATTGGTAGAGCTGTGTGTGTGCTGCCCATGGATTGTTGGTCCTGGTGGTACACCTCCTCCCCTGCTGATCAGGCTGCATCTTTCAGCCCTTCCGACATGAAAGGTTGACATCCCCTTGACATAACCAAAGTACATTCATCACGCCCCAGCCAGAGAGGAGTGACCTGATGTACCTGATCAGTGTACCTGATGGTGGACTGGGGGCCATCTAGGGCATTTCTGGGTTAAAACAATTATACAGGGCATTGCAGGGATGCTTATAGAATGACACCCAGCTATAGGCCTAAACTCTGCATCACAAATCTTTCCCCTGGATAACAAATAAGCAGGAAAAGGAATTCTGAAGTCAGAGGAATATTCAAATTTAGGTAAAGTGCTGACCTTAGTGGGGAGGGGTGATGAAAAATCCTGCCTGCCCTCAGTCTGTTTGCAAATAATCTTCCTCTAGCTTTTTCCTTTCCATGTTGTATTTTTTTTTTTTTTTTACCATTCTCCCCACTTAGGGCTTATAGAATTCCAGAGTTTGACCTACAGTTTCCCAGTTGGTGGTCAAAAGATACCTCAGCAAGAGAAGCAGAAAGCTCTCTCCAGTGTAGAAAAGCAGCCATTGTCCTGGGGCAGGAAATGGTCCTGGCAAGAGTTACTTTTAAAGATGCCCAGTTTTCAGTGCTTGTTGCTATGCCTGTGAAAGTACCTTCAACCTCCAAGTCCCCCAGGTTCTGAGGGGCTTTCTCAGCTCCTTGCCCAGTTTAATGATACTGAAACAAACGTCTCTGTGAAAGATGGACTTGGGCATGTCCTTCAGAGAAGGGTAGCTGGCCCTTCCTACTTCTCCCACATACAATAAACTGATGGCCCTCAAGACTTATTGAATGAAGAGTGAGAGTGTCTATTTCTTTTTAAACACAAGAAATGAAAGAACAAAACCACAACTCCCAGGCTATAGTAGAAATGGGATTTTAATATAATATTCCAGTACAGCTTTTGCTATTTACCACAATAGTAAACGTTTTCTTTTTTTTACCTTTTATACAAAAAATCAATCACCCTCTCACCTCCTCTGAACTATTCCCTTCCCACTGACCCCATCTCCTGTGGTCTCATAAAGTCCTTGGTGCCTGGCACTTGCAGTGGCACCAGACAACATCAATGGGACTCAGCTGCCCCTCACCTGGTGAAGAGCAAGGTATGTGAAGTGGGGTCTCTCCTCTACTGGGGGAGGGGAGTAGGTAAGTCCATCACTCTCAGTTGGGCTTGATGGAATCTAGCCTGAGAACGCAGTGGGAGGCAGGGCCAGGACCCCTGGGAGGGTAATAGGCAGGTGCTGTAAGTCGTGAAGATAGAACTGAAGTTGTCAGACCCATTGGGTGGGTGAGTGCTCTGGGATGCCTGTGGGCACAGATGACAACGACTGCTACCTGTGAAGGAATGAGAGAAGTGTACAGAGGGCAATATCTGGCAGCAGGCAGGGCACTGTGCCCATTGGCAGTGCTCCTCAGCTAAAGTTAACTAGCCTTCTGGTTCCCAGAGAGCAGAAGGCACCTAAGGCAGTAAGAAGGTCCACGGGAGTCCAGGTCAGCCTGTCAACTGTTAGGTGTCATACCCAGCCAGAAGAGGTTCAGTGGTGAAACAAGCCTGGAGGTGGCCTGGGCTGTCACGTTGGGAGCACGGTGCCTGTCTGGCCTGGGCCATTCCAGTCTGTAAGTTTTTAGCTCACCCTGGAGAGGGTGATCCTGAGGCTGGCTATTGCCAGGAGTCAGTTAGAAGATGCCCTTTGTGAGCCAGAAAAAGAGCAAAGTAAACCTAAAAAATAAATATTAGAGCCGAGATGAATAGAATAGGGAACAACACAGCAATAGAGAAAATCAACAAACTAAAAGTTGTTTCTCTGAAAAAATGAAAAAATTGATGAACCTTTAGCTAGATTGATTAAGAAAAAAGTAGAGAAGACTCAAAGTCAGAAACAAAGTTGGGACAACACTACCAACCCCACAGAAATAAAAGAGTTTATAAGAGACTGTGAACAATTATACACCTACAAATTGCATACTCTAGACGAAATGGGAAAATTCTTACAAGCACACAAATTACAAAACTGGTGACTCCTACCAAACATTTAAAGAAAAACTAACCCCAATTCTTAAACTCTTCCAATAAGTAGAAGAGGAGGGAACACTTAAACGATTTCTGTGAGAGCAACATTACACTAATACAAAAGCTAGACAAAGATCTCACAAGAAAAAACTAGAGACCAATATCCCCCATGAGTATAGATGCAAAAATCCTTGATAAATACTAGCAAACAGAATCCAGCAGCATATTAAAGGATTATGCATCATGGTCAAGTGGGATTTATCCCAGGGGTTAAAGTACTGCTTGATATATGAAATGCAATCTATACCACATTAGTAGAATGAAGGGGGGAAAAATCCACATGATCATCTCAACTGATGAAGAAAAGGCATTTGACAAAAGCCAACACCCTTTCAGAATAAGAGAACTCAATAAGTAGAAATAAAAGGGAACATCCTCAACATGATAGAGGGCATTTATAAAACCCCACAACTAGCATCATGTTCAGTTATGAAAGACTGAAAGCTTTCTTCCTAAGATCAGAAACAAGACAAAGACATCCACCTTTACCACTTCTATTCAACATTCATTTTATTGGAGGCTCTGGCCAGAGCAATTAGGCAAGCAAAGCAAAAAGCATCCAAATTGGGAAGTAGGAGGTAAAATTATTGACAGATGACAAAAGTTTATATGTAGAAAATCCTAAAAAATTCACACACATACACACAACTGTTAGAGCTAGCAAACGAATTCAGTCAATCTGCAGGATCAATGGAATAGAAATTGAGACTTAAGAATTAAACCCATGCCAGTGGATTTTTCAACAGAGGCATTAAGTCCATCCAATGAAGGAAAAACAGTCTTTCTACAAATAGCATTGGGAAAACTGGATATCCCAGTTTTCAACATGCAAACGAGTGGAGTTGGAACCTTATCTCACACCATATGCAAAAATTAACTCAAAATGGATCCAAGAGCTAAAATTCCAAAACCCTTAGGGGAAAGAAAACAAACAAACAAACATAGAGGCCAATCTTTATGTCCTTGGATTTAGCAATGGTTTCTTAAATATGGCACCAAAGGCACAAGCAACAAAATATAAAACAAATGGACTTCATCAGAATTGGACTGATAAACAGCTAGTCAACCCAGCAGACCAGTGCTCAAGGCCAAGTCCAGGATGCCCAAGACACCCCAGACAAACAGCTGATTGACCTGGCAGCCCAGTGCCTGAGGCCAAGTCTTGGATGCTCAGGAGCCCATGTCAGACTGCTGGTCACTTGGAAACCTGGCACCCAGGGCCGAGCTCAGGATGGATATCTCGCCAACCCAGCAGCCTAGTGCCCAAGACCAAGTCTGGGAAAACTGGTACAAACAACTGATTGACCCAGCAGCCCAGCACCCTAGGTGGGATCCTCTGGGTGGACAGCTGGCTGACCCAGCACTCTGAAGTCTAAAGCCAGGTCTGGGACACCCAGGAGGCTCAGAATGAACAGCCCAGTCTATTCAGCAGCCTGGAAACTCTGGCCAAGTCCAGGATACCCAGAACAAACAGCTGGTAGACCTGGCAGCCTGGCACCTGACATAAAGTTCAGAAGGCCCAGGATGGACAGCTGGTTGACTTGGTTACCTAGAGCCCCAGGCCAAGTATGGAATGTCTAAAGCAAACTACTAGTTGACATGGCAACCTGAATCCAGAGGCTAAGTTTGGGATGCCCAAGATTGATGGTTAGACAGGCCGGTATCCTGGTGCCCAAGGCCAAGTCCAGGATGCCCAAATGGACAGGTATTCAACCCGGAAGTCCAGCACCTGAAGTCAATTTTAGGATGCCCAGGATGAGCAGCTGGTTAAACCAGCAACCTGTCTTGTGAGGCCAATTCCAGGATGACTAGGATGACTGTTGGGCCCCCAGTCTGGTGCCAGTGCCAAGACAGGGACACTCAGAACAGGCAACTGGCCAACCCATTGCCTGAGGCCAAGTCCAAGATCAGAATGAATAGCTGGTCCAACTGGTATCTCAGTGCCTGAGGCCAATTCGTGACTCCTGGGACCAGAAAGGTGGTCTACCCAGCAGACAGGCACCCAAGGAACGTTTTGAATGACCAGGATACGTATCTGTTTGACTGGGCAGCCCCATGCCTGAGGCCAAGTCCAAGACATCCGGAATGCCTGGGACAGACAGCTGTTTGATTCAGCAGCCTGTTACCTAAGGCAAGTTCAGGGTGCCTGGCAGCCAGTTGACCTGGATGCTCATCACCTGATGCCAAATATGGGATGCCCGGGACAAACTACTGGTCAAAACAGCAGCCCAATTCCAGACGGCAAGTCTGGGACAAAAAGTTGGTTGAGCAGGCAGCCCAGGGCCAAGGCCAAGGCTGGGACACCTTGGAAAGACGGGTGATTGACCTGGCAGCCAGGTGCTAGAGGCCAAATCTAGGATGATTGGGTCAGACAGGTCAACACGACAGCTTAATGCCTGAGGCCAACTCCAGGATTCCCGGAAAGGACAGTGGTCTCCTCACACGTTGGCACTAGAGGTCAAGTCCAGGATGCCTGGGACAGACAGCTGGTTGACATGGCAGCCTGGCACAAAAGGCCAAGTCTGGGACACCCTGGAAAGACAGCTGGCCAACCCAGCAACCTGGTGACCAAGGCCAAGTCTGGGATGCCCAGGACGAACAGCTCTTCGACCCAGAAGACCAACACCCAAGTCCAAGTCTGGGAGGCCTAGGGAAAACAGCTGGTAGACACAGCAGCTCAGTGCCCAAGGCCAAGTCTAGGACATCTGGGACAGAGCTGGATGATTCAGTATCCCAGCAACCAAGATAAAGTCTGGGAGGCCCAAGACATACAGGTGGTCAACTAAAGTCTGCCACTAGAGGCCAAGTCCAGGACACTTGGGATGGATGGCTGGTTGACCCAGTAGTACAGTATCCAAGGCCAAGTTCAGGAAGCCTGAGATGCCAGTGATAACTCGACCTGGCAGCTCAGTGCCCAAGGCCAAGTCTGGGACCCTCCAAGACACACGGGACACCCAAGTCAACCCAGCAGCACAGTGCCTGATGCCAAGTCTAGGACTCCTAAGATTGTCAGCTGGTTTACCTGACAGTCTAGCACCCAAGGCCAAGTCAGGGATACATGGGATGCCCAGGACTGATATGTGGTTGATCCAGAAACTTGACACTTAAAGCCAAATCCAGTATGCCCAAACAGGACAGCTAGTTACCTGGCAGACCAGCACCTGAGGCCAAGTTTGGGATGCCCAGGTCAAAGAGCTGGTGAACCTGCCAACCAAATCCAGGACACTAGGGTGCTCAGGAAGGACAGCTTGTCGACCTGGCAGCCTAACACTGGAGGCCAAGTCTGGGATACTTCAAATGGACAGCTGGTCAACTCTTCAGAACATCTGAGGCCACGTCTGAGACACCCCAGATAGCTACCAGGTTGATCCAGCAGCCCAACACTGCACCACGTGTGTGATGCTTGGGACAAACAACTGGTTTCACCTGGTAGCTGGTTGTCTGAGACCAAGTTCCCTATGCCACAGAATTCACAGTTGGTCAACTCCACAGAACAGCACCAGAGGCCCAGTCCAGGGCACCTCAGACTACTGGTCAATGCAGCTCAATACAGGAGTCCAAGACTGTGATGCTTCTGAGGGACAGCTAGTCAACTTGGCAGCCCAGGGTCTGAGGCCAAGTCTGGAATGCCATGGGATGCACAGATGATCAACCTGGCAGCTCAGCATTCAAGGCCAAGTCTGGGACTCTCAAACAGTCCAGGACATCCTGAAAGGACAGCTGGTCAATCCAGTAGCCTGACCTGATGCCAAGTCTCAGACATTCAGGATACCCAGTATTGTGTGCTTGCTGACCCAGTAGCTCAGTGCCAGAGGCCAAGTCTGGGAGGCCCAGGAAAGATATCTGGTCATGCTGGCACTCTGGCACCTAAGGCCCACTCAGGGTTGTCCAGGATGCCCAGGATGGACAGCTGTCCAACCCAGCAGCCTGAAGGCAGAGGCCAAGCCTAGGACCACCACAATGAACAGCTCATTGGCCTGGCAGCCTGGTGCTTGAGGCAAAGTTTGGGATTTCCAAAATGCATGAGACAAATTGCTGGTCAACCCAAGCTGTCACCAAAGGCCAAGCCAGGGATGTTTGAGACACAGAGCTGGAGAGCTTAGCTGCCTGGCACTATAGACCAAGTCCAAGACTGCCAGGAAGCCTGGGACAGACAGTTGGTTTACCTGGTAACCTGGTGGTGAGGTCAACTATGGAATGCCCAAGCCAGGCAACCTCAGACCTGGCGCCTGAGGCCAAGTCCAGGATGCCTGAAAAAAAGCTGAACTACCCAGCAGCTTGGTGCCCAAAGTTGTCCCAGTATCCTGGCACCTGAGGCCAAGTCTGGGATGCCCAGGACACCTGAGATTGACAGCAGATCAACCCAGCATCCCAACATTGAGACCAGATGTGAGATGAACAAAAAGCTGGTTGACTTGGAAGCATGATGCCTGAAGCCAGGATTTTGACAGCTGGGACAAACAACTCGTTAACCCAGAAGCATGGTTCCTGAGGCCAAGACCAGGAAACAGGATGGATAGCTGGTCAACCCAGCAGCTTGGCACTTAAGGAAGGCCAATTCTGGGGCAGAGAGGAAGGACAGCTCGTTAACCCAGAAAGCCAGTGCACAAGGCCAAGTTAGAATGCATCAGACAAAGAGTTGGTTGACCTGGAAGCCTGGCTCACATGGCCAAAACCAGGACACTTGGGATAGACAGTTGGTTGACTTAGCAGCCCAACACCTGAAACCAAGTTTAGGACATCCAAGATGGACAATCTAGCAGCCTAGTGCATTAGGCCAAGTCTAGGATGCACCAGAATAACAGCTGGTCAACCTGGAAACAGGCACCTAAGACCAAGTCCAGGATTCCAGGATGGACAGCTGGTTGATCCAAAAGTCCAGAGCTCAAGACCAAGTGTTGGATGCCTGGGAAGCCTGGGAAAGATAGCTATTTGACATTGCAGCCTGACACTGGAGGCCAATTCCAGGACACCTAAGATGGATAGCTGGTTGGCCTGACTTCCTGGCTTCTGAGGCCAAGTTTAGGATGCCTCAGATAGACAGCTGGTCAACTCATTAGCCTGAATCTGGAGGCCAAGTCTAGGACACCCTGTTGACCTGGCAGCCCAACACTGGAGGTCAAGTCCAAGATGGACAAGTGGTCTACTCGGCAGCGTGGTGCCACAGCTCAAGTCCAGGATGCTAGGGATGGACACATGGTCAATCCAGCAGCACTCTCTGAAGCCAAATCCAGGACACCCCAAATGGTAGGCTGGTCAACACAGCAGCCTGGCAACTGAGGCCAACTCAGGGATGCCCAAAATTGACATCTGGTTGAATTGGTGATCCTACATTGAAGGCCAAGGCTGGGATGGACAATTGGTCGACTCAAAAGCATAGCATCTGAGGCCAAGTGCATGACACCAGGGACAGACAGCTGGTCAACTCTAAGTCTGGGATGCTTGGGAAGAACTGCTGGTCATCTGGCACCCTGGAGCCCATGGTCAACTTTGGGATGCCCTGGAAGAACAGCTGGTCAACCAGGCAGCCTGGCACTCAAGGCAAATAATTTGGTGATCAGGAAGCTTCAGATGGACAGCTGGCTTACCAGTCCAGTGCTGACGGCAAGTCCAAATGCCTAGGGCAAAAAGCTGGTTAACCAAACAGCCCATGCCTGAGGCAAATCTCTTAAAAACTTTACTACATTTATTACAGAATGGTTATCAGTCTTATTCACTGAAAGAACAATGTGCAGTATGCAGCTTGTAAGTGGTGTTTTAGAAAATAATTTCTTACAAGTCTCTTATACATATTACAACATGCATTACACATGGGGTATCACTTTCATTCACTGAAGAACACTACTGAAAACATCTTGCTGTTAGAAAAATGCCTTTATACAAGACTTTAAACATTTCATTACATACATTACAGAATGGGTATCACACCAATTCACTGAATAATGTGCTAAATATAGCTTGCATGAAGCTTGTTAGAAACCACAAATTTCTTAAACACTTTGCTACATGCATTACAGAATAGTATCACTTCCTTTCTCTGAGAGAACACTTGCTGAATGCAGTTTTCAAGTGGCTTATTAGAACACTGTTATTAGTCTCTTAAACACTTTACAATATTCAGTAAAGCGTGGGATTCACTTCCATTCACTGAAAGAAAACTAAACTGAACACATCTTGCAAGTAGCTTGCTAGAAACACGTTTATTACAGTTTCTTAAACACTTTAGTACATGCATTACAGAAAGGACATCATTTCCATTCATTGAGAGAACATTATGCAGAACACAAATTGCAAGTGGCTTTTAAGAAACACTGTTGTTACAAGTCCTTGTTAGAAACAATTTTATTACAAGTCACATAAATATTTCACTATATGCACTACAGAATCTATTTCCATCCCTGAAAGAATACCATGCTGAAAGCAGCTTGCAAATAGTTTGTTAGAAAAACTTTCATTACTAGTCTCTTAAACACCTCACTAAATGCATCACAGAATAAATATCACTCCCATCCAATGAATAAACTCTGTGATAAACATGGTTTGCAAGTGTCTTGTCAGAAACACCTTTCTTACAAGAACTTAAAACACACACAGCATGCCTTAGTGAATGGGTACGACTTCCATTCACTGCAAGAAACTGCTGAACAAAGCTTGCTAGTAGGCTGAAAGGAACATCTTTATTACTTTTAAAAATAAACACATCACTACATGCGTTACAGAATAAGTATCACTTCCATTCAATGAAAGAAACTGCAATGAACACAGCTTGCAAGTGTTTTCAGAAACAGTTTTATTGTAAGTCCTCTAAACAGTTCTCAAATGCAATACACAACAGGAATCAGTTTCATTCACTAACACTGTAGCAAATGCATTTTGCAAGCAGCTTGTTAGATACTCCTTGACTACAAGTTTCTTAAACACTTCACTCCATGCATTATGGAAGAATATCAATTTATTCAATGAAAGAATACTATGCTGAATATCGCTTTCAAATACCTTTTTAGGAACACTTTTATTATGTCTCTTAAACAATCATGACATGCATTACAGAATGAGTATCACTTCCATGAACTGAAAAACAAATTGTGCTTGTGGTGCAACTTGCAAGTGGCTTGTTATAACCATCTTTACTTCAAGTATTGTAAACAATTCAGTATATGCGTTACAGAATGACTATCACTTCCAATCACGGAAAGAACACTGTATCAAACACATCTTGCAATTAACTTGTTAGAAACTATGACAAGTCTTGGTAACACTATACTACATGAATTAAAGAATGGATTTCACTTGCATATACTGAAGGAGTACCATGGTTAACACACCTGCGAACATCTCTATAGAAAAATCTTTAGTTCAATTTTTGAAACAACTCTTTACAGTCATTATATAGTGGGTTTCACTTTCTTTCACTGAAAGAACTCTGTACTTAATGCATAATGCAAAGTAGCTTGTTAGAAATACCTTTATTACAAGATTCTAACCATGTCACTACATGCCTTAGTGAACAGGAATCATTTCCATTCACTGAGAGAATACTCTACTGAATGCATCTGGCAAGCAGGTTGTTAGAAACACCTTTTATTACAAGTATCTTACCATTTCACTTAATTTTTTAAAATTGAAGTGTAGTTCACATAAAATATTATATTAGTTTCAGGTGTACAACACAGTGATTCAATATTTTTATAGATTATGAACCATACAAAATTATTATAAAATATTGACTATAGTCCCTGTGCTGTACATTACATCCCACTGACTTATTTTATAATTTGTAGTTTGTACCTCTTAATTCCCTTCACCTATTTTACCTCTTCCCCCGACCCTCCTCTCTGGCAACCAGTAGTTTATTATCTGTATCTGAGTAATTTTCTCTCGTTACATTTGTTCATTTGCTTTGGTTTTTAAAAATTCCACATATAAGTGAAAATATACAGTATTTGTCTTTATTTCGCTAAGACTTATACCCTCCAGGTTCATCCATGTTGTCACAAATGGCAAGATTTCATTCTTTTTTAAGGCTTAGTAATATTCCATTGTGTATACATACCACATTTTCTTTATCCATTTATCTGTTGATGAACACTTAGGATGCTTCCACATCTTGAGTATTGTACTGCTGTAAACATTCAGGTGCATATATCTTTTTGAAACAGTGTTTTCATTTTCTTCAAATAAATACCCAGGAGTGTAATTGCTGGATTGTATGGTAGTTCTATTTTTAATTTTTTGAGGAACTGCCATAAAGTTTTCCATATTGGCTGTACCAATTTACATTCCCATCACAGTGTACTAGGGTGCCTTTTCTCCACATCCACTTCAACACTTGTTATTTGTAGTTTTTTTGACAATAGACATTCTACCAGGTATGAGGTGCTATCCCGTGGTTTTGATTTGCATTTCCCTAATGAGTAGTGATATTTGTTACTGAACCTGGACTTGGGTCCACTCACCTGACACTCAGCAAAGTCAATCTTATGACACTGGGTTGTGGTTAAGGAAAGTAAAGCATTTATTGCAGGGAACCAAGCAAGGAGAATGGGCAGCTCATGCTCAAAAGACCTGAACTCCTTGTTTGGCACCTTACAATAAAAGCTGTACCTTCCTTCAATACAACTCAGTGTCAGCAGACTGGCTTTGCTGTGCATTTGGTGAGCAGACCCAATCTAAGTTCAGTAAAATGTTGATCATCTTTTCATGTGCCTGTTGGCCATCTGTATGTCTTCTTTGAAAATATGCCTATTCAGGTCATCTTCCCAATTTTTTAATCAGATTTTTTTATATTGAGTTGTATGAGTTCTTTATATATTTTGGGATATTAATTCCTCATCTGACATATCATTTGCAAATATCTTCTCCCATTCAATAGGTTGACTTTTCAAATGGTTGATGGTTTTCTTCACTGTGCAAAACCTTTTTAGTTAGATTTGGTCCCACCTGTTTTTTTGCTTTTGTTGTCCTAGCCTGAGGAGACATATCCAAAAAATGTTGCTAAGACCAGTGTCAAAGAGATTATTGCCCATGTTTTTTCTTGGGAGTTTCAGGTCATACATTTAAGTCTTCCATTCATTTTGAGTTTATCTTTGTGTATGATGTGAGAAAGTAGTCCAGTTTGATTCTTTTGCATGTAGCTGTCTGGTTTTCCCAACACCATTTATTGAAGAGGCTGTCTTTTCCCCACTATATATTTTTGCCTCCTTTGTTATAGATTAACTGACCATATATGCATGGGTTTATTTCTAGGTTGTCTATTTTGTTTCACTGATCTGTGTGTGTGGTGTGTGTGTGTGTGTGTGTGTGTGTGTGTGTGTGTGTGCCAGTACCATACTGTTTTGATTACTTAGCTTTGTAGTATAGTTTGAAGCCAGGGAGCATTCTTTTTTCAAGATTGCTTTGGCTATCTGGGGTCTTTTGTATTTATGTACAAATTTTTGGATTGTTCATTCTAGTTCTGAGAAAAATGTCATGGGTATTTTGATAGGAAATGCATTAAATCTATAGATTGCTTTGGATAGTATGGACATTTTAACTATGTTAATTCTTACAATCCATGAACACAGATATCTTTCCATTCATTCGTATCATCTTCAATTTGCTTCAGTGTCTTATATTTTTCAGAGAACAGTACTTTCACCTCCTTGGTTAAATTTATTCCTATGCATTTTATTCTTTTCCTATGCATCTGCAAACAGTGACAGTTTTACTTCTTCCCTTCCTATTTGGATGCCTTTTATTTCTTTTTCTTGTCTAATTGCTGTGGCTAGGTCTTCCAATACTATGTTAAATAGGAGTGGCAAGAGTGGACATCCTTGTCTTGTTCCTGACATTACAGGATATTTTTCAGATTTTCATTATTGAGTATAGTGTTGGCTCTGGGTTTGTCACAAATGGCCCTTATTATGTTCCCTCTATACCCATTTCATTGATAGGTTTTACCATAAATGGATATTGAATTTTATCAAAAAGTCTTCTGCTTCTATTTATTTATTTATTTATTTATTTATTTATTTATTTATTTATTTATTTATTTATTTATTTATTTATGGCTGTGTTGGGTCTTCGTTTCTGTGCGAGGGCTTTCTCTAGTTGAGGCAAGTGGGGGCCACTCTTCATCGCGGTGCGCGGGCCTCTCACTATCGTGGCCTCTCTTGTTGCGGAGCACAGGCTCCAGACACGCAGGCTCAGTAGTTGTGGCTCACGGGCCTAGTTGCTCCGCGGCATGTGGGATCTTCCCAGACCGGGGCTTGAACCCGTGTGCCCTGCATTGGCAGGCAGATTCTCAACCACTGCGCCACCAGGGAAGCCCTTCTGCTTCTATTTAGATGATGATATGATTTTCATGCTTCAGGGTGTTAATGTGGTGTATCACATTGATTGATTTGAGGATATTGCACCTTCCTTGCATCCCTGAAATAAATCCCACTTAATCATGATGTAAGATCCATATAATATATTGTTGAATTCAGTTTGTTACTATTTTGTTGAGGATTTTTATATTTATGTTTGACCTGTAATTTTTTTTTTGAATTGTTTTTGGTTTTGATATCAGCGTAATGTTGGCCTCATAGAATGAGTTTGGAAATGTTTTTTCCAATTTTTTAAGAACAGTTTGAGAAGGACAGGTATTGACTCTTTATTAATCCTTTTATTTTTTATTTTTTAGTTTTTATTATTAGCTTAATATTTATTGAAATATAGTTGATTTACAATATTGTGTTAGTTTCAGGTGTACAGCAAAGTGATTCAGTTACACACACACATATTTTTTTACATTCTCTTCCACTGTAGGTTATTACACCTATTGGCGTATACACAGAGCTGAGCAAAACTTTAAAGTACATCTCAAAAGAGCAGTATTATAGATCTCTTAAACAATATAATTCACGCATCACACTTCAAAAACATCTTCCACTCAATAAAAGAATACAGTGCACAGAAATTCTTTCTTATGGTAAGAAACAATTGGCTACATTCCTTCTGTGAGAATCACGTTTAATTCTGCCCTCTGAAAGCCCTTACCTTCCAATCACATTGAGCACACTTAGTTGAGGTCAACAGGACTTAGCAAATAAAGTTGCTAGATTTACAAGTTTAGGGAACACATCTTTGCCTCTATCACATACAAGGTATAACGTTCCTTCATGAAAAGAACACTGTTGGAGAAACTTTATACTGGTAGCCAAGTACAAAGTTCTTCTGGTTGTGATGGGAGGCTCTACATTGTATGCATGTTGACAAGGCCATTGATTATATTCTCAGTTAGTAACCTGTATTGAGAAAAGACTCAAATTACCTGTAAAACCATAGTGTTAGACAGCTATGAAATAAAACACTACCTACTTCAGTCACTTGGGGTCAGTTCCCAACACTGAAAGAACACTGTGCCTAAGCGTTCTTTCCTCTATCTTGTGAAAAACACATACTTTTACTATGGGGGAAAGAGGCCTTGGCATACAGTCTCACTCTCATTTGGCCTCTGAACATGGAGCATCTCGCAGCTTTTGATGCCAATTTTCAAAGGGTTGGTTTACAGGTCTCTCAAACATTTAACTAGCTACTCCAAATCCTGGGAACAATTTCCAAACACTGAAAGAACAATCTGTATAAAACCTCGTCCTTCTACTCTGTATGATACATATATTTTCTATATAGAAATCAGGCCTGTTCCACAGTGTGAAAGACCTTCACACCAACTGCCACAGCTTTAAAGTACCTCTCCAAAGACCAGTATTACAGATCTCTTAAACAATATACTTCATGCGTGACAATTCACATATATCTTCCACACAATGAAAGAACGGAGCACACAGGATTTCTTTCTTATGGTAAAAAAACAGTTGGCTACATTCCTTCCATGAGAATCATGTTTAACTATGGCTTCTGAAGAAAGGCTTTTCCTTCCAATCGCATTGAGCACACTTAGTTGAGCTCAACCTCACTTAGCAACTACAGTTGCTAGATTTACAGGTTTAGGGAACACATCTCTGCCTCTATCACATACAAGGTATAACTTTACTTTAGAGAAAGAACACTGTTGGAGAAACTCTGTATTGGTAGCCTGGTACAAAATGCTTCTGGTCGCAACTGGAGACTCTTCATTGTATTCGGGTTGACGAGGCCCTTTGATCACATTTTCATTTAGTAGCCTGTTGTGAGGAAAGACTCAAAGTAGCCTGTAAAACCGTAGTGTTAAAGACAGCTGTGAAATAAAACACTACCTGCTTTGGTCACTTGGGGTAAGGTGCAAACACTGAAAGGACACTGTGCCTAAAAGTTCTTTCACCTATCTTGTGAAAAACACATATTTTACAATGAGAGAAACAAGGCCTGGCATGCAGTCTGCAAGGATTTCACTCTCATTTTGCCTCTGAACCCTGAGCTTCTTTCAGTTTTTGATGCCACTTTTCATAGGGGTGGTTTGAGGTCTCTCAAACATTTCACTCCAAATCCTGGGTACATGTTCCATACACTGAAAGATCAATGTGTATAAAACTTCATCCTTCTACACTGTAGGACACGTATATTTTCTCTATGGGAAACAGTCCTTTTCCTTACGTGGGAAAGGCCTTCACAACTATTGACATAAAAACAAAGCTGAATGCAGCTTTAAATTACCCCTCGAAAGACCTGTATTACATCTCTTAAACAATATAATTCATGCATCACACTTCAAATACATCTTCTACTCTATTAAAAAAAAAAAACACAGTGCATAGAAGTTTAACAGAAACAATTGGCTACATTCCTTCTGTGAGAATCATGTTTATGCCATCTGAAAGGCCTGACCTTCCAATTGCATTGAGCACACTTAGTTGAGCTCAACCTCACTTAGCAATTATAGTTGCCAATTTACAAGTTCAGGGAACACACCTCTGCCCATATCACATACAAGGTATAATTTTCCTTCATGGAAACAACACTGTTGGAGAAACTTTGTACTGGTATGGTAGCCTGGTGCAAAGCGGTTCTGGTTGCGATGGGAGACTCTTCATTGCATGTGGGTTGACAAGGCCAGTGATTATATTCTCAGTTAGTAACCCTGTTTTGAGGAAAGACTCAAAGTGCCCTGGAAAAACACTTGTTATATATGTCTGAGAATTAAATTACCACCACCTTCAGTCACTTGCCGTAAGTTCCATACAGTGTAAGAACAGTGTGCCAAAAATTCCTTAGTCCATCTTGTGAAAATCACATAGTTTTTTTGAAGGGGGAAGAAGCCTTGACATGTAATCTGCAAGAATTTCACTCTCATTTAGCCTCTGAACACAGAGCTTCTCTCAGCTTTCCATACAACTATACAGAGGATTGGTTTGTCAGTCTCTGAAACATTTCACTAGCTACTCCAAATCATGAGTAAAAATTCCATACACTGGAAGAAAAATATGTATAAAACTTAGTCCTCATACGTGTATGACAAGTACATTTTCTTATGGAAATCTGGACAATTCCACAGTGTGAAAGGACTTCACACCTATTGGGGTTTACACAGAGAGCTGACAGCAGCTTTAAAGTACCTCTCCAAAGAGAAGTATTACAGATCTCTTAACAACATACTTCATGTATCATAAACAAATATAACTTACACTCAATAAAAAAACACAGTGCATTCTTATATGTGAAATAAAATACTACCTGCTTCAGTCACTCGGGGTCAGTTATGAACAATGAAAGAACACTGTGCCTAAAAATTCTTTTGTCTAACTTGTGGAAAACACATACTTTTACTATGGAGGAAACAAGCCCTCATGTGAAGTCTGGAAGAATTTCACTCTCATTTTGCCTCTGAACACAGAGCCTCTAGCATCTCCTTTTACTCTGTATGATATGTACATTATCTCTGTGGGAAACAGGACTTTCCTTACTTCACACTTACTTGCTTTACACTCAGAGCTGAGCACAGCTTTAAAGGACATCTCGAAAAGAAGCATTATAGTTACCATGGGAAACTCTTCATTGGATGCAGGTTGAGGATGCCATTGCTTATATTCTCAGGTAGTAAACCTGTTTTGAAGAAGACTCAAAGTAGTCTGCAAAAAACACTCATGTTGTAAGTCTGTGAAATAAATCACTACCTTCTTCAGTCACTTCGGTTACCTTCCATACACCAAAAGACCACTGTCCCTAAAAATTCTTGCGTCTATCTTGTGAAAACAAATGCTTTTACTACAGGTGAAACAAGCCTAGGCATGCAGTCTGCAAGGATTTCACTCTCATTCCACCTAGGACCACTGAGCATCTTGCAGCTTTAGAAGCCACCTTCTAAACTGAGCGCAACCTCACTTAGCAATTACAGTTGCTAGATTTACAAGTTCCAGGAACACATGTCTGCCTCTATCACATACAAGGTAGAACTCTCCTTGATGGGAAAACACTGCTGGAAAAACTCTGTGCTGGTAGCCTGATCCAAAGGGCTTCTGGTTGCTCAGGAGCCTCTTCTTGGTTTGCAGCTTGACAAGGCCATTGATTACATTCTCACACCTGTTTTGCAGAGACTCAAAGTAGCCTGGAAACAGTGGTGACAGACAACTGTGAAATAAATCACTACCCACTTCACTCACTTGATGTACATTCCGCATCCTGAAAAAGCACTGTGCCTTAAAATTTTTTGCATCCGTCTTTTAAAACAAATACTCTTACTAAGGGTCAAGCAGGCCTTGGCATGCGATTGGCAAGGATTTCACTCTTATTTTGCCTACAATCTCAGACCATCTCGCCACTTTTGATGCCATGTTTCAAAATTTTGGTTTTCAGGTGTCTCAAACATGGCCCTAGCTACTCCAAATCCTATGGACGTGTTCCATACCATGAAAGTACAATCTGTATAAACTTTTGACTTTCTACTCTGTAAGAAAAATACATTTTCTCTATGGGAAACAGTCTTATCCTTCTGTGGGAAGAAGCTTTCACATCGACCAGCTTTTACAAACAGAGCTGAGCCCCTGCAACTTTTACGGTGAAAAAACACCTTACCTATAGAGGAACAAAGAATACATCCAGTATATTTTCAGAAACCATGCAGGCAAAAAGAGAGAAGAGTGAAATATTTAGAGTGTTGAGGAAAATACCCACCAACCTAGAATTCTGTGCCCTGCAAACTATCCTTAAGAAGTGAAAGAGAAATAAAGACTTTATCAGACAAACAAAACTAAGGGAATTTGCTATCAGGACACCTGTCTTTCAAGAAATGTTAAAAGAACTTCCTTAGAGAGAAGGAAAATAATATAAGTCAAAAACTCAGATGTACATAAAGAAAGGAAAAGCATTGAAGAAGGATTAAGCAAAGATAAAACTAAAACTTTTGTTTTTTTAATTCTTAATTGATCTAATAGGTAACAGCTTTTTCAAAACAATATTAACAACATATTTGATTTTGTATGGTTGTGTACATGATATAGATAGGTAGATAAAAAGACAGATAGATGCTTCTGTATGCTTATATATAAGTGAAATGAATGACAGCAATGATACATGGAATAGGAGGGAGGAATTAGAATTATTTTGCTATTGTTATAAGGTACTCACACAACCTATGAAGTGGTACAGTGTTATTTGAAAGTGCACATGTATTAGTTGTAAATGTATATTGCAAACTCCAGGGCAACCGCTAAAGAAAATAATAAAAGAAGTATTACTGAAATGCTATGAAACAAGAGAAAATGAAATCATATATAATGCTCAATTACCCACACACGTATGGTCAATTAATCTTCGACAAAGGAGGCAAAAATATAAAAGGAGAAAAGTCTCTTCAGCAAGTGGTGCTGGGAAAGCTGGAGAGCCACATGTAAATCAATGAAGGTAGAACACTCCCTAACACCATATACAAAAATAAATTCAAAATGGCTTAAAGACTTAAATATAAGACATGACACCATAAAACTCCTAGATGAGAACACAGGCAAAACATTCTCTGACATAAATAGTACAAATAGTTTCTTGGGTCAGTCTCCCAAGGCAATAGAAATAAAATAAAAAATAAACAAATGGGACCTAAACAAACTTACAAGCTTTTACACAGCAAAGGAAATCATAAACAAAATGAAAAGACAACCTACGGAATGGGAGAAAATATTAGCAAACAATGCAACCAACAAGGGTTTAATTTCCAAAATATGCAAACAGCTCATATATCTCAATAACAACAGCAAAAACAAACAACCCAATCAAAAAATGGGCAAAAGACCTAAACAGACATTTCTCCAAACAAGATATACAGATGACCAATAGGCTCATGAAAAGATGCTCAACATCACTAATTATTAGAAAAATGCAAATCAAAAGTACAATGAGACATCACCTCACACCAGTCAGAATGGCCATCATTAAAAAGTCTACAAATAACAAATGCTGGAGAGGGTGTGGAGAAGATGGACTCCCCCTACACTGTTGGTGGAAATGTAAACTGGTGCAGCCACTGTGGAAAACAGTACAGAGGTTCCTCAAAAAACTGAAAATAGAGTTGCCATATGATCTAGCAATCCCACTCCTGGGCATATATCTGGAGAAAACTATAATTCAAAAAGATACATGTACCCCAATGTTCATATCAGCACTATTTCCAATAGCCAAGACAAGGAAACAACCTAAACGTTCATCAGCAGATGAATGGATAAAGAAGATGTGGTATATATACACAATGGAATACTACTTAACCATAAAAAAGAATGAAATAATGCCATTTACCACAACATGGATGGACCTAGAGATTATCATACTAAGTCAAGTAAGTCAGAAAGAGAAAGACAAATACCATATGATATCACTTACACATGGAACCTAAAATATGACACAAATGAACTGATTTATGAAACAGAAACAGACTCACAGACATAGAAAACAAACTTATGGTTACCAAAGGGGAAATGGGGTGGGGGAAGGATAAATTAGGAGTTTGAGATTAGCAGATACAAACTACTATATATAAAATAGATAAACAACAAGGTCCTACTGTATAGACCAGGGAACTATATTCAATATCCAGTAACAGACCATAATAGAAAAGAATATGAAAAGAATATATATATATATAAATAACCAAATCACTTTGCTGCACACCAGAAACTAACACAACATTGGAAATCCACTATACTTCAATTTAAAAAATTAAAACTTTAAAAAAAAAACAGTAAACAGTACGTAAAATTAAAAGAAAAAATTTTAAATAAATAAAACACTCAATTAAAATCTCAAAGGCAGAAAGAGAGTGGAAGACAAAAACAGGAACAAAGAACGTAAGCAACACATAGAAAACAGTAACAAATATGATAATATTAATCTAACTACATCAATTTGAATGTTAGTGGTCTAAATGCACCATGACAGAGATTGTCAGATGGATCAAACATGATCAAAAACATGATTCAACTATATGTTGTCTGTAAGATACGTTGTTTTCATTTTAAATATAAAGACACACAAAGTAAAAGTAAATAAATGGAGAAAAACATAATATGTTAACACTAATCAAAAGAAAGTTGGAATAACTATTAATTTCAGACAGAGGAAATGTCAAAGTGAGGAACATTATCAGGGATAAAGAAAGGGAATTACATAATGATAAAGGGGTTAATTCTCCAAGAAGACATAACAATCCTTAACATGAATGCACATAACAATGTATCATCAAACTACATGAGGTAAAAACTGATCAAACATCAAGGAGAAGTAGATGAATCAACTATCATAATTGGAGACTTCCACACTCCTCTATCAGAAATGGACAGATCCAGCAGGCAGAAAATCAGTAAGGATATAGCTGAACTCAGTAACACCATGGATCAACTGGATATAATGGACATCTACAGAACACTTCATCCAACAACAGCAGAATATACTTTTTTCTCAAACTAACCTGGAACATTCACCAAGATAGACCACATTCTGGGCGATAAAACACACTTAATAAATTTAAAATAACACCAATGTCTGCTCTCAGATCACAATGGAATTAAACTAGAAATGAGTAACAGAAGATAGCTGAAAAAATCCCAATTCTTGGAGATTAAATGATACACTTCTATATATCACATGGGTCAAAGAAGAAATCTCAAGAGAAATTCTTAAATATTTTGAATGAAATGAAAATGAAAACACAACTTATCAAAATCTGTGGGGTATAAGGAAAGCAGTGCTTAGAGGGAAATTTATAGCACTGAATACATCTATGAGGAGACGAAAGATCAAAAATTAATAATCCAAGCTTCCACCTTAGGAAACTAGAAAAAGAAGAGCAAATTAAATCCAAAGTAAGCAAATGAAAAGAAATCATCAAAAAGCAGAATGAAGTTGAAAACAGGAAATCAATAGTAAAAATCAATGAAACTAATAGCTGGTTCTTTGAGAAGATCAATATCAAAAAGTCTCCAGCTGTGCCAACTAAGAAAAAAAGAGCTAGGACATGAATTACTAATATGAGATATGAAATAGGGGACATCACTACAGAACACATTAAAAGTATAATAAAGGAATACTATGAACAACTATATGCCAACTAATTTGATAATCTAGATAAAATGGACTAACTCCCTTTGAAAGTCACAATCTGCCAAAACTCATGCAAGAAGAAACAGACAATCTGAATATGCCTATATTAAAGAAATTGAGTCAATAATTAATAACCCTCTAGAATGAAAAGCACCAGGCCCAGATGGGTTCTACCACATTTAAGAAGAAACTATACCAATTCTCTACAATATCTTTCACAATATAGAATTAGAAGGGTATACTTCTAATTCTCATAAAATGGTAACTCATTTTATGAAGCTACCATTATCCCAATACCAAAACTTGACAAAGAAAATACAGGATAAAAGAAAACAAGACCAATGTCTCTCATGAAGATAAATGCAAAATCCTCAACAAAATATTAGCAAATCAAATACAACAATGTATGAAAAGAATTACACACCAGTACCAAGTGGGATTTATCCCAGGTATACAAGGTTGGTTGGCTCAACACTTGAAAATCAATTAATGTAATACATCATATTAACAAGCTAAAGAAGAAAATCATATGAGCGTATCAGTAGATGCAGAAAAACCATTTGACAAAAAACAGTACCCACTCATGATAAAAACTATCATAAAAACCCTATAGCTAACTCACTTAATGGTCAGAAACTGGGAGCTTTCCATTAAGATCAGGAACAAGACACAGATGTCTCCTCTCACCACTGCTTTTCAACATCATACTGGAAGGTCTACCTAATACAATAAGACATGAAAAGGAAATAAAAGGCATGCAGATTAGGAAGGGAAAAAAACTATATTTGTTCACAGATGACTGTTCATTTGCAAAGTCAGGACTTCACTGGCTGAAATTTAAAACTGGCCCCCATACACAGAGGGCAAGGAGAGACTGAAGAAAGAGGCAGACCACTTCAGGCTAGTAGGTGGCAGTTTTAATAAACAACGGAACTTACATAGGAGGCTTATCTTCGTCAGTCACAAGACAAGTAGATCTTTGCATCCTCCCGCCAGAATCTTAAAAGTTTATAAAGAGGCTTTAACGGGATTCGTCACACATCCAGTCCAGATGGTCTCAACAACACATTACTCTCTCAAGGCTTCATCCTCGAAACGGCTGCTGGTATGGAAATAGTAGGTGGAACATAAATTCCAAGGACGGGGGAGAGGTTAAGGAGCCTCTGATTGCCTGGGTCAACTAGCAGTCACATCTTCTTGATGACCTCCTCCAACAATGACATGATCATCTATGTAGAAAATCCAAAAAACTCCTAGAATAAGCAACGATAGCAAGGTTGCAGGATGCACGGTTAATATACAAAAGTCAATTGCTTTCCTCTATACCACCAATGAACATGTAGAATTTGAGATTAAAAATATAATACCATTATACTGACACCCCCCAAAATGAAATACTAAGGTATAAATCTAACAAAATATGTGTAAGATCTATGTGAAGAAAACTATAAAACTCTGATGAACAAAATCAGGGAAGAACTAAATAAATGGAGAAATATTCCTTTTTCATGGATAGGAAGACTCAGTACTGTCAAGATGTCAGCTCTTCCCAAATTGATCTATAGATTCAGTGCAATCCCAATCAAAATGCCTGCAAATTATTTTGTGCATATTGACAAGCTGAGTATGAAGTTTATATGGAAAGGCATAAGATCCAGAATAGCTAACACAATACTGAAGGAGAAGAACAAAGTTGGAAAACTGATGCTACCTGACGTCAAGACTTACTACAGGCATATCTCAGAAATATTGCAGGTTTGGTTTCAGACCACAGCAATAAACTGAATATCAAAATAAAGCAAGTCACATGAATTTCTTTTGTTTCCCAGTGCATATAAAAGTTATGTTTACACTATACTGTAGTCTATTAAGTGTGCAACAGCATTATGTCTAAAAAAACAATGTACATACCTTAACTAAAAAATGTTTTTTAATATCTTTATTGCAGTATAATTGCTTTACAATGTTGTGTTAGTTTCTGCTGTACAACAAAGTGAATCAGCTATAAGTATACATATATCCCCATATCCCCTCCCTCTTGAGCCTCCCTCCCACCCTCCCTATCCCATCCCTCTAGGTCGTCACAAAGCATCGAGCTGATCTCCTTGTGCTATGCAGCAGCTTCCCACTAGCCGTCCATTTTACATTTGGTAGTGTATTATGTCAATGCTACTCTCTCACTTCGTCCCAGCTT
Source organism: Balaenoptera musculus (assembly GCF_009873245.2). Classification (NCBI taxonomy): domain Eukaryota; kingdom Metazoa; phylum Chordata; class Mammalia; order Artiodactyla; family Balaenopteridae; genus Balaenoptera; species Balaenoptera musculus. The sequence goes on along the minus strand of NC_045787.1, from coordinate 153,437,832 downwards.
CCCCTTCCCTCACTGTGTCCTCAAGTCCATTCTCTACGTCTGTGTCTTTATTTCTGCCCTGCCACTAGGTTCATCAGTACCGGTTTTTTAGATTCCATATATATGCGTTAGCATCTGATGTTTGTTTTTCTCTTTCTGACTTACTTCACTCTGTACGACAGACTCTAGGTCCATCCACATCATTACAAATAATTCAATTTTGTTTCTTTTTATGGCTGAGTAATATTCCATTGTATATATGTGCCACATCTTCTTTATCCATTCATCTGTCGATGGACACTTAGGATGCTTCCATGTCCTGGCTATTGTAAATAGTGCTGCAATGAACATTGTGGTACGTGACTCTTTGAATTATGGTTTTCTCAGGGTATATGCCCAGTAGTAGGATTGCTGGGTCATATGGTAGTTCTATTTTTAGGTTTAAAAAATACTTTATTGCTAAAAAATGCTAACCATCATCTGGGCCTCCAATAAGTCATAATCTTTTTGCAATAGTAACATTAAATATCACTGATCGGAGATCTCCATGACAAATATAATCGTAAGGAATATGACTGTGAATTCATAATGAATTGAAATATTGTGGGAATTACCAAAATGTGACACAGAGACACAAAGTTAGCAAATGCTGTTGGAAAAATCCCGCTGATAGACTTGCTCCAGGCACAATGCCACAAACCTTCAATTTGTAAAAAATGTAATATCTGCAAAGTGCAATAAAGCAAAGCACAATAAAACGAGATATGCCTGTATAGAGCTACAGTAATCAAGATAGCATGATCTTGGTGAAAGAATAGATCAGTGAAACACAATAGAAATCCCACATAAATATAGCCAATTGATCTTTGACAAGGTGCAAGGGCAATACAATGGAGCAACGATAGTCTCTTCAACGAACGGTGCTGGAACAACTGGACATCCACATGCAAAAAATATGACTCTAGACACAGACCTTACACCCTTCACAAAAATCAACTCAAAATGGACCAAAGAACTAAATGTAAAGCACAAAATGTAAAACTTGAAAAGATAATATAGGAGAAAATCTAGATGACCTTTGGTATGGTAATGACTTTAGATACAATACCAAAAACATGATTGATGAAAGAAATAATTGTTAAGTTGGACTTCATTAAAATTAAAAACGTCTGCTCTGTGAAAGGCACTGTCAACAAAATGAGAAGACAAGCCATAGACTGGGAGAAAATATCTGCAAAAGAATATATCTGATAAAGGACCTATCAGATGTTATCCAAAATATACAAAGAACACTTAAAACTCAATAAGAAAATAAACAACCAGATTAAAAAATGGGCCAAAGACCTTTACGGACACCTCAATAAAGAAGATATATGGCAAATAAGCATATGAAAAGATCGTCATATACCCTACATTGTATGTCATTAGGGAAATGCAAATTAAAACAATAATGAGATACCTCTACATGCCTATTAGAATGGCCAAAATCCAGAACACTGACAAATGCTGCCGAGGATGTGGAGCAACAGGAAGTCTCATACTTTGCTGAAGGGAATGCAAAATGGTACAGCCACATTGGAAAAGAGTTTGGCAGTTTCTTATAAAACTAAACATACTCTTATCATATCATTCAGAAGTCATGCTCAAAAGAGTTGAAAGCTATGTCCACACAGAAACTTGCACATGGCTGTTTATAGCAGCCTTATTCATAATTGTCCAAACTTGGAAGCAACCTAGATGTCCTTCAGTAGGTGAACAGATAAATAAAATGTGGTACATTCAGACAATGGAATATTATTCCGCTCTAAAAAGAAACGAGCTATCAAGCCATGAAAAGATGCAGAGGAAACTTAAATGCATATTACAGAGTGAAAGAAGCCAATCTGAAAAGGCTGCATACTGTATGATACCAACTATATGACATTCTGAAAAAGGCAAAACTATGGAGACAGTAAAAATATCAGTGGTTGCCAGTTAGGGGATAGGGATGGATGACTAGGCAGAGCACAGAGGATTTAAGGCAGTGAAACTACCCTGTAATGGTAGACATGTCATTCATTACACATTTTTTTCAAACCTATAAAATGTACAACACCAAGAGTGAGCCCTAAACTATGGATTTTGGGTAACTGGGATATGTCAGTGTAGGTTCATCAACTGTAACAAATGTGCCACTGTGATGAGTGATGTTGATAATGGGGGAGGCTATGATGTGCTGGGGTAGAGAATAAATGAGAAATCGCTATACCTTCCTCTCAATTTTGCTGTGAACCTAAAACTGCTCTTTAATACTTTTTTGTCTTTTTTTAAAAAACAGAACAAAACGAGAAACTAGTCACCTCTCCCATTCTTTGCAGACTGGTTCTGTGCTAGAGCAGTCCTTTACTAATTAGCTGGCTTGTTCTCAGCCTAGGGATCAGATGGAGGTGAAAACTTAAAGAGCTCCTTAGGTCTTTTGTGGTTGGGCCTTACGTTGGTTTTTCAGCTGCTTTTAAATGTCTTGATTTCCCAAAGCTTAACCACAGCCTCTCCTCAGGGCTTTAGATGGTCTATCTTATGTTTCTACCCTCAATGTCTTGTCCCAGGTGTCTGTGGGACTGTAGTCCACCCACAAGTTTCAGGAGCAGTGCCTACTGCTTCTCCCCACCTGAGTTCCGAGATAGACAAGATAGAGCCCAGTACTTCTGGCAGCCCTCAGACAGCGCAGAACTTTACAAATAAAAGCTCCTCAGTTCCCTCTCTGTTGGAGCAAGGGAATTGGGAACTTAGCTTTGGCCACTCCAGACCAAGATTTTGCTACACTGAGGAAGGGATGGGGCAAGGGCAAGTAAAAACATCACAGTATTACCATGATGTCAAATGTGTTTTTTTCCTTGATTGAGTTTTCAGGTATTTTTGCTGTAGATCTTTTACTGTTTTCCAGAGCTTTCATATGGCTATTTTAGCCAGTTTCTAGTTGTTTTTTGATGTTTCCAAGGGAGGCTGTGGGCTTGGGCCTGCTAAGCCATTTTGCTGACGTGCCTCTACTTTGACTTTATATTAACATTGTACTAAAAATCACAGCCCACTCAATATGACGATTAAAAGAAAGAAAATATAAAAGAAGCAAAAGTTTTGCAAAAGAAACAAAACTGTCATTCACATATTATATTATATTACATAGAAAATCCAAAACACACAATAAATTCATTACTGGAATTTATAAGACTTCAGGCAGTAAGCTATACACAAAACCGGTACTTTACAAATGAAATTTAAAAAGAGATACCACTTACAATAGCTTCAAAAAGTACGAAACATACTCAAATAAAACTCACAAAAATATGTAATACTGCTATGGAGAAAATATATGGAGACCTAAATAAAAGGATTGCTGTACCATGGTAATGGATTGTTAAAGTCCATATTGTTAGATATTAATTTTCCTCAGGTTGATTTATAGAGTCAAAGAAACCAGTCAAAGTCTCAGCATTTTTATTTACAAGTTGACACGATGATGATTATTCATATGAGTTGATTATAGCCAAGACAGTTGAACAAGAACTTATGGAAGGATACTCATTCTACCTTATTGAGATTGTTTCCTAATATGTTAACAAAGAGTAGTATTCGTGACCCTATTCCGTGCTGCAACTTGCCTCCGTACCTTCCCCAGACACTTCCAACCCTGCTTTCCTTTCGCTTTTTCCGATAAAGCTTATTTTCTAAAATGCTATATAATTATGTTCATGGCTTATTGTCTGCTCCCTCCCTCCTTCCCCCACCCCCACCCCCAAAAAAAGTTCTCCAGAGCAATGATCTCTGTTTTGCTCACTGAGGTATTTCAAATCCTTTACAATAGGGCTTGGCGCGTAGCAGGTGCTCAATATACTTACTGAAAGACTTAAGAGGAAACAGGTTTGTTTTTGGCGGTTGTCTACTTGCCTTAGTATCATTTACGCAGATGCAGAGCTACAAGACACTGTCCTCGGCGAAACCCCGTTTCCTCCCGGAAGAACCGGGAACCCAGGAGCCGGCAACTCACGAAGCGCGGCCACGAGCCCAGAATGCGTACCTGGGCACGTGACAGGCTCAGCCGGGCCTCTCCACGCAGCAAGCGCGGAGAACTACACTTCCCAGAATCCTTGTGCTCTCGCGTGGACTACATTTCCCAGAGGGGTTAGCGACCGTTCCCCCGCCTCCCTCACTCTACCCAGTTCCGGACCTGCATAGGGAGCTGGGTGTTTGTCGCTGGCGTGAGTGGCGTCCTGGGCTGAGGTCTGCCCAGGCAGCACCCCGGGGAGTCCCGACCCGAAGTTGCTGTCCGGCCGTGGCAGTTCCGGAGCCTCCCGCCTGCGGCCCGCGGAACCCCCGAGGCCTGGGTGAGGTGAGCGGCGGAGGTTCGGCAGGATGCGGGAGGGAGGACCGGGCTTCGGGAAGATGCGGCGCCGGGGTATGGGACACAGGCCCAGGAGGCGCGAGCCGGGCCTTTGTGGGCGCCGGCGGGCCGAGGGCCGGGCACCCCAGCTCTGTCCGCCTGCCGCCACCAGCCATCCCACAGTGCCCCTGAACGAGACAGGTCAGGCACTTCGTCCCCATTGGCTGGACCCAGCCACCCTTCTGCTTCTTCCCGACCAGTTCCCAGCGCTCTACCTGCCCAGCGCCTGCCGGCATTTGAATTTGTTTCGGGCCGGCAGTGAACGTGAGAAAATTATTTTCTCCCTTTACCATCACCCCTGCACTCCCGAGTGACAGGCTTGTTTTGCGCGAGAAGTGAGTCGCCGGCTTCCCCCAGTGGCAGAGCCAGGACTGGAACCCAGGTCTTTGGTTTTCTGTGCCCTTTCCTCAAGACAGCAGCCCCCTCCCCGCCATAGGAGAGCTGATGTTTTCCTTTTCCGAAGCAGCTTTCTCTAGAAATCTGGAAATTGTCTCCTTGACAGGAGGCGGAGGAATTGGGTGGGAAGGCTTGAGGTGGAGAAAAGTTGGCACATGCACGCAGGGAGGTTAGAGCAGGTGCTCTGGAGCCCGCGGTGCTTGGAATCCTGGTGCCACCCTCCCTGGCTGTGTGGACTGGGGCAAGTTGCTCCCACTCTGCCCTCAGTTTCCTGATCTATAAAATGGGGTGCTGACAGTGCCAACTGTGCTGTGGGACTCGATGATGTATTGGTAGGTAGTGCCTGGCACGCGGTGAGGCTCAGGGAGTTGCTGCTACTGCTGATGGAGTCCTAGGACCTCTTCCTCTGAGCCAGGGAAAGAGCTGGGCCTGGACCAGGATGACCCAGCCCTTCTCTCTGGTCCTGTCTACTCCTAGCTCCTGACTTCCTTCCTGAGGGCACATGGCATCATTCTCAGGTGGTGTAAAGGTATCAGAGCTGCTGATTCTGAGGGGTGGAAAGCAGAAGGGGCTTCCTCCTGGCTCCCATTTTCTTCTCTCAGATTTGGCTTCTGGAGACTTCTCCCATCCTAAGGGGAAACTGCCCAGAAAGAGGACATGGCTACTGAACAGAGGGAAGCAAGGTCTCAGGTGAGTGCATTATCGTCTCAAGTCTTACGGACAGATAGGTTTGTTTTTTAATCCTCAAACTGAAGTTCTCTCCCCAGTACAGTCTTCGCCAGGATTTGGAGCCCATGTCCTTCTCCCTTTGAAGAGTTGGTCCATCCTGGTGGATGGTGGATTGCATAGGGAATGCTTGCCTCCAACCCCCCAATCCATGTGTTGTGTTTTTTTTTTTTTATAGACACTCTTTTATTCATTAATCTCAATTTACTGTATGATTACTGAATTGACAGGTAAGATGCCACATGTCTTATACCACTTGGGATCAGAACAAACAAACATGTGCACTTGGCAGAGTTTCTTTCTGGCCTGCCTCCTTTGCTCACTCATGTCCCTCTCCCTACCCTTGGCCAGAATGCTTTTCTTTTTCTTTCCACCCCTGAGAATCCTCATGATGCCTTACCCAGGCTTTTCCCAGTCCATAGTTTTTAGTTTTTTCTCCCTCTTAACTTTCTGGATCATGTGCCTTGCTTCTATCACTCTCTTGAAAACTGATCTTGACCTGCCATTTTCATCTTTATTCTGTGGGAATGAGGGTGGGACCCCATCCAGGTGAGGCGGTGTGTGAACAAAGGATAGCCATTTTGGTGGGGACACAGATGGAGAGGTCTCTTGACTTTGAGAGCTGAGAGAAGACTCCTCAGGAAGTGGCATGGAGGGTTTTGTGGGATATCAGTAGTGGAGAAGCAAGGTATACAGGGTGTACAGTTAGAAGTGGGGCTCTCAAGCCAGACAGCCAAGTTTGAACCCATATCTTCTGTTACCATTTATGGGCCTTAGGCAATTGCATCTCTCTGTGCCTCAGTTTCCTCACCTGTAGAATGGGAATAACAACCATGCGTACCTCATAGGGTAGATGAGAGGAATTGCAGCATGGCAAGTGTTTCAGTAAGGCCCGGGCACATAGTTGATGTTCAATATGTGGTGGTTGTGGTAGCTGAACAATATTATTCTAGTACATGATACTATTACTGTTGATAGATAGAAGTTAACTGTACAGTGTTTTTAGGACCCAGAAAATACTGTTCATTCTGTACTCATTTTCATCTGACAATAATAGTTAATGTTGCTGGGGGACTATCCCGAGGGCTTTACCTTTGTTCTCACTCTCATAACAGCGCAGCAGTTATTACCCCCATTTTACACATGAGGAAACTGAGGCTCAAAGAAGTCAAGTGACCTGAAATCAAACCCAGGTACGTCTGGCCTCTAAGTTCATGCTGGTTGTTGTCCAGCCATTCCTCTGGTGCATCTCTCAGAACACATGGCAGGCCCAGCCCCTGTGTTACCAGAGCTCTCTGCAGTGCAGTGTTATATATCATTTGGACCCACGAAATGTGATGGTGGTTGATCTTCTGAGGCTATGGCTAGGACCTGCCTTTGCGTATTTGGGCTGCTTTTTTCTAAGGCTTTCACATTCCATTCCAACAGAGTCAAACTGCTCTCTTGCCGAGAATCTTCTCTGTCCCTGTGTGTGAGTCCAATGTGACATTTCTCCCTAACCTCACCTGCTGTGTGGACTTGTGTGTAAAACTCAGTAGCAGGATATTTAAGATCAGAGAGAGAGTATACCAAGTGCTGTGTTGAAAGAAAACTTTAGTTATCGTCCTGTCTCTGCCATTAATAAAGTATGTGACCTGGAGTCTTGACTGTCCTGGATCTTGTGTTCCTTGTCTCTAAAATGAGGATTAGCAGAGATGGTGTATGGTCCTATCCAGCTACACATTTTCCTTTTAGTGTTCAAATTCATGCACTTTTCTTGTCTGCTAGTTAGATTGTAAGTTCTTTGAGAGCAGAGATCATTTCTTGTATTCCTCCCAATGTGCCAATAATTTAATGCTTTTTCTTACCATAAAAATATTGCATGATCACGGCAAAAAACTTTTATAGAGAATAAAATATGCACATATATATGTATGGGTATATGTATATATGCTTGTAAATGTACACATGTGCATAGATGTGTGTATGTACATGTATTTGTCTATATGTTTTTTCCGTATATGCAAAAAAAAAGTAAAATCACCCTTAATCCCACCATCTGGAGATAATCGCTGTCAGCCATTTGTTATGCATCTCTCAGCATCACTTGCTATGTACCTGTATAATTTTTTTTAAAAAATGGGAACAAACTATACATACTGATATGTAACTTGCTTTTTATACCTAACATTATTATGAATGCCTTTTTAAGTCAAAAATATTGACTTACACCATCAATTTTAATGCTTTCATAGTGCTTTATATTGACATGATAATAGGTAAGATCTGAACCTTTAATATGAGCCGTGTATGGTTTTAAGTACATTGTATGGATTATTTCATTTATTTATTAGCTATTTGGTAGGTTTTGAGAGGCAGTTTTACAGAGTGGTTAAGAATGGAGCCGTAGACATCCACCTGGAATTGGAATCCCAGCACTACCACTGACTTTAGACAAATTTCTTATCCTTTCTGTGACTTCTCTTGTGTAAAACGAGGACAATAATAGTACCTTCTTCCTAGGGTTGTTGTGAAGGTAAAATAAAGATTTACACTAAAGATTAATATAAAGCTCTAAGAATAGTACTTGTCCTGAAGAAAGCATTCAATTAATGATAGCTGTTTTAATTTCCATTATTACTGTCCTCAGACTTCAGAGAGCACACAGATAGTGCCTTAAATTATTTAACCAAGGCTCTGTCAGTGATTATTTAGGTTGTAGGTGTTTCCGTTTCTCTGCTGTTAACACCATAATAAATGTCCTTGTATGTGCATTTTTTTGCACTGTTCATTATCAAACAAATATAGTAATTGGAGAGTTAAAGAGTATGCACATTTTAAAGCTCTTAATATGTATTATCAAATTGCTATTAGAAAGATTATTCTAATTAACACTCCCACTAATGGTCTTAATACCTCCACACATCTCTGTGTGGTTAACACAGGGCCTGGTTCATATTTCATGCTACTCAGTATATATTTGTCACAGGTCAAGTGTTCATTAAACCAGTGACTTGAAACCTTAAGAACCTAGAATAATATAGAAGCATTTCATGGTAGCCTGTCTACTTCCCACTGCCGCCTTCTTCACCCTGTGTGATGGGTGGTCCTGGGTGAGCTGGGATGCTTGTCTCTACAGCTGTCAGTGACGTTCGAAGATGTGGCTGTGCTCTTTACACGGGATGAGTGGAGAAAGGTGACTCCTTCACAGAGAAACTTGTACCGAGATGTGATGCTGGAGAACTATAGCAACTTGGTGTCATTGGGTAAGGAAATTTCCTCTGTTTAGAAATTGGGATAACTCAGCATCTCGTTCCCTGGATAAAAGCCATGGATCATCAAAACTTTAGCTGAGTTTTGCCTTAGCACTGTACACATTGGATCTCCACAAATAAATCTGAAAAACTTTTTACCCCTCATAGGCATGGATGCCTCATGCCCCACGGATGGGACAATCTACAGAGCTGCACATTAGAAATTCCCTCATAGTTCAGGCATTTCCCACTATGATTGTTCTATGATGTGTCTGCTCATCTCTAAGCAGAGAGCATCTTTCATCCCTCTTCTTTGACCCACCACTTGCCTTTCCCATTTTCTTTTCCAGCTAGATGAACACTGTATAATCCATACTTGAAAGGGAGCCAGATAGTGTTTTCTCATTTTAAACAATCTACCTGGTATCCTCTTCATAGATACCTGTTTGTAAATTTGAATTTAGTCTGTACATCTCATATATTTCCTCTTCTATAGAAAGCTAATGGTACCCTATTTCAAGGGTACATGTTTATTGTATTTCCCTAACATGCAACTAATTATTACATTGTTATGTTTTACAAGTCCCTTGCTTTTTCCCTAACACACCCCTCACATCATGGGGGCAGAACTTGAGCACCCTAAGGAGCTCTTTGTATCATCCTCTAAGTTTCCAGTCAGATCTCAGATACCTCTTCGTGTCAAAACCAAGTTTGTTGTTGTTTTTATTTTTTTCTTTTTTTTTTTTTTTTTCTATGAGCAGGACTCCCATTTTCCAAACCTGAGGTGATCTCCCTGTTGCAGGAAGGAGAAGATCCCTGGAAGGTAGAGAAAGAAAGCCCTGGAGGCTCCTCTGTAGGTGAGTGGGTGGGGAATCTCTGCAGGCAGCAGTCTGGTAAATGAGTACATGTGCAACTTGGAGATGTTGGTCAGGGAAATTTCTCCAAGTTCTCAGTCCTCAAGAAGTTGTGGAGAAGGGTCACAAACTTCTGCTTCATCTCTGATAATCACTTCACAGGTGAATCTCTCAGGATCTTTATTCTTTCCTCTTGTTTCGGAGGAGGGCTACATTTTCATGTATTCATTGAGCAAACTTAGTCCATTTAAGGAACTGCAGATAATTCATTCTGACTGAAGCCCAGGGTTGTGGGAAAAGAAAGAGATGAGGAAGGAAATGAGATCAGAAAGCCAGGTGGAGGCCACACTCTGAAGTGCTTTGGTACAGTTCTTAGAGATGGGAACTGTCCATGGATGACTGGAAATAATTCAAGGATTTTAAGCAGAAGAATTACATGGTCCTTGATATTTTAGAAAAAATGGTCAGAGTCTGAAACACTTTAAATGTCTTTCAGTAAAGGCATAGCTAAAGAAGCTGAGGTAGATCCCTACACTGGCACACAGCACCACAGTCAGAAACAAGAAGCACTGGTGTGGGTGGAGCTCTAAGGCACGTGAAGGACTAAAGCAGGTTACGGTGCATGATTATGACATGTCGCCATTTATGTGTAAAGAAAATTACGTGGGTGTTTGTCGATATGCATAATATGCGTGTAAGTGCCGAGAGAAAGGTCGCGGGACACCTAAGCTCGTAACTAGTTACATTTGGATTAGGATCGAGAATGAGTATTGATGAAAGGGGACTTTATTTACATGTAATGTTATTAAAATTTTCACAGAGAATATATTCATGAAGTCCTTATTATGCAATTTCAATTTAATAAGAATGGTCACTTTGGAAACACTGTTGGTCTTAGATTTGAAGTGAGGAAAAACTAGAGGTGGGAACCTTCTGGAGATTATTGTGTAATGCAGGCAAGACGTTACCTGCAGGAAGGCACGTGCAGTGGGTTCAGGAAAGAGGAGAGAGGGACTTCCCTGGTGGCGCACTGGTTAAGAATCTGCCTGCCAATGCAGGGGACATGGGTTCGATCCCTCCTCTGGGAAGATCCCACATCCCGCAGAACAGCTAAGCCCGTGCACCACAACTACTGAGCCTGCGCGTCACAACTACTGAAGCCGGCGTGCCTAGAGCCCAAGCTTCGCAACAAGAGAAGCCACCACAATGAGAAGCCCGCGCACCGCAACAAAGAGTAGCCCCCACTCGACGCAACTAGAGAAAGCCCACGCGCAGCAACAAAGACCCAATGCAGCCAAAAATAAATAAATATAACATTTTAAAAAAAAAAGGGAAAGAGGAGAGGTCCCTTTGTTAAGGGTTCAGGATGAGTTCGGTGTGGGATGGGTTTCATTTGAGATGTGAGTGAAATATGGGTAGAGGTCGCCAGTGGACAGCTGTAGAAGGTATACAGGGTTGGAACTCAACAGGGAGGTCAGGGAGCCGTCAGTGAGAAGGTGGCATTTGAAGCCTTGAGCTGAGAAGATGAGGGAACGGAGGAGAGGACAGAGTCCCAGGAAACCTCAGTGTTTATGAGGTGGGTTAAGAAGGAAGAATCTGTGGCTGAGCCTGAGAAGAAGTCACCAGAGGAGAAAAATGGCAGATTCGGCTGTCATGGAAGTTGAGGACTGAGAGCTGTTGAACTGGGGAGGCCAGGGCTCTGGGGGAGCCAGGTTCTAACCCTCGCCCACTGCTTTCCTGTCCCGTGATAAACAGCAGTGCAACCTTGGACAGAAGGACGCAGGTCCTGCCCTGGCGGAGCTCAGTGGAGGGGAAGGCTAAGCGCACACAGGGCTGTGGAGTGACAGACTCTGGTGAGGACCTCTGGGGAAGAGCCGCAGGTTCTGTGAGAACGTGGAACAGGAGGGATGCTGTGGGCAAGGCTTCCCGAGGAAGGGCCGGATCCCACGTTGTGAGAAGCGTTTAGGCGCAGGAAGAGCATGTCCGAGAGTCCAGACAAAGGAAGCCGGTGTGTGGAGACGGGAGCAGGGAGAGGGGGGGCAGGGACCTGAGAGCCAGGCACAGCCTCTGAGGAGTTGAAGTACCCTGGCCACGGGCCCAGGTTTATATTCTGCAAGGATCAGCCTGCAACCAATGTGGAGCCACCTGGCATAGACGTGGTAGGACTTGTCTGAGGTTGCTGTCGGGTCCAGACGAGTCAGTGATGACCCTTCACAATGCGGGCCCAGCAGAAGGGCTGTGGGACAGGCTGTCTCGATCCCTAAAGCACCCACACCTTTCGTAGAGCTCATTCTTCCCCGTATAAGGTGAGATCTTTTGAGGTGGGAACCACACTTATCTCCCCTTATATCTTTTAACTGTCATTTGGGAGAAATATTCTAATTTTGTGGGAACTGCTGGAGACCACCACAAAGTAAACAGAGAACGCAGGCAGCAGGGAACCAGTGGAGAGTTTAGGAGGGGCGTCAGGTGTGGACTGAGTCTGGCGTGGAAGATCAAAGGAAGAGATGGAAGAATTGTTCCCTTTCCATTCGCCTCGGGAGCCTCTGATCCATGAGGAGTCCCCCTTCCTGAGTGCAGTGTTAGTTGGATTAAACTGAATAGAAAGTATGACTGGAGTCGAAAGCTGTCCAGAGAGACCCTGAAGACACCTAGTGGTGATGTCAAGTCCTCAGGTTTGGGAAGCTGTCCCTGAAGGAGAACTCTGAGTGGGTGTCTGCAGGAAGTAAGGACATCAGAGCCAACCGGTGTGCCCGTTTCTCTTGATGGGATGAACCTGCTCTCTTTGGTCAAAGGTGACAGTCAGATGGAGCGTCCTGGGAGTGCTGGCCTGTGGTTGTGTCTCTCCTGCACCCCTAGCGAGTCTCCCATCTGCCTGGACTAAAGTGCCCTCAGAACAGTTTCCCTTCCAAGGGGAGCTCACTTCCCTGTGAGCTCAGGTGAAGGATCTGGATGTTCTTGGAAGCACGTTGATCATTAACTCTAGACCAGAACCAAAAACCAACCCTTTGAACAGCCGGTGACAGAAAAGCTTATGCTTCCAGGGTAGGACTCCTAGAACCTCTAATTGCCTCCAAGTGTGTTTTTGAAATATAATTTTCACTTCAAAGCTATTTACAACTAGGAAAAATAAAATGAACAGAAAAACAAATTGTGTCACGCCTGGCTCTGTATGTTTTATACTGAGAGATGGGAGGAAATGGCTCAAAGAGACTCATCTGAGTCTCTTGCTTAAGAAATGAACCCGAAGTCTAATCACTTTTCTGGAATATTTTATATATATATGTATACATATATACATATGTATTTTACATATATATAAAATATGAATAATGTGATTAAATCAACTTGAACGTCTCATGAGTTTGGCTGACACCAAATGTGAAAATATTCTTAAAATCAAAAATTTAAAAATTCAGGGATGATTAGGTAAATTACCTCCAATGAAAAAGTGTTTTTCTTTGTCTTTTTCTCTTTCTTTGTTATATTTATGCAATAATTCAGGGCACACTGAACCTGGCAGGGTGGTCGGCTGAGGGGTCCCTTGTGGGCTGCCTTCCACCCACCAAGATTTGCTGAGGCTGCATCTGCAAATTTTTTTAATTTGCAGAAAGGTGCTGTAGGGGTTGGAGCAGCAGTGGTT